>NW_027533258.1:883941-926863 GCF_008692635.1 Crocuta crocuta
GGTTCTGGGCTCAAGCAGCTCCTTCCGCTCTGGTTTTCTCAGAGTGTCCCCCAACAGCCCCGTGAGGCAGTCCCCCAGGGCCACGTGGGCAGTGAGACACACTCTGCCAAAGGACAGCTTGTGGAGACCCATGTGGAAACCCGCAAGTCCACTTCCTCCCACACCCTTGCTATCCACCCCCGCATCAAGTCTCATTCTGCCTGTCCTGGGGGATGCTTGGGCTCAGGCTCCACTTCTTATGCTCCTCACAGCACAGAGTAATGAAAAAATGATCCCTTCCTCCTGTCTCTGCTTGCATACTCTCTGTGACAGGGAGCTCATCACTTACAGAAGTAATTCCTTTTGTGGAATTGGTCTCCTCTCTGTGACTATCACCCATTGGGCCAGTCCACGGATGGACTGGGTACCAGGGCACTGTCTGGGGGACACACTGTGTTCTGTCCTCCTGGCATGGTGTGGTGGTTCTTCACCTCGAATCAGGCACAGCTGCCTTTGTGGAAAATGCCACCACTCATTTTCCCTTAGCCTAAAATAGCCGCTTCCTTATTGGGAGACACAGTGTGGTGGGGAGCAGAGAAAGGGACGTGGTAAGCCATCCGGAGATGCCTCTGGTTTGCAAACATTCCTGGAAAGGTCAATGCCGACATCAGCCAAACACATCAGGCAAGGCACTTCCGGCCGGCCATTAACCCAGTGTAAACAGAATGGTGAGGAAAGTGAAAACAAGGTCCCTGAACCACAAATAAACGTCAGGAACAAATGTACCCTCTGTGGAGTCTGACTTTCTTTTAAAGGAGTCTGTAGTTGTCTGCAGATAGTATCAATACCCACTTTTGCATTTCCCGTCAGGTTACAGGGACAGACAGCTGGACGCTGCGGGGCTGGCACTAGGTGAGATGCGTGGCTCTTTTAAGATAATTAAGTAAGTCTCTCTCTTAGGGTTGCATGAGCAATCTCACAGTTCAAAGACAAGCAGTGCCGTTCTGAGGTGACTGTCCTACGTCTCCGTTGTGTCGTTGGTCTCCGGGCCTGGCCAGTATGACTGGTCCATGACTGCCAGGTGGGACATGGCGACCAACCTCTGCAAGGAAGTGGGCTACGCCCTTTCCTAAACAAAGGGGCTGGCCTTCAGGCCACTGTCACCCTCCTCCCAGCCCCCTCCCCCCCAGGAGGGTATCTGGGGCGCAGTAGCCTCCTCCCCCCACCTCGGGGTCTCTGCATCATTCTCCTCTCAGGTGGCCCCCTGGGGAAGACAGCTGTGTCTACCACACTGCTGAGGGCTCTCTCGGCTTCCACAGCTGAGAAAATGACATGGCGCGCACACACGCTGGCTGGAGGGAGGGAGGCCGTAGGTGTGTCCCCTGGGATGTCCCCCGTGTGTGGGTGAGGAGGCAGAGGGCGGGGCCACGGGCTTGTCCTAGTACCCTATTCAGAGGATAGAAGCCAGAGGGGTTGCAGGGCAGGGGGAAAGAGGGAGGGGGCCGGAGAGTGCAGATTTTCCCAGAAAGGACCTTGGTTCCATTGGAATTCCTAACCAAGGCTGGAGGGCCCCTCCAGGGTTCCGAGGGCCTCTTGGGAGAAGCAGAATGCGGGGCCTCTTGGGAGAAGCAGAATGCGGGTTCGGCGGCTGGGCTCAGTCCTTGCTCCTGAGCAAGGAGGGAAGGCTGCTGGGCCAGTGTCCCGAACAGGATCAGAGGCTGCCAGCATGACTGTCCCCTGGAGAGAATGGCTTCCTGGGTCAGGAATCCTGGACATGGCTGCTCGGTGGGGCCCTGGGCCAGTGGCACGGGATCTCCTGGGAGCTGGGTGGAACCGTGCACAGTCAGCCACCACCCCAATCTGCATTTTAAATGACACTTCCCTTCACCCTTGCGTTTAGCCTTCCAGAAGCAGAGCACTGGAGTCTGAGACTCGTGGCCCTGGCTGGGTGGAAACCCGCTCTAAGAATGGCCAGTCAGAAGCCGACATTTTGCCCAAATCTGTAATCCACAACTGGATGGGAGCACACTTTTGAATAGAGAGCCCTGAACCAATCCAGGGTTAATGTAGAAATGAACTTGGAACAAAAGCGGTGTAGAAGGCCCCCCAAAGATATGTCACATCCCAGACCCAATGAAGGCGACCGTATTGGGAAATGGGACCTTTGTGGATATAATGAGGGATCTTGAGATGTGCTCATCGTGGATGTGACCCACGGGGGTCCCAGATTCCAGGACAGTGTCCTTATAAGAGACAGAAAAGGAAATGTGCATGAAGATGAAGGCAGACAGTAGAGAGATATGACCACATGCCGAGGATGTCCAGAGCCGGCAGGACCCAGAAGACATAAGGAAGGGTCCTCCCCTAGAGCTTTCAGAGGGAGTGCAGACCTGCCGACACTTTGATCTCAAACCTCTGGCCTCCAGGACGATGAAAGACTCAGTCTGTGTCATTGTAAGCCCACCAGCTTCCGGCATTTGTATTTTGGCAGCCTTGGGAAACTTACATGGTGGTCTTTCCTGACTATGGAAAGGAAAAAATAGACAAAAGTGATTCCAGAAAGAAGCAATGACCTAGCCAATCCCCAGTTATAGCGATCTTAGCTTTGTTCCCAGAATTAGCTGACGTTCCTCCTCGTTTCCTTATTTCCTTTTTATGCTCCATGAAACCCAAGTACAGTCAAGACCCAAGGCACCTGTTCTTGCATGTCTGGCTGATCACCATCAAAGTCACCGGAATAGCTCCTTCATGCTCCCAAACATAGCAATTTTGTTTGTTCCCAACTCTACCTTGTTTGGAAATTATCTAAAGTAGTTCTGACGTAGTAAATAGAGTCATATTTTAACTGCTTAATTACCACTTAAAAAACAGACTTTATCTAACACGTCCTTTGGCAAATGGTCCTCCGGAGAGGGCTGTTTGCTAAGCTTCGATGACCATCTATGAGGTTAATTTAAAGCAAGGTACACTCGTATCGGATCTGAATGGACAGAAACTCTGAAGGCTCCTGGGCTATTGGATACTTTCATCATTTCCCTTTATAAAGTTTTTGGAATTCAAAGATAAAGATTCAGGGCAGTAATTCTCCACTCTGACTCACGGAATCATTGGGGGAGCTCAAAGATCATAATGGCAGTGTTTCTCTCCAGATCAGTTCACCCGAATCTGGGGGAGCATCTGGGAAATCACCCACCTCCTGGGGCTCTGTGGAGGTCCCCTGTGCTGACCCTGCTCTCAGCCTCCCTACGCCCCCTAGGCCTGGGCACGCACCCAGGTCTGGCCAAGCACACATGCTAACCCTGGCCTCTGAGTCAGGGGCTGTGATGTCAAGGAGTGGGACCACCCCATGTCCATGGGGAATGTCCAGCGTCCACGGTGACGGTGGTACCAGCTGAGGACGCAGGCTCACAGAGGTCCAGTGACTTGTCCGGGGTCCCAGAACTAAGGACTAGCAGCCAGGATCAAACCAGGCCTCTGTGGCTCCATAAGGTCACAGATCCTAAACATATAACTCAACAAATTCAGACAAGGCGAACACAGCTGAGAACCAGAACCCAGATGAAGAAACAGAGTGTGGCCAAGAATGCTAGCAGTACCATTTGTCTGTCATGGTCCCAAACTGGAAGCAGCGAGCCCCCCCGCCCCCAGCAGTGTGGGTAAGCCTGGCGTGGTATATCCACGCCACCCGGTGAGGAGAAGGAGGAAACCCCAACTATGTCCAACAGCATGAATAAATCTCCTCAGCACGCTGATAAGTGGAAGGAGTCAGACACAGAAAGAGTGTGCCGTGTATGCTTCCGATTATGTAAAGTTCAGAGGCAAGTGGAGCCCATTCAGAAACCCTGTGATGATTGCATTTGGGGAGAAAGGTACAGGGGGGGCCTCCAGGGCACAGGCCACACTCTGTTTCTTCTCCCAAGGTCACACAAGTAATAAGCACCTGCCCTCCAAGCCACTAGCTCAGGGACACGTGTTCATCTCCAGTCCTCTTAGCACTGATGCTGGCTGAGCAGCAATTTCATAGCTCAACACCTACTCCTTAGATGAAGCTGGAGGGGCGTGGAGGGGCTGGGCAGGCAGCTGCCGAGCCCCGCTGTCCCAGGTGCGCTAGGGATGTCGCTGGTGCCCCAGCTTCCTGAGGACAGGGTCAGTCTGCTCCTGGAGAGGTGTGTCGGGGAGGACAGGATGAGGCCGGCCCTCAGACAAGAGGGCCCCTCCACCCAGCAGAGCATCGCTGAGTGGCCCGGGCAGAAAGGGCATCCCAGACTCGAGATTCATGCTCTACCTCTCATATGACTCCTAAGTATGGGAATGACATTTCCATAGCAGGTGCACATGTCTGGAGTGTGTCCCAGTCCTGCTCACCATCTGGCAGCTCTGGGCCAGGGAGCCGTCCCCACCTACTCACCACTGCAAATAGCAGGATGACATATGGTGGCAGAAGGGAGGGCCCAGAAGGTAGTGCTTGCTGCCCAATGGCCCAAGTGACGGCCACCCTGTGACTCATTAGAGCGGGGGTCATTTCCTTGCAGGTGGAGCAGCATGCCAGAGGCTGGGCTCGTACAGGGATCCCTTTTGGGGACAGGTCACGAGCCCTCCACCGCAGCCCTTTGTAAACAACATTTGAATTGGATTCACTCCTCCAGGAATCAGAAGTCAGGTCTCCAGAGGCTCAGGAGTCAGCATAGAGGTAAGAGGTCACTAGTGGCATGTCTGATACGGGGCTGCACTTACAAGGTGTGGTGTCCGGCCAGCAGCAGCAGCATCTGAAAATTTACTAGAAATGCAGAAATTTGAGCTCCTACTGCATCAGAAGCCCTGCAGGTCAGGCACAGTATTATAATAACCTCCAGGTGACTCTTAGGCAAAAACGGGAAAGCCGCTGACATATGCAATCATATGAAGTAAGGAGACTCAGAAGTTTCGAGCTGGTTGTCCAAAATTACACCGTAAGGGCGACTATTTTAGTTAAGATTAGATTCAGCTGTGATTAACAGAAATAAAAACCCCCAAAGAACCAAGGCTAACCAAAGTAGCTTATTTTTCCTACATGGTCTATGATAGCTGCTGGAGCTCCAGGCATTATGTCCATAATCCGGGTAGCAAAAAGGAGAAAAGGGAGGAAGGCCATGCCCTGTGCCTTTAAGGATACTTCCAAAAATTTTATATATCACTTCCACTTACGTCCTATTGGCCACAGCATAGTCGATTGCTTCAGCTATCAGAAAGAGGGGCTGGGAGAATGAACTCTGTGTTCCATGTAGCCACACATGCAGATAAAACGTTGGATTCTACTGCTGTGGAAAAACACAGACACTGGGGTCAATTAGACAGTCTCCACCTCAAAGGCACAGCTGGGAACCAAAGCCACAGCCCTCTGAAGTCAGGTTACGTTGCTGTTTGAAGGCTGTCTTCCTCGTCCCCTTTTAGAAGCCCCACAAAGACAGAGCCTTCTTGAAAGTCTTCTTGGTTCCCCTGCTCCCCACTACCTAGCACCGAGAACAATGCGTGGCATAGAGCAGAACAAAATTTGTCATTGAATGTAAATTTTAAATAGATTAAATTAGATACCGTATGGAAATAAACCCGTTAGAGATCTGGCACATAGTGGGTACTCAGGATGTGGCCGCTGCTATTTAACATGGCACTTCCTAGTCAAGCTCAGCTGGCCCCCATCAGGGTTTCTCTCTCAGACTTTAATTCTTGCTGCCACCCACCTGCCTACGTGCAGGGACTTGCTGGCAAGCGCCACTCCCTGACCTGGGCCCATCCACGGGCTTTCAAGGTCATCAGCGCTGTTTGATAGGCTCTGGAGAACTCTCCAGCCACAGCCCATGTGAGCAACTGGGTCAGTAGAGAAAACACACATCGCCATTACGTGTCAAGCTGAAAGCTTGAGGACGGTGTCAGGCCCAAGCTGCAGTCGGTGGGGGTGCGTCCCCATGGGGGTCAAGCATGTGTCCGCCTCTCCCCTTCCTCCTTTAGGCTTTTCCTTTATTGCCACAAGTTCTAGGAACTCTGGCGACCCTACTCACCACACGCCGGGTGCCCACCCCGTGTTCCCGTGCTCCAGTTTGCAATTGCCCCTATTTTGACGAAGTGGGTCAGGCTGGATGGAGTAGGGGAGGGCTGTGTGCCTCGGCTGCTGCTTTCCCCGGCTAAGTGGCACACACCCCAACACAGCCTCAAAAATCCAATTTAACGTGAATCTTGACATTTGCACCAAGGCAAATGGGCCTCATTCAAACTCGAACAACCTATCGCTGAGCTGTGGAGCAGACAATAGCCTGTACCGTGTTGCTCGGCTGTAAGTGCCCTCATAACTGAAGCCCCCTAATTTCACGGAATATCTCAGAGTGAAGCAAACCTTTAGAAAGAATTGTCCTCATTTTATTTTTTCTCTACAGACAGGGACGGCTAGGCGGGCTCATTTTATTTATCAATAATGTGAACCTTGTCAATTCCTGAATCTCACTGGCCCGACCTACTTACCTCCCAGGGCTATTGTGAGGAGCCAAAGAATACGAGGTGTTTGTGGAAGGCCTTTGTGAACGGTAAGGCAACCCCCCAGCCCATGGTGCCCCTGTGTATTCCACACGCCGCACCTCACCGCTGCACCCCATCAAGGATAACCTGATGACCCACAGGACTCCCCCTTAGCACACCCCCCCTCACTGCCCTGCGGCTCCCTGGCTCCTGTCAGCTTCTCAACATTCAGGTCCAGTGTCACCTCCTTGGGGAGGAGGGTGCAGTGACTCTTGGCCACAGTACTGAGCCCTCCATTCTTCTTAGCTGTCATTTCTATCTAAAACTGTCCTCTGCGTTTATTTGCTTGTTTCTCTCCCCCACGATGAGCGGCAGCTCAAGGACCATGGGACCTGTCTGTCCTGTTTCCGGGGCATCTTTTGTGTCTAGAACAGTGTCAGGTGCCTAACAGAGATAAATATATGTTGGTTGAGTGGCTGCTTGAGAGTTTGATTAAGGGAGCAAGGGAGAAACTGATCATCAGGTTCAGGATTCTATGAGTACCTGGAGCAGGTGTTGTGCGGGAGTACCTGGAAGACGGAAGTACCTAGAGTGGAGGTATGTGACTCTGTGATGCTCGGGGAGCTTAAAGATTAGTACGAGGAAGACTACTTTGCTAGCGTCCCATAACTCCCTCGAATGGGTACGGTGTCAAGTGGCAGCAGTGGAGATTAAAATCCGGTGACGGCTGTGAGGGGGCCCGTGATGCGGAGACAGCAATAGTTCTCCTCGGGGACAGGGCATGGGATGGACCGTCCCTGTTCAGCAGCCTCCTCAGTCACCTCCAGATATGCACAGCCCCGCTCTTTCCAGCTCCATCAAGTTCACTCCCAGACCTTCTGCGGCGCCCGCGCACCGAGCAGCTGCGGTCATCCGCGGGCCCTGCTCCCGGCTCCCTGCCCCTGGCTTCCCCCTAGTCGCCTCCGAGTGGCCACGGCTGCTGCGCCAGGCTCGCTGCAATGCCAAGTGCTCAGCAAGGTCCAGCCAGGATGGGACGGCTCCTGGAGCTCACAGCAGACAGCTCTGGGGCTGAGCCTCATCTTAGGAGGAGCCTTATTTTAAAACACTCTTGGTCCTTTTTCCTTTGTGATTTCTCATCTCAGTCTGTTGGTAAGAATGGCAGCCTTCCAGCTCACTGGCTCCAGGGATGGCAGTCTGGCTAATAAAAATCTCAAGTATTCCATCTTCAAGGGATGCCTTGACCTTGACCTGCATGTACGGGGAAGACCTGCCAGGCAATGTCCAATAAGGAGCTTATTAAAAAGTATTTAGGATTGAGACCCATTTTTTTTTTCAAAGCTCCTTTATTAAGAGAAAAATGGATTTGGAAGATGAGCAAGACTCCTTGCACAGAGAAGGTGCCAAGTACACTTGGTTTTACAGTCATTCTGCTTGGATGGGCTGTTCATACCCAGCGGGCAGGGTAGTAATTAGTCTGAGGGGCCAAACAGGAATCTGGTTGCTTTGGGGTGGTTTTTGCCTTTTCCTTTTTTCTTTTCTTTTTTTTTTAATGTTTATTTATTTTTGAGAGAGAGAGAGAGAGAGAGAGCAAGCATGAGCAGTGGAGGGGAAAAGGCAGCGGGGGGGGGAGGGGACACGGGGTCCAAAGTGGGCTCCATGCTGAGAGCAGAGAGCCCGATAAGGGGCTCAAACTCATGACCTGTGAGATCATGACCTGAGCCACATTTGAATGCTTAACCGACTGAGCCACCCACGTGCCTCTGGTTTTTCTTTTTAAATTCCCTCTGAAAGCAGGGGTGCCTAAGTAGCTCAGTTGGTTGTATCCAACTCTTGAGCTCAGCTCAGGTCTTAATCTCAGGGTTGTGAGTTCAAGCCTGCATTGGGCTATGAATGAATGAACAAAATTAAACTCCCTCTGAGAAGAGTCTATGCTCTTCTCATGTAATCACCTTGGGCTGAATCCTGGGCACATCCACCTATGAGGTCCCCTTGGGAGGAGCAGAAAGAGAAGAAAAGAATGTTCTAGGGGCGCCTGGGTGGCTCAGTCAGTTAAGCGTCCAACTTCGGCTCAGGTCATGATCTTGCGGTCCATGGGTTTGAGCCCCATGTCGGGCTCTGTGCTGACAGCTCAGAGCCTGGAGCCTGTTTCAGATTCTGTGTCTCCCTCTCTCTCTGCCCCTCCCCAGCTCGTGCTCTGTCTCTCTCTGTCTCAAAAATAAATAAACGTTAAAAAAAAAAAATTCTAAAGACAGCAATAGTAACCACTCCCTAATGAAATGGGGGTGTCACAGTGTAAGGAAGGACTCTGCTGAGAAATGGGGGTGCAGCTTCGCCCCCATCTCTTCCCCCGGGGTGTGCTCTCCCAATCTCAGGCCTTGGCTACTCCGTCAGCTGACCCAGCCCTCCTTCCTCGAGGCTTTGCTGGTGGGAGCAAGGGAAGAGCGTCCAAAGCCATAAGAACAGGTCTCAGTGGCCTTCCCTCCCCCGCACCACCACTATGTATGTGGCCTTGAGCGTGGCTCAGCCTTGCTGTGCCTCTCTTCTGCCTTCAGGGAAATGCAGGCACCAACGTGGCCAGAAATAAAAAATGAAGACTGAGCAGTGCATTCATATCCTGCTCCCAGAACTGGGCTGGGTGAGGGCGGGGCTCAGCAAATGTTAGCCATCACGGAGCCGGCGTGGGTCATTGCTGCTCGAGTAATAAAACCACCCTCAGCTCAGCTTTGCAGTGTCATCATGAAGATCACAGGGACCAAGGAACAGACCAGTGTTATAATGCAGGTGGCTCCAGGCCTTGCCAGTGAGGAGTGAGGAGCTAGGAGTTCTGCTACAAGGTTAGAAACTTGTACACTTCGCTGACTCTAAGACAGGATTCGGGCCTTCTGAGGGTCAACTGCTCATCCACCAGGTGCCCATGGGGAGGTGGAGTTTTGCCCACAAATGTACGGAGAATATTCTTTCTCTGGAGAGGCGGAAGGATTCGTGGGTCACTGTTCCCTAAATCCCCAGCCCTGGAGTGTAGACGGTTGTTCCAGAAGACATGAAGTAACAAAGTTCAGCCCGTGGAGGATGGCATGTCATTGTAGAAATCAGGCCTGGGTTGCTCGTTCTGTGGCCTAAGTGAACTACAAAAGCTATACTCAAGCTAAAGAGGGGACCCCAGTGCCCTGCTGACATGGGGTCTGGCTGCTAATACCTTTAGGTTGATTCTAGATAATAGAACATTCCACAGAAGACTCCTTGGGATGGGCCTTAGAGAGTGATTAATCAACCCCCTCCCTTCCTGATGCAGAAATAGGCTGGAAGGAGTTACGAATAATCATCACCATCACTGTAGTGTAAGTGCCAGTGACAATAAGCTGTTTTGATTATAATGTAAGTGCTCGACATTAAGCTTTTGATTGCTGAGCATCTGTTTCAAAGACATCCACGTCGAATAAGCACATTGCCAGCTGCGTGACACGGTTACCAGCTACCCAACTGGATGGAGAGCCAGGCTGCCCTACGCATTAAGTTCCCCTTTTAGAAAGTCCTGGGTGACCTAGATCATGGACCACTTGAGTCACTCTGCTTCTCCCTTCCGGTGCCCTAATTCCTGCTCCATGTTTTAATTCCTAATTCCTGCTCACTCCATGAGTGAGGCTCCCCACCCTCAACCCCAATAAAGGCAGAGCTCTTGGTCTGTTCTCAGTTATCTCTCTCTCTATCCCTGACCTTGCTGTGTGGCCCTGGGCGTGTGGTGTACCTATCAGGATTTGTGAGTAATAAACTTTGTTTTTTCAAAGTTTGCTGATGGTTATTGCCAGGGTGTGCCTTGTAATCATCATAAGAACCACAAGGGCTGGTTCAGCCTCAACGTTGGCTCTGGTTGGGGAAATATCTGTGGGGGGCTCACCGCAAGCAATACAGGCCCAGGTGAATGCCCTAGTCAGTCCTAGCTGATAGCATCACTATTGATAGGCTGAGACCAACACAGAACAAACACTATAACCATCATCGTTATTAATCACCATCACCATCACTAACATCATTATTACCATCATCAGTAACACCATGATACCACCAACATCACTGACACCGTCATCACCATCAGATCATTATCACCACCATCACCATCACCATCATCACCACCTCAAGTAACACCATCACCACCATCAACATCATTATCATCGTCACCATGATCATCACCAATATCCCCCTTACCATCACCTACCATCATCATCTTCATTACCATCAACCACTGCTAGCACTTATTGATCATTTACTGTGTACTAGGTACAATGCTAAGCCCCTTCCATGAATAATTTAGTTAATCTTCACAAGCCTTCCAGAATAGATACATTTATTATTATCCCAGGTTTACTCATGAGGAAATGGAGTTTCCATACACACACAGATCACCTAGCTAGAAAGTGGTACAGCTGGAATTTGAACCCAGTCTGTCCAGCTTTAGGAACTGTGAGCATTTGGCCAAGACCTTGCAATGAGGGGCAGATGGAGGATTGGAGAAAATATTTCTTGACTGAGTTTTTGGAATGGCTTTCTGCTGCCCACACTTGATCTCATGTAGCACAGCTTGTAAGAAGTCAGAGCAAGGAGGGAGGGAGGCCTCCATTTACTGCCTGCTGGACCAGGGTGAAAGACTTGGGTAAATCAGATGGGGGGGGGCAGACTTCACCATTCACTTTCATCCAGTTCTGCTCAATGCACAGGGCTTCCATTTTGCTGTCAAAGAGAGGCTTGCTTAAGCCATAGAAACAAGCTGGAAAAACGACCCAACCTGGGCCACAGAAGGTAAGCCATGGATACTCCTCAGTAATCCTCAGACTTAGACTGTTAATCCAGTTCTCTCGGTTCATTTTTCTGTAGCCAGAATCCAGAAATGCTGTATTAGACTCTGTAGTTCAAACACACCCACCCACACACCCTTCTTTATGAAAAAGACCATATAACAACACTAAAGGACTTTTAATAATAAAGACTACTTATAATCCCATCACAAAATAACTACTCAGGGTTTAAATATGTATTACCTTCCAGTTTACTGTCCCCTTTAAAGCCCCAGAAACTCATAGCCATAGGATCTTATGGCCAAAAACCTGGTGTCACTCTTTTCTTTTACTAATGAAGACTCATGTTCCCAGAGTTATGTGATAGAATTTTACATGGAGGGAGTAGAGGTGACGTCCTCAGCAGATGCGCCCTCTCGCCACTTCTCACACTTGCCAGGCATACTCCAGCCTCAGGGAGAATTTGTTGCCTGGGCAAACCGTTCTTTCCTTACCCAGTCACCAAATGATAGCATTTTGGTAATTTTCAGGCTTAAAGTCTATCTGTGGAACTGAAATTAAACTTATCAATGAATGAAGTTTATTAAGAAAATCATGAACACTGCAACTGTATGGTCAACTAATCTTTGATAAAGCAGAAAAGAATATCCAATGGAAAAGGAGACAGTCTCTTCAACCAAACATCTTGGGAAAGTTGGACAGCGACATGCAGAAGAATGAAACTGGGCCACTTTCTTACAAGATACACAAAAATAAACTCAAAATGGACGAAAGACTTAAATGCGAGACAGGAAACCATCAAAATCTTAGAGAACACAAGCATCAAACAACCTCTTTGCCCTCAGCCGGCCGGAGCAACTTCTTACCAGACATATCACCAGAGGCAAGGGGAACAAAAGCAAAAATGAACTATTGGGACTTCATCAAGATAAAAGATTTTTGCCCAGCAAAGGAAACAATCAACAAAACTAAAAGGCTGCCTTTGGAATGGGAGAAGATATTTACAAATGACATAACTGATAAAGGGTTAGCATCCAAAATCTATCAAGAACTTATCAAACTCAATACCCCCCAAAACAGATAATTCAGTAAAGAAATGGGCAGAAGATAGGAAAAGACATTTTTCAAAGAACAAATCCAGATGGGTAATAGACATATGAAAAGATGCTCGACATCACTCATCATCAGGGAAACACAAATCAAAAGCACAATGAAATACCACCTCACACCTGTCAGAATGGCTAAAATTAACAACACAGGAAACAAAAGGTGTTGGTGAGGATATGGAGAAAGGGGAACCCTCTTGCACTGTTGGTGGAAATGCAAACTGGTGCAGCCACTGTGGAAAACAGTATGGAGTTTCTTCAAAAGTTAAAAATAGAACTACCCTACAATCCAATAATTGCACTGCTAGGTATCCTTTATTCAAAGGATACAAAAATACGGATTCAAAGGGGTACATGCACCCTGATGCTCATAGCAACATTATCAGTAACAGCCAAGCTATGTAAACAGTCAAGGGTCCATTGACTGATGAATGGATAAAGAAGGTGTGCTATATATATACATATGTGTGTGTATGTACATATATGTATATATATATATAATAGAATATTACTCAGCCATCAAAAAGAATGAAATTTTGCCATTTGCAATAACATGGATGGAACTAGAGTGTATTGTGCTAAATGAAATAAGTTAGAGAAAGACAAATACCATATGATTTCACTCATGTGGAATTTAAGAAACGAAATAGGTGAGCATATGGGAGGGGAGGGAAGAGAGAGAGAGGGAAATAAACCATGAGGGACTCTTAATGATGGAGAACAAACTGAGGGTTGCTGGAGGGAGGTGGGTGGAGGATGGGCTACATGGGGGATGGGTATTAAGGAGGGCACTTGTGACGAGCACTGGGTGTTGTATGTAAGTGATGAATCACTGAAACCAATATTGCACTGTCTGCTCCTGAAACCAATATTGCACTGTATGTTCACTAGAATTTAAATCAAAATTTGAAAAGAAAAAAAAGGAAAATTATAAACGAGTTAATTGCTAAAATAGATGAAAATGTCCTTAACTTACAGTTTTTACCCAAAACCTACAGCAAATATCACATTTAACAGTAAAGCATTTGCAGGGTGCCTGAGTGACTCAATCTGGGAAGCGTTTGACATTGGCTCAGGTCATAATCTTGCAGTTCGTGGGTTCGAACCCGGAATCAGGCTCTGTGCTGACCGCTCAGATTCTGGGGTCTGCTTTGGATTCTGTGTCTCCCTCTCTCTGCCCCTCCCATGTTCATGCTCTGTCTCTCTGTCTCTCTCTCTGAAAAATAAACGTTAAAAAGGTTGAAAAAAGGGGCGCCTGGGTGGCTTAGTCGGTTAAGCGTCCGACTNACATTGACACTACATTGACACTACATTGACACTACATTGACACATCATAATCTCTCCAAATCCACAAGTTATNGTAAAACATCGCCATGTTCCCAATGAGTCGAGAAGAAATCAATAGCTACTGAAGCTATTAGCAGCCAACCACAGAACAAGAAGAGGAGGATTATAAAAATTAGATTAGAAAACAAGAGACAAAACTATCATCAATTGTTGGTAATATGGTTGACTGTCTAGAAAATTTAAAAGAATCAACTACCAGTTCATAGAAAATCAAAGTTAAAGGGAAACATTTACAAAGATTTACTGGCAATAACCAATTTTAAAACTGTAAGGGAAAAGATCAGTGATTAAATGACCCGTGTAGACGTCGGAACACTTGGTTCTAATCGGTTGATGCGTCTGTCTTCGGGGCCAAGCCTTGTAGGCCTGCAGAACTTGGCGAGAATTTGCTGAATGAATGAGCCGGTACTGGGCCTCCTTCCCTCCTAGCCTCTGTGATGTTTGAGATCAGGATGTCGTCTGTGTTACCTCCCACAGCAGTTACCTCTGGCCTCTCTCCCCCTCCTGCAACTGCTCCCTGCAGACAAGAAAACCCAGAGAACCTTCTCCCTCCTTGGAAGGGCTGAAAGAAAATGCTAAGACCCACCGGACACATTGAGGGCCATGACAGCACCAGCGGGTTATTGTGCTGGTGATCTCCTCCTGACCTAGAGAACTCAAAAGACCCTGGGTCAAAATCAATGTTGTCAGAAAGAAAGAGCCTGAGGGCTGTTTGGACTAGGAGGAAACAGAGCTGAGAATTGTAGCCCAGGACCTGTCCTCAGAAACTGTGAATAAGCAGAAGGGAATGAGGCTTGGTCTTTCATAACCTGCCATTGCTGCCCTGCAAATTTCCTTTCGGAAAAGCCCGCGCAGAATTGAGAAGAAGCTCCTGGGAAACAATGATTTCTAAGAGACCTGTTCCAGCTACTGTTGCTGGAAACAAACCACCACACAGTGTAGTGGCATAAAATAATGCTTTTGTTGTGCTCATGGATTCGGTGGGTCAGACACTGAGATGGGTGTAGACAGTTGGCTCACCTCTGCTCCACCATGTCGAGGCCTCAGCTGGGGAGCCCGGGAGACTCTCGGGAGACTTGTTGCCTCAACTCACAGTGTAGTGCTTAAGACGGTCAGTGGCTGGGACCTCAGTGAGGCTGCGGGCTGGAACCCACATCTGGGGTCTCATCATGCGGTCTCCTTGCCAGGGCTGGTCTGGGCTTCCCCACAATGTGACTACAGGATTTTGAGAGTTGGGTTCTAAGAGAAAGAGGCAGAAACTGTATCACTTCTTAAAACTGTGGTTAAAAAAAACCCCACATAAGATAAAGTTGCCCATCATAACCATTTTTAAGTGTACAGCTCAGTAGTGTGAAGGATATTCACATTGATGTGGAACAGATCTCCAGAAGTTCTACATCTTGCACATTTGAAACTCTACACCCACAGAATAACAGCTTCCTTTCCCACCACCACCTCCAGCCTCTGGTAACTCCCTGATAACTATGAATTTGACTTCTCTGGCTACTACCTTATATAAGTAAAGCTATACAGTATTTGTCTTTTGTGACTATCTTGTTTTACTTAGCATAATGTCTTCAAGGTTCATCCATGTTGTAGCATGTGACAGAGTTTATTTCCCTTTTTTATTAAGACTTTTGGGGGGAGCCAGTTTAGGCTCACAGCAAAGTTGAGTGGAAGGTACAGAGGTTTCCCAACTATCCTCTACACTCACACATGCATAGCCCCCCTTTGTTACAACTGCTGACACTACATTGACACATCATAATCTCTCCAAATCCACAAGTTATACCTCAGCTCACTCTTGGTGTCGTATATTCTTTGGGTTTGGACAAATGTGTAAGGACTTGCAGCTATCATTACGGTATCATCATACAGAGTATTTTCACTGCCCTAAAGCTCCTCTGTGCTCCACCTAGTCATCCCTCATCTCCTCCCCTCTTACCCTCCCAACCATTCAACCACTGGTCTTATTCTCATCTCCATAGTTTCGTCTTTTCCTGAATGTCATAGAGTTGGAGTCACATTGTACGGTAGTGTTTCCGATTGGCTTCTTTCACTTGATAATATGCATTTAAAGTTCCTCCATGTTATTTCTTTTCTTTCTAAGGCTGAATGATGTTCCACTGTTTGCATATTTTTGTTTATCCATTTATCCATAGATGGACATTTGGGTTGCTTCCGCCTCTTGACTATTTTGAAAAACGCTACCATGGTAATAATAATAACAAACAGAGGTGGGCAAATATTTCTTCAAGACCCCATTTTCAATTACTTTGGGTATATACCCAGAAGTGGAATTGCTGGATCATATGGTAGGTCGATTTTTAGTTTTTTCGAGGAACCTCACTCCATACTGTTTTCCACTGTAGTAGCACCATTTCACAATCCCACCAACAGTGCAC
Organism: Crocuta crocuta; assembly: GCF_008692635.1. Classification (NCBI taxonomy): domain Eukaryota; kingdom Metazoa; phylum Chordata; class Mammalia; order Carnivora; family Hyaenidae; genus Crocuta; species Crocuta crocuta. Next base: position 900,055 of record NW_027533258.1, read on the forward strand.
AAGGGTTCTAATTTCTCCACACCCTTGCCAACACTTACTTTCAAATTTTTAAAAAATCAATAGTCATCCTAGTGGGCATTTTCATTGGTATCTCTCTGATGACTAGTAATGTTGAGCATCACTTCATATGCTTGTTGGCCATTTGCATATCATCTTTGGAGAAATGTGGATTTGAGCCCTTTGTCCATCTCTTAATCAGGTTATTTTATTTTTTGTTGTTGAACTGTACAAGCTTGTCATATATTCTGAATAGTGAACCTCATTCAGACATATGATATGCAATTTTTTGCCTTTTTTTTTTTTTACAGATTTCTTTTCATTCTATTCATTGTGTCTTTTGATGCACAAAAATTTAAGCTTGATATAGTCTTATTTATTTTTGCTTTTGTTGCCTATGCATTTGGTGTCATATTCAAGAAATTATGTCAAATTCAATGTCATAAAGCTTTTCCTATATGTGCTCTCCTAGGACTCTTGAGGTTGTAGATCTTACAAGTAGGTCTTTAATCCATTTGCAGTGATTTGTAGTATACGATGTAAGATGAAGGTCCACCTTCATTCTTTTGCATGTGAATATCCAGTTTTCCTAATACCATTTCCTAATACCAGGGCTGAAGAGACTGTCTTTTTCCCATTGAATGCTTGTCACCTTTGTCCAAGACCATGGGACCATATACATGAGGGTTTATTTCTGGGGCTGTGTCACATTTATCACAGCCTCAGAGACTACAAAGGGTCATGTAGGCCATAATCCTGAGCCCACCCAGACTTATGGGAGAGAGCACAGATCTCTTCTCTTAATGGAAGGAGGGGTCAAAGTCACAATAAAAACTACACAGGACAAGAGAGATTGTGGTAACCATTTATGAAAATCAAGAGCTGTCATAACACTTTTCTCTTGTTACCTAATCTGTCTTGTATAAGCTTGTGAAAGGCAATACAAGTAGATGCCCCTCAAAAGCTAATGTGAAAAAAAAAACAGGTAATATCAAGTGCTGGTGAGGATGTGGAGCAATTGGAACTCTCACACACTGCTGACGTGAGTGTAATTTGGAATAACAGATTTGGAAGGTTGTCTGGCAGCATCTGCTAAAGCTGAACACACGCATACCTGTGGCCTAGCGATCCATGTTCCCAGGTCTACAAAAGGGCACCAAAATCGATATATAAGAATGTTTAGGGGCTGCCGTGTGGCTCAGCTGGTTGAGCGTCCGACTCTTGATTTCAGCTCAGGTCATGATCTCACGGTCTGCGAGCGTGAGCCCCACAGCAGGCTCTCTGCTGTCAGTGCAGAGCCTGCTTTGGATCCTCTGTCTTCCTCTCTCTCTCTTCCCCTCTCCTGCTCATGCGCACACACACGAACACACACACACACACACTCGCGTGCTCTCTCTCTCAAAAATAAACATTTAAAAAATAAAAATAAAATAAAAAAATAAAAAACTTCTCCTCCTGGGACACCTGGGTGGCTCCATTAGTTAAGTGTCTGACTCTTGATTTCAGCTCCGGTCATGATCTCATGGTTCATGGGTTTGAGCCCCGTGTCGGGCTCTGTGCTGACAGCTCAGAGCCTGGAGACTGCTTGGGATTCTCTCTCTCCCTCTCTCTCTTTGCTCCTCCCCACTCTCACCCTCTCTGTCTCTCTCAAATAAATAAATAAACTTAAATTTTTTTTCTCCTCCTGAGGCATCTTTTGGCAAGGAAATTCCTGTCTTCTCAGTAAAACCACATTTCTTTTGGGGTTCTATTAAGTTACTTTATCCAGATTTCGGTTAGCACAGTGTTTACTGAATAAATCTTGTTTTCACACAGAAACTGGCTCCTTTAAACTTGTCGCTCCTGGGGCGCCTGGGTGGCTTAGTCGGTTGAGCGTCCGACTTTCGCTTAGGTCATGATCTCGCGGTTCGTGGGCTCGAGCCCCGCGTCGGGCTCTGTGCTGACTGCCAGCTCAGAGCCTGGAGCCTGTTTCAGTCTGTGACTCCCTCTCTCTCTGACCCTCCCCTGCTCACACTGTCTCTCTCTCTCTCTCCTAGAAATTAAAAAAAATAAATAAATAAAATAAAACAAACTTGTCGCTCCTGCCCCTCACACCCATTATCTTTCTAGGAAGCTCCTTGTTGTAATTATTCGTCTACTTTCCAGTTATACCAGTGACGTAACACCCTTGTGCCTCCCATCACTCTTGGTCTTTGGAACGCCCTGCTCAAGTGGTCGTCACATATTCTACCACTGCCACTCAGCCTTATAACTCACTAGAGACTGGCGTCCCCCTTGCCTCCGTCAGGGAAGAGCCACTTCCCGGCCTCTGCCACATAATCCCCATCGATACCAGGGAGCGGAGCCTCACAGCAGCCACTCACGCCCTCGGCCACAGCTTACAGAGGACAGCTGTCTCCGAGTTTCTCGAAGAGGCCCGTGCCCCCCTGCCCTTTTGCATTAGTGAAGGTGGTGTCCCCTGGGCCCTCCTGAGGCCTATCGTCAGGGGACGGGGCTCTGGTCTCACCCTGTATATCCATGTTCACATACCCACTACCCTGGGCTTCAAGAGCCTTTCCGCACGCAATGCAGTGCCAAGGTGATGCTGGCGTCTGTGTCTAATTTACTGGAAGCCATTATTAGGGACATCCTGGCAGGATATGGGAAGCAGCTCCAAGGGACTTCCGCGTAACAGGGATCACAGGTGTCACCGAGTCTGTCCTCACCAGCGTTCTATTTTGACCCCATGCCCAGCTCAACACCCCCAGGGCCTGTCACCACCTCTGTTCTCCAAGTACCCGCAGGTCACACTCCCCCGTCCACAATCCCGTCCGCATGGGAGCTGGGTCCTCTCAGAGCAGGGTCTGCATGCCCTCAGACCGCACTGGCATGGGGCCCTGGCTGTGAGCGGGGACCGGGAAAGGGGGAGCAGCTGTGAGTGCTGAGGAGGACACGTATGTCATGTGAGGCGCCTGGCTCAAGTGGGGTCTGTGCAGGGTCCCCGGACTGTGGGAAGCTGCTTCCTTCTTTTTTTTTTTTTTTATAAATTTAAAAAATGTTTATTTGTTTTTAAGAGACAGAGAGAGACAGAGCACAAGTGGGGGAGGGGCAGAGAGAGAGGGACACACAGAACCCAAGGCAGGCTCCAGGCTCTGAGCTGTCAGCACAGAGCCGACCAGGGGCTCAAACTCACGAACTGGGACATGATGAGTCAGCCATGCAACAGGAGACTGGCTGCTCCACTTGCCAGGCGATCCTGAAGCCTCTTCATGTAGGAGAAGCTAGTGGTCAGACGCACCCCCACCCATGTTGATTTGCTTGCACTGTGGGCTGCACCTGTATGAGCGCAGAGTGGACTCCCGCACGCCGTGCACCGAGATGTGGGTGAGGTCCGAGGACGCTGTGCAGGCCCGAGCGGCCAGGAGGAGCAGCCCGGGGGAGCAGGTGAGCTTGTGCGCACCTGGTCACTAAGGAGAAGGGCTGAGAGGACACGAGCATGGTGCCCTTCTTCCCAAGCTTCTTCCAGCCTGGTGGCCAGGATGCGATGCATCTGTCCACACTGCTCTAATGTGCTCCGGAAAGAGCCCACACCCCACTAGGCGGGTTCAGATGTGAGCCCTCGTGTCCTGGGCTACCTGAATAGTTCAGCGGGCACAGGGAGCACACACACACTGCATGGACCGGGGCCCTGCAGCGTGAGCCACCCTCGTCCCTCTAAACAAAGTGGCCGCTCCTCATCCCAGTCTGTTGCTGTCACATGGAATTCGGGGGTAGTGTGGACGACTTGGGATTTGCCAAGAGATGCTGAAAACATGGAAATGTTTCTGTAAAAATCTGTTGACTTTTACATGGTGATTTTTGTTGTTGTTAATTCTGGGAGCCAAATACAATGTGTCTTTGGCGTAGCACACACGGTCCATGAGAGCAGGGGCTTTGCTGCTTCCTGGCATCTGAGCACCCAGGAGCTGTCTGTCAGATTCATAGATGGATATGCCACTTAGCACTCCGTCCATGCTAAATCTGCGTCCCTCCCTCCCTCTCCCCTCACCCTCTCCTTCCCTGTCTGCTCCTCTCCCTCCCTCTCTCCTTCTCCTCCACCCTCTCCCCCTCCCTCCCTCTCTTCTCCTTCCCTCCCTGCTCTCTCTGCTGGACCTCATTTTCACATTTCAAAACTTCGAGCTTTTATCTGGTAACCCTGGTAACTGACCTCTGGAAGCCTATGCAGGAATTTCAATGCCTTGTTTTTTAATTCCAGAGGCAAAAAGACATAAACTCTGTCCTTCAATGTCATTTCTAATCTCCCCTTCTCCTGTGTGGGTGCGTATTTAGAAGACAAACTCACCTGGTAGGAGCTGTGTTTACAGTTCTGTTTTGTACAGTGGATGGAGGTGTGACAAAGGCGCCCTTCAAAGTCCCCCGCCCCCCACCCACCAAAGAAAGGCTTGTGTTTTTACATGGGGGGTTCACAGGGTGCGTGACAATGAAGTAAATACGCTGGGAGCTGTAGCCAGGCTGAGGGCAGAGGCAGGAGATGTATCCCTTTCCAACGCCTTTTCAAGAGAATACTCCATTGCCTACTCCTTGAACTTGGACGAAGCCATGGGAGAGAAAGAATGAAAGCAAAGACTGTCCTGTTTCATACCAGATGGAAACACCAGTAGTCAGAAGGAGACCACGAGGCCAGGCTGCCGAAGGGGGGCACTTGCCCGGAGCCTGCTCCCAGGTCTGTGAGCCGGTGATGTCTCTCTCTGATAGAGCGCTAAGTACGACATGCTGTGTATACAGGGATGTGTATGTAAATATGTTTAATTTCAAGATCTACTACATTTGCCCTTCGGCGGAAAGAGATCATAGGAAACCAATAATAAACAATATTCCTTTAAAAACATTTTAAGACTAAAAATGAGGTTCAGGACACCTTTAAAAATAGGAATCCCAGAGAAAGTGAAAAATGCTTCCTTTCAGTAAAAATGGTCCCCAATGCTACGTGCATCACTGTGATTTCTCAGGGTGCCTGGTCTCTTGACAATCCTGAGTATCATTGGCTTTTTGTAGGAATTTGCTGTTTTTTCTCTTTGGTTTAGTTGTGTTTGTTTGTTTGTTTTTCTGTTATGTTGTATTTTGTTTTTGTAAGTACGCTTCACGCCCAGTGTGGAGCCCAACGAGGGGCTTGAATTCACGATCCTGAGCTCAAGACTGGAGCTGAGATCCAGAGTTAAATGCTTAACTGACTGTGCCACCCAGGCACCCCCGGTTAGTTTTTGTCTCATGCCTCCTTTTATTGAAAACCATGTTGTGAATAAATAGTAGCTGAGATAGGAGCCATTTGTGGCAAATTATTAAGGGGACAAAGAACACAGATTATAAGGCAATATGATCCCAAAGTGGTTCTAAAGACACACATATAGACTTAATATGGGAGAAGACAGACAACAAATTGGTCATCGTAGATATTTTTAGGTGTTTGTAGAAAGTCTTTATTTTCTTTTGTGTGCTTTTTTTGCACTTTCCAAAAGTTCCTCCATTTGAATCTCTATTTTTATTAATAGATTTTAAAATGATAAATATTTTTATAAGTTATATTTTTAACTTATAAAAAATTTCCTAAGGAAACTATCATTAAGGATGAATTTAGGGGCTGGCAATAGAACGGCCTCTTTTTCTCGCCTGAGAAGCCTGGAGGTTGCCCTTTGCAACCCCTCGATGGTGCTGTCAGAGGCCCAGGCTCTTTGTCTATATGTGGTCTCCCATATATCTCTTGCACGTTGTAGCCTCATGATCTCAAAATGGCTACACATTTCCAGGCATTGCATCCACATTCCATCAAGAGAGAAAGGAGGAACTAGCAGCCCCAGCCACTTATTTTTTTCCCCTTTTCATACAAGAATGGGAGTTTTTCTGGAAGCCCCACTCAACAGATTTCTGCTGATACATCAACAGTCAGAACCAGGCCACATGACCACCTCCATGTCAATCACTGGCGTTCCCCTAGGCTAGTTTAGGTCTGTCACATTTTAACTCCCAAGGCTGGAGTGAAGGCTGGGGAGAGCATGTGGAGACAATGGATAATATTTGACCTCCCAAAAAAAGGTTTTTTCAAGAGACGTTCACCTTGGACTGTAAATGATATTATTTTAATCTCTCTTTTCCACCTGCTCCCCACCCTGCCCCCCACTCCCACCCCCGATCGCCACAAGATCTCCAGGAGCAACAACCACGTCTCATTTATGGATACCGCACCTGGCAGGTTCTTTGGGAATGACGGCTGAATGCACGAAGGATGGGACGGACGTGCTACTGGCTGGCTGAGGTGTCAAACACACTTTCAGACAAATGGCCAGTGTTGAAAAGGGAGAAAGCCCCTGTGTGCCCAGCGTCCAGCAAAGATTGGGGGGAGGGAAGGATTTTGGCATCTTGAAGGATGTGCTCCTCTCTCTGGTTTTACGAGTTTTTCTCCGAAACTTCTTGACCACCGTGAGGTAGTTTCCTTCACTTTCAGGCTTTCTCTTTTGGATTGGACTTGCTTTTTAGGAGTGTAGCTGTCGTGGGGCTGAGCCCAGTGGGATTTCAACTGCAGCTTTTGGAGGATTCGCTTTCATCATCCATGTGATTTTAGCTTCTCCGAACGAGCTGTGCCAATCCCCAAATCTGCTCGTGCTGCATCCTGCCATCTGGCCTGGCCTCCGTTTCCCTTAGAAAACAGTCCCGCAGCAGTCTTCCTGTCGATCTGCCCACAAAGGCCGTCTTATGAGCGCTTTCTGTGTGCATGTGTCTTCCCCACCCCTTGAGCAGGAGGCTGAGCTGCCTGCTACGACCCACAGCATTGAGACCAGGCTCGGGGGCATCTGCCTGTAGGAGGGGCTGAGAGAAAGCAAGCTAATGTCTCCGCCAGGATATTCACTCTGGGCTGAGGCCAGAGAGCCTTCTCGCTTATGCAATGCTGTTTCTCCCACATGATTAAAAGCTTCTCGAGTCCAACACCGCTCCTTACAGCCCCCGCCTCCTCCAGCGCCCAGTGCACAGCCAGGACTGACTGATACCCTAACCCCCATCACCGAGCCGTGTCCTACTGTGCCCGTCACCAACACCACGGCTGAAACATGAAGTTGCAGGGGGAGAAGAGCCACACCACCGAGACCTCTCTCTGCTCTGGTTTTCAGTGTCCTTCTCCCCTACCCCTGGCTGACTTGGAGCTGCATGTAGCTAACGCGCGAGATGTGGCAACCACAGCTCTTTCCACAGAGGAAAGAGCAGGAAGCCACCCGAAGAAACGGGTCGGACTCACACCTTTGACTCGGTGCACTAGGGCCCCCTGAGCCCCAGGCACAGGGCCTGACACTGGACAGCATGGTCTCTCATCTCTGGACGCCCAGGCGGGGGGTGTTACGACTGAGATGCCCAAGTCCAAGGTGGTCGAGTTACAGGCCTGCGGTCACAGAGCAAGCACTTGGCAGATGTGGGTTTGGCCTCTTCTCCAGATCTGTTCCTCAGGGCACGCGATCCGGCAGGTGCGGCGCAGCCTGAGACCAGTTAGTGAGCGGCTGCCCTCTGACTGCCCATCGCTGCTTGGCTTCTGGCCTCCTCGGACTGCTTCATAAATTAATTTTGCACCTTTATTCCTTCTGCACCAAATCACGCTACAGGAAAAGCCAGCTATCCGCCAGGAAACCAGCGTGGCTCCAGCACACAGTCCTGGGGCCAGCGCGGAGGACTCAGCTGCCTCCGGGAGCACTCGGCCCACTGCTGGTTTTCTCACAAGCGTGGCTGCCAAGGAGTTTTCCAAAGCCTCCAGTGAGCCTGCAGGAGGCTCCTCGGCTCTCTGGATCCAGGATGACTCTTCCCACACTTGCTCCCCTCCCTGCAGTTTGCTGCAATCCCTAGCCGGGCGGTTACATAAGCAGTCCCCCTTGCCAACTGTCACCAAGGCCACCTGGAAAATCGAGACTTACGCAAACCAGCAAAGGCTTGCCAGAGGCGCGACACGCTCGTGCGCTCATTCTCATCTACTCGGGAGCGCCGTTCGAACCTGCTCCGACTACCAGCCCTGCATTTTCCCAAAGCCGGAGCCACAGCCAGGGAGATTTGCCGCAGGCTTCACACCCGTTAAGATGCTGCACAGTGTCTAGCAGAAACAGGCTGGGACTCCACCGTCACGGAGAGCCGCACGTCCTCTTTGGTTTCTGGTCTCTGCCATACGTCAGCACGATATACCCATTCCTGTGTCCGTGTCCGGTTCTTCCACCGACTGGCTGCACGACCCGAGGCCAGTCGTCCCGTCTCCCCAGCCTCCCGCTTCCTCATCTGCAAACTGGGGGGACCCCGGGAGACAAGCAACCGGGACCCCTCCAGTTCTGAACTGACACGTGTTCTGTGGTTTGGCCCAGAGCCTTCTCTTCCCTCCCTGCTGTCTCGCAGACCCTGACACGGTCCTGGGCACAAAGCTGGTGCCCACAACATGGGGCGTGGACAGACCGGGGCCGCTTCCTGACAGCTCTGAGGGTCGCACAGTCTGTCTCTGTGTCTGAACCAAAGACCTGGCAGGAAATGTTCACGGCTCGCAGAACCCCAGTTTCAAAGTCATGCTGCAAGGAGGGGTGAGGGACGAGGGGACAAACGTCCTCCGGTTTTCAGCTTGGAGCTTGTTGGATTCTGTAGTTTGGGGATGTTCTGAATGCCTGTGGCTACACGCTGTCTCCTCACGTCCCAGGAGCTCTGGGAGCCCAGCCACGGGCCAGAATAACAGGCCACACAGCCCCCTTAGCATTCCAGTTGCGTAACACTCTGTAACATTTTTTGAGGGGGGTGGGGCAGAGGGAAAGGGAGGGGGAGAGGGAGAGAGACTACCAAGCAGGCTCCATCATCAGTCTGGAGCACCGTGCGGGGCTCCATCCCGTGTCCCCAGTATCACCACCTGAGCTGACATCAAGGGTCGGACGCTCATCTCACTGAGCCAACCAGACAACCCGACATAGTAATTTTTAACTATAATTTTGCATCTAGGGTTAGTAGCCAAGAAGCAAAAGACTTACAGTAAATCCAATGAGGGAAACAAAGTAACTTCGGGGTGGGGGTGGGGGACAAAAAAAGGAAAGAAAGGTGAGAAAAACCGGACAGGCCATCATCATCATGAGAAAAAGCATTTTTTAAAAAAGGATTAACAGAAGGATTAAAGTTGAGGCTGTGGGGAAGCAGCTGGCAGATGGAAAAAAAACCCACCTTGGCTAACTAACAATTAGAAAATGACTTAATAAAGAGTTTGGAAACGATATGGCATTGGAATAATAACGACCATCTTAGACAAATCTAGTTCTGGGAATGGATTGCCTCTCGTTTTTATTTTTTGTTTTTATTATTTTTTTAATGTTTATTTATTTTTGAGAGAGACAGACAGAGCGTGAGGGGGGGAGGGGCAGAGAGAGAAGGAGACACACCATCTGAAGCAGATTCCAGGCTCTGAGCTGTCAGCACAAACTGACAGCACAAACGAACCGGGAGATCATGACCTGAGCTGAAGTTAGATGCTTAACTGACTGAGCCACCCAGGCGCCCCTCCTCTCCTTTTTATTTTATCAAAGGCTGGGGGAAGTCTGACGAAAAATAAGAAGGAATGAGGACTAAAAGGAAAAGACTGGAAGAGGAAATTCTGAGTCTGAAAGAAATAACTGTTGGATTCGTGTGCCGAAATGCCCCAAGGTGAGTGCTTCCAAGAAATGAAACCACTAACATAAGTGATTTGAGAAATTGAGCATAACAGAGAGTCTTAGAGGAGAGAATGGTTGGAAAGAATACAAAGGAAAGAATGAAATCTGGTTCCGAGAGAGAAGACAGGCCATCTGCAGCGTTGACCGAGGAAGAGGCTTTTGTGTGACGTTCCAGCAGTGAATCGTGGCCTGAGCCAGCCACTTCCTGGTGTATGTTGCACTACGTGTGGCCTCGACAATGACTGCTGCCTTTTTTTTTTTTAATTCACAAAATCAAAGTATCATGGAGCTTTTCCAACTTGCCTGAGGCTCTAAGCAATGAGAGAAAAGGATGAATCATGTGTAAGAATACGGCTTTGATGAAAAAGCCCTCAATCATCCAATGACATGATCGATTTAACAATCCCCATGATGTCTGTGTGACAGAGAAATGGCTATTTTTGGACTTCACGTAGAAGAAATGTATCATAAGAACGTTCATAGGTATTTGTGGCATAGGTCCACTTAGAGCATCTCAAAGTTCCATTCTTGGATGCAGCCTGCTTTTTGTATTTGTTCTTGTGGTAACAGTTTGTTTTGTAAGAAATAATTATAAAGGCTTTTTCTTTCTGAAAAATTAAAGAAACAAGGTAGCAGTAGTAGCCAAAACTTAATAGTGCTTACTATGTGCCACTTTTAACAGCTCTGTACATACATCAACTCCTGTAACCCTTACAGTAGGCCCAATTAAATAGGTGCTGTTATGACTCTATTTTGCAGATAAGCAAACTGAGGCATGGGAAGGTGAAATGACTTGTCCAAGGTCACACAGCCAGATCAAAGCAGAGCCAGGATTCTTACGTACCAAACTCCCACATGACTGCTTCCATATTTGGCAATTATCTATACCTCTCCTACCTGCTTCAAGTCTTCTTATAATTCATAAAAGAAAGATAACACTCCACAGGAAGTTGCTGTTACATGCCTATCCCCCATGCCATGAATGTGAGGTATAGCCTTTAGCACTCTTTAAAACACTTTTACCTATGTGTCTTGTATCTATGGACAGTACATAGTATTTGTTTTTCATGTTTCCAACATTTATAAGTAGTAATACACTGTATTTCCTTTGGGCAACTTGCTGTCTCCCTCTCACTATGATGATTATGAGCTATGTTGTTAGAGATTAATCTCTTGGACTGCACCACCCAGTTCTGAGGCTGGCTGCATTTGGCAATGAGCGCTTGAAATGTGGCTATTCAAATTGAGATGTGCTTTAAGTATAACATACATAGTGGATTTCACAGACAGTATGAAAAACAGTAAAATACCTCTACTAATTTTTTAATATTGATTACAGGTTTAAATAATATTATGGAGATATTGATTTAAATAAATATATTACTGATATTAATTTCACCTGGGTTGCTTTTTGTTTTTTGTTTTTTTTGTAATGTGGCTACTAGAAAATTGAAAACAGCATATGTGGCTTGCATTTATGGCTTGTGTTATATTCACATTGGGGCGCTTTGATCTACCTCATACCTCTTAACTGCCATCAGCCTGGGTTTTGTTCATTGGTGAAGGGGCAAGCCCTACAACCTCAATAATAAGCCCTAATATTTACTGTTCACAGATACTTTTCTAAGTAACTTATCTGTGGGGTTCATAGGTGGCTCAGTCGGTTAAGCGTCCAACTTTGGCTCAGATCATGATCTCATGGTTTGTGAGTTTGAGCCCTGAGTCGGGCTCAAGTGTTGACAGCTCTGCCTCAGAGCCTGGAACCTGCTTCCGATTCTGTGTCTCCTTCTCTCTCTGCCCCTCCCCCACTCGTGCTCTATCTCTCTCTGTCTCTCAAAAATAAATAAATGTAAAAAAAAATCTAAGTAACTTGTATGTAATACCCCACTCCGTCCTCGTGAGAGGGTGCAGGGCCGCATGGAATGAGGTCCCGTAGCTTCTCCGAAGTCACACAGGCTGAACTGGGCCTGGAGGCAGGCAGGCTGGCTCCACAGTCTTGGACTTGTAACTACCAACTTGACCGGGAAGGCTCTTTGAGCAACAGGGCAAATCTGCCCAAGAAAGTAATGACCCAGTAGCTGAGCTTGGTGACGTCTCTGACAACATACAGTCATTACATATCAGTGGCACATCTGCCTTTTTGGACCCTGGGCAGAGCAGTTAGGAACAGACACTTTCGTTGTGGCAGTTTCAGCTTTAATGAAGCCACCACAGGCAGACTGCTCTGACATCTGCTCATGATGCTAGGAAGTCAGCTTTACTCTTGGCCACTAATTATATTAACTATTTTTAGGGCAAACTGTCAATGCACCCTACTCGCTCATGCTTCCTACGTTTTCAATTTGTTTTCTTTAGCCATATCTATTTATACCCAAAGTGTTTTTTTTTTTAAAGAAATGTCCTCATTATTCTGCCAACAATAAAGTTGAGATTTGTAATTAAGTTACAAAACACCCCAGGAGGGAAAAGATGATGTGCAATTGCCATGGGTTTATTATTGACGAGTATCAGATTGCACTTGAATTCTGAATAAAAACTTCACTTTAACATTTCGAAACAACCAGTGGAGACCTGAGGTCTCCTAGGTGTTGGCTAAGGCCATAGGTTTGGTGTCAGGCAGCTGTGTGACTCTGGGGCCAGTATCTTAACCATCATAAGCCTTGGTGTCCTCATCTAAGAAATGAAGATACGGACATCTGCTTTCTGGAGCTTTTCGGTGGATTAAGTGGGATAACAATCGTGACTCTTCCTTGTACCTACTTTTATTCCACAGTGGCTGTGGTAATTACTATTATGATTACCCCATCATTATTTCCCGAGATGGCTCCATGCCATCTTCAAGCACACCTGGTCTGATCCCAACAAGCCTCTCTCCTCTGCTCTCTACCAAGACTCTTAAAACTCCTCCCTGAAATGGAGAGGTCCATGGGTAGCAAGAAAAAAACCGTACAGACCCTCCCTCCCCTTGCTCTTTCTCTGGGGCGCTCTGGACAGTTCTTGCTAAAGAATGCTGTAGTAAGGCCTGTCACTAAAGAGCCTCTACAGCACGCTCCCCAACTTCCTACTTCCTTCTACAGCCTGGCTTCCCAAGGATCTGCCTCCATAAACCTCTCCCGACACATCGGAAAACATTAGCAGCAGTGCCTTTCTTGGAAATAGTCACCTTGCTCTTAAGTGCTAAGGCTCATCTTGCTGCCTGAATGTGGGCCTGCTTGCCTCTTTAAGACCCTTGATGGCAGACTGAGGAAGGTTGGGGCTTACCTAGCACACGTCCTCTCCCACTCCCTAGCTAAGCTTCGGATGGGTGTCCCAGTGCCCAGAAATTTATTATACAGGTCCCATATCATACTTGTTTTGAGAAATATAATTACGAAACCACCAGAGGTCACCTCCCTTTGGCAAACCAGACCGTTGGAGGTCAACCGTGTATCTGAAGTTAGAAAGCAGTTGTCTGCCACGATCCCAAACTAAAGATTTTGCAGGTAAAGAAACTGAGACCTAGGGGCTTAAGGAACTGGCCTACAGGTATAGAGAATACCTGACCATTGACTTTCCTCTAGGATATATTTACTCCTGGCATTAGTCAATCCCCTTTTGCCTTGTATTGAAGTCAGGACAGCCTTCTCACCCCCTACCCCCACATTTAACATTGCATCTGTCATCCAGATGATCATATTCAATGTTAAATTATTAGTTCTTCCCCATCTAGCCACGCAGAGCTTTTAGACACATAAATTTCGGCTTGGTCAGGGTTTGCTGCATGTCCCCTGGAGGTACGTGCATGTGTAGGTTCTTCATCTCTAGATTGTTAACGCTCATAGAGCCCAGTGCTTTACCCTTAACAGGTACTGGGTAAGTGGTTTCCTCTGCGTGTGGTTCAAGTTGGCTCTTCGGGAGGCTTTCTCTGAGGGTGGGCCACGTGGCGCCTTATGTATCTCAGTCTTACTTTAGTTGCTGTCAGACTCTCTTCGTCATGGGAATATGAATAAGATGTTATTTCTGAAATAAACCTATTTCTGACTATTTAATAATTTAGCTGCCCCGTCTTACAACCAAATCCATGCCAAACCAGGCCCGCCAAACGCGGGTGGCATAAGAGCAACCCCGCCCATTGCCCCGCCCCATTGCCCCGCCCGCGCTGGTGCCCCGCCCACGCCCTAGTGCGCACGCGCACATTCTTCCTCCAGGTCCCGCCCTCCGTCCCGCGGGCTCCTGCGGGTGACGTCTAAAATCCGCGACGCTTTGGGGGAGCTGACCGCTGGGGTCCCGCTAACTGGCGGAGTCCCGAGCGCCATGGCCTCTGCCAGGGAGGCCGCCGGNCGCAGCCGCCGCCTCCGGTCGCCGCGCCTCAGCCGCAGCAGTCCCCGGCGCCGAGGCCTCAGTCACCTGCCGGCGTGAAGGAGGAGGAGAATTACTCCTTTTTACCTTTGGTTCACAACATCATCAAATGGTAAGAGCCCAAGAGAGGACTGGCCACGACACGCCCCCCTCCCCCCTCCCCCCCTCGCCTCTCGTCACCTGTTTCAGAGTCTCAGAGGCCTAGGTGCCCTCGGGTCCAGCCCCGTTTTACCGACGGGGAAGCGGACCCGGGGGGAAGAGGCCTTTCCCAAGACCACACCTGGTCGCACCGTGAGTCCTGCAGACGGTTGAGCCCCGAGTAGACCTCGTGGTGGCCAGGCGATCTTCCTAAAACTGAAGCCAGGTTAGAGACTGAATGCCCAGGCTGTGCAGTCAGACTGCTCAAGTTTGTATCCCAGTGATCCCAGCAAGTCAGGCTTCCCTGAGCCTCCGCCCTGTCACCTGCGATCCAGGAGTAGCACTCTGGTTCTGTGTTTTCAACACATCCACCAGATACGGGGCATTGACCCCGTGTGGCACACGGCTAGGTGCTGTGGGGTGTACACGGTAGAAAGGCCGGCTTTTCACCCCCACCTTGCTCGCAAGTTTGAAGGGGAAAAAAGACATGAATGGGAATGACCGGTAATTCAAAGAGATTGGAGGGCTGGTGATAGGAAGTTTTAAAAGAAACAAAGATTCAAGCTGCCCTGCAGACTGTTCTTACAGATGCCAAACACAGGGGTCTGTATCATTCTTGGCCAGGCTTCGGGTCAGCCCGAGTTTTCAAACTGACCCTGTAAGGGGGGAAAAAAAATACAACCAAAAGTCTTCTTGATCCCCATGTTTGCCTAAATTATTTTTGCTGTCATGTTATTAAATCCACATGGTACTAGGCGTCAGCAAGGCTAACAACATACTCAACCATTACAAACCCAAACAAGGTAAATTAAAACAGTTACTGTTGCAGATGGACATGAGTGTGCTCTGGGATGTTTCGCTCTGATGGAATTGCTCCCCACAACGTGGAAGTCCTGTCTGTCAGTGGCCCAGCGTCTTTTGAGCTTAGCCAGAATACATTCACTGGCTGTGGGATGACCTCCTGCGTCCACCAGTTTTCAAACAGCTGCCAAGCCTTCGTTCTCACATTAGACCCTGCCATCATTTGGCTTCACTCGGTGGGAGCAGTCTGCTTATGGGGTGAGGCAGACCCTGTTCTGTTCTCAGTGGCCCGCGCCATCCAGTAGCACTTGCAGGCGGCAGCGACATGGCAGAGAGACACAGTGCAGATCCCCAAATCCCAGGGCAGTTCTGGATTGCAAATGGGTTATCCAAATGAACCCAAATGTATTGGTTTTAAGAAAAATGAAAACACAAGATGTACACAGTCTCAGACACACTTCCTGGCCCCCTGAGCATATATTCTTGCACCCCAGTGGAGCGGTTGGGTTGGGCTGGCCTTAAACATGGAGCAGTAAGGTACCCTAGAAAGTACGTGGGCTTTGAAGTCAGGTAGTCTGGGATTCAGATCCGCATCCTCATGTTTGCTTGCTTTGTATTCTTTGTAAATAGGTCACCTTTCCAGGCCTTAGTTCATGTCTCTAATACCTGAATACTAACAGTGGACCTCGGGGTGCCTGGATGGCGAAGTTGGTTAACCCTCCAGCTTCGGCTCAGGTCATGATCTCATGGATTGTGGGTTCAGGCCCCGCATCCACCTCTGTGCTGATAGCTCAGAGCCTGGAGCCTGCATCAGATTCTGTGTCTCCCTTTCTCTCTACCCTCCTCCACTTGCTCACGCGTGCGCGCTCTCTCTCTCTCTCTCTCTGTCTCTCTCTGTCTCTTTCTGTCTCTCTCTCTCTCTCACACACACACACACACACACACACATACAAATAGACATTGGAATAAAAATGGACCTCAAACAGTGGGTTCAGATTACAGCTTTATAGTGTTTGGGCAAGGTGATCTTAGCTTCTCTGAGTCTTTTCTCTTGTGAAATGGGATGACATACTTAAGTCCTAAGACTGTTGTCAGGTATACTCAAGAGCAGTGTTCTGGGAACGGTGGGGAGCTGATCACATGTGTTTATCTCTGTAACCTCTGAAAGGACGGTGAAGAGTTTTTTAAAGCATAAAACCAAAAGGAACAGAGAGGAGACAGTTATCACCAAAGAGATGGCCAACGGCACGTCCATCCATCAGCCCCAAGAAGCATCCAGAAGCAGCTGCCTTTGAACCTGGCTTCCCCCCGAAGCTCAGGAATTGGCAGTTCCAGGGTCCTCCTGGAAATAGAGGTGAGGTAGAACGATGACCAGGGGGATTAAAGTCTGTTTAAGACTCAGATCCCATAGTTCGCTTCCCCACTCCCAGCAAACAGGTGCCTACACTCCATCCATCTTGGCAGACAAAGGATTACTTTATCCCAGGATTTATTTTTAATGATAAGCCAGAGCGACCCTGGACTGGGGAACACCAAGCACATGGCAGGAATTAGAGAAAGGGAGCCAATCGTGAAAAGAGGGATTAAGAGAAAGTTCACAAACTGAATACTGAGACCCAGCTCTAGCTTTCTTCGCTGACCTGGCTTCCAGACTGGCAGCCAAGGACACACACCCCTTGTCTTGGAGTGTCTGATCAGCCCCAAAGAGAACCCACTGGGGGCTTGTCAAGAAAGAACTTAGTTCGTTTTAAGAAAGTAAAAAAAGCATCAGATTTACTAAGAGTTTGTACTAAGCCTTTTAATGTTTTACTCTTTTTTTTTTTAATATTCTCCATTATTTATTCATACCCTGCTTTTTACTAACTATATAAAATACTTCTTTTCCATTAGCATTCAGCTTGCCCCTCCCTATCTGATACAAGTCAAAATCAACATTTTCTTTATCATAGGATCACATCTTTTTCTTCTTTCATTTAGTATGGTGAAAGCAGTGTCTTAGGCACATAATCCAAATAGTATTTTACTCATAAGTACATGACTGGGCAGCCAAGGTCACCAAGCATGTGAAGAAAAGCCCTAGCAAAAGATGGGACAGAACAGAAGAGCAAAAATCCACTTGGAGGAAAATGACAAAGGGAGAAGAAAGATGCCATCACTGTGAAAAAAAGCTAGCATGTGATTTTAACGTCTGGAGAAGTATGTGTTTGGGTCTTTAAGCTACCGCGGGAAGGGCACAGACCGCGGTGGGGCCCGTGAAGGGCAAGGAGGCCTTGAGAAGCCTGGAGGAGCCAGAAGGCTCGCTAGGACTGATGCCAGCAGGCGTCCTGAATTATGACGGGGAGGAGGAGTGGAGCAGGTAGGGCAAGGCCAAGGACGTGACGTGGCAGCCTGGTGGGGCCGGGGCCTAAACGCAGGGCAGTGTGGGATAGCTGGAGAAACGAATAGAGCCAGCTTGCCGAGGACGTGGAGGGAGGCTCTGTCCTCTGAGGAGTGGGCAGCCAGGGAGCCCTCCCCCCGTGGAGTCTTGGGTCAGTGCCCCAGATGGCGGTGACCTCTCCGCCTAGAGCCAGTGAGGACGCTGTCCCGGCAGGCCTGGCCCGAGGGAATGAGGGTCAGGACCTGCGCGGTCACACAGGCCCTTGATCTCTTCCTCCCATTGGAGCTGACAGCTCAGAGCCTGGAACTTATTACTTCGCATTCTGTGTCTCCCTCTCTCTCTGTTCCTCACCCACTTGCACTCCCCTACACTACAGTCGTAGGGGCACCTAGGTGGCTCAGTCAGCTCTCGATTTCAGCTCAGGTCATGATCTCATGGTTCATGAGTCTGAGCCCCACGTCAGGCTCTGTGCTGGCAGCATGTAGCCTGCTTGGGAATTTCTCTCTCTCTCCCTCTCTTTACCTTTCCCCACTCGCATGCGAGCTTGCACTCACTCTCTTTCTCAAAATAAATAAACTTAAAAATTACGGTTGTAAAAAAAATAAAAATTTCAGCTGTGGCTGTATTCAAAGAGCACCCATAGATACAAAATGGCAAGTGAGCCTCCCCCTCCCCCCCCCCCTNCCCAAGCTGCACCATCCTCCGTTTCACGCTTATGCCATCATCTCCTTCAACAGCTCCCTGCTCAAGGACACTCTCTTGTTTCTGGCATTTCGCTGTTGCAGCCTGCGCTGCACTGACCCTCTTTGTGACTGCCATCTTGGAAACTCTTGAGTCTCGGGCAAATTTCTAGCAAAGGGATATGTCACTATGAGCAAATTCAGAAAGACTCCACCAGTGTAGGCTTTACCAGCCGCGCATTTGTGTCTTTTCTCCTATCCCTGCCGTCACCATCAAACTTTTTAACTGGAGCTAATCTGATATAGGTCAGAGAGATAACGATCTGTGTCTTGTTTTATCACATAAAGCATCTTTCATAATACAATGTCTTGTGTCATTTGTATTTTTTCCCTGCAAACTGCCCATCTTCTGTTAGGTCATTTCTCTTTTAATGAAGTCTTTGTACAGTGAGGAAGGTATGCCTTTGTCTGTCAAGTGTATTATAAATACTTCCCCCAAGTTGATTTTCTTTGCCTTTGTTCCTGGGTTTTGTTTGTTTGTGTGTTTTGGTCATTCGGAATCATATTTTATGTAAGCGGATTTGTTAAGCTTTACCTTTATGGCTTCTGAATTTTGGTCCTCGCTGGAAAGGCCTTCCTACTCTGATAAAATGATAAATATTGATCGCTTTTTCCTAGGACTTTTCTGGTTTCATTTTTTACTTTCAGTTCTCTGAAGCTTCTGGAATTTATTTTGATGGAAAAAAGGGGGCCCTCCCTTTTCTCCATGAGCTGCGTCTTCCCACTGCTCTTACTCAACATTCATTGTTTCCTCTGCTTGAGTCACCGCCTTTATCATACACTGAATCTCCACATGTTTTATGATCTACTTCTGGACATTCTGTTCTCCTGCAGCAAAGCGTTTTACTTCTTAAGTCTTCATGGCGCATTTAATGATCTCTCCACGCTGCTCTTCCTGCTTTCCTTTCTTGGCAACATTTACCCATAGCACCTTGACCTTTCCCGGCCTGCTTCCTGTAGCCGGTCTGAGATGCTAGGAGGTGCTGAGATGCTGAGATTTGGTTTGTGGAACATTTAGGCTTCAATCTGTCCTTTTACCTCCAAGTCTATTGATAACACTTGTGGACCACGTCTTCCAACCTCATTTTTGGATCTTATAGTCACTTCTTGAATTTTCTTTTACTGTTTATTATTTATTTTTAGAGAGAGAGAGACAGAGCACGAGCAGGGGAGGGGCAGAGAGACAGGGAGACACAGAATCTGAAGCAGGCTCCAGGCTCTGAGCTGTCAACACAGAGCCCGTCGTGGGGCTCGACCTCACAAACCATGAGAGCATGACCTGAACCGAAGTCAGACATTTGACCAACTGAGCTGCCCAGGAGCCCCATGGATCGTATTTAGTTTCTTCTTAATTAGTTCCTTTACCTTTATCCTCTCCTCTCTCTAACTCATCCTGTACATGTTATCAGTTTAATTTTTTTCTGCTCAAAAGTCCCTAGGGCTCCCTCCTCTTCCCATACCGTCCTTCCCAACTGGTAGCACTCCATCAGGGCTCCATGGAGACCGTCTTGAGAGGCCTGCCTGGACCTCGCAACAGGGAGCCCAGAGCCCCAGAGTGAGCCATCGTGATGCTGGTGCCTCCGGGCACGCAGAGTCCTCCAGGCTTGTGCACACTCCAGCCCCTCACAGAAATGCCCTCCTGCCCTGTCTGCCCAGGGAAATGCCACGTGTGCTAATGGGCCTGCTCAGGGGCCACCTCCCACAGCGGGGGGTGGGGGGTAGGGGGAACTCCCGGTTCTTGTCTTCCTGCTGGGATGCGCCCTGCCTGGCGCCCGAGCTAGGCTCCACAGACTGAAGGCCCTCCCATGCTCTGCTGTGGGTGAATGAATAATTAAAACTAGACATTTGTGTTAATTTTAAAGAATGAGGAAAGGGGAAAGAGAAATGTCATTTTTATGCCGGTAAGAAATGTTGGTGCTCCCAACTCTTGGAGACCTTTCCTGTTAGGTATAGAAATCACATTATAGAAGTACATGTAGAGCAAAGGAGGAATAAAGTAAGGCTCGTTGGACCAGGGAAAGGTCATTTCTTTTCCCCCTCAAACTTGCCAGATCTAATCTGAGTCTGGAACCCAGTGTCCCAGCCTAGGAATTCTGAATTGCAATTGTCAATGCCTTTCCTGGTGGCTGTGGCTCAACTCGTAAAAGTATTCTATCAACATGGGCACTTAAACATTTTTTTAGTTGAATCTTTTAGTTCCTCAGAATGTTCCTGGCTGCTGGGTAGGTAAAGAAGAACATCTGTGACAGCGCAGAAGTAGTTCAAGTGACGAGAACACAGCGTTGTCCTTAACCTCTCGAGCTGGGGCCATATCGCTGAGAACAGGTCCCTTTGTTGTCGAGGCAGGTCACCGAGACCTCTGAGCCCAGGCAAGACCACTTTTGTGGATACAGGGTGTTACCGACCTGCTTCTTCCTGTGCAAGATCTATTTTCATTTGAGCAGCCCTCCCGGCCAGCTGAGGCTCGGCCTCCGGTCGGGCAGGAAGCAGCCCCCGGGTGCGGGGAGAAATCTGTGGAAGGACCCCACGGGCTCCATGGGGCTTCTCTGTACTCGTGGGACAGTAGCCCCCTCTGCCCTTCACTCCTCCTTCAGCCAAATCGCAGTGAGAAGGGTGATCACCCAGATAGGGAATGTCTGCGTCCTGCCTGGAAGACTTATTTCTGGGTCCGCTTGCAAGCCTGTTCCCTCCTCCACCACTTCCCCTCTGTTCATTCGGCGTAACTTAGCGAGGGCCTGTCTGGAGCACAGGCTCCAGGGAGGCCGGCACGCGGGTCAGCAGCGACGTGGCCCAGCAGGGCAGGTGCATTTACACGCGGGAGCATTTACACGGAGGCCAGGGAAGAGTGGGAGGTTGTCACCCTCCCGGGAGGGTGACAGGCCCCTTGTGGCTGGCCCTGAGCGGCCCCGTCAAGTGCGACCCTGCCCGGCAGGTGATGTCCAGGAGATTTCGAGCTCGGACTTGGATTTTGTAGAGGTAGGTGGGGCAGAGGGTTTCCGGGGCAGGAGAGGACCCAGGTCCAGAAGGGTCTGGGAGGGTCTGGAAATTGGTGCCGGCGAGAGGAGGAGGAGTGTGCAGGACTGGAGGCCGGGTGCAGATCAAGCGGTTGCGGCACGCGGACGCATGTGTGGGAGCGCAGCGTTCCCGCTCCGCGCCCTCCGTCCCACGGGCGGCCCTGCCTTCACTCGGGACATTGGCAGGT
The DNA here is from genome assembly GCF_008692635.1 of Crocuta crocuta. Taxonomy (NCBI): domain Eukaryota; kingdom Metazoa; phylum Chordata; class Mammalia; order Carnivora; family Hyaenidae; genus Crocuta; species Crocuta crocuta. Next base: position 921,328 of record NW_027533258.1, read on the forward strand.
CCCTCCGGACCGCAGGGAGCAGACCTGTAGGAACTGCTGGCACAAGGTCCTGACATTCAGGAAGGAGTGCGGGCTGGGGGTTGTTGGCAGCTGGAGAGGCCGAAGCGGATGAACGTGTTCTAGGCTATTCTGCAGAGCGGTTTTTTTCAAACTTCTTTTAACAGCAGAACCTTTTGTTGCCCCTCCCTAAGGGGTATATTTCCCACATGTCACTCTGTGGGCAGAGGAAAGTACGGGTAGGAGGTTCAGAGCCCCTCTTAGGCGCTGGCAGAGCTGGAGCGGAGGAAATACCCACGGCTGCCGGCTGTGCAATAGTCAGCGTCATTGGGAGTGTGAGGGACAAGTGTTGTGTCCCCTGTCACAGTACAGTGCTATTGGAGGACATTTTGGCAGTTGGTCACAAATGTTTATGTACATAAACTTCAACCTAGAAATTCACTTCTGAGAAATCATGTTATCAAAATACGTGCACAAGTACCTACGGATATAGGTATAAAAGGTCTGTTGCCATTCTGATTGCAAGTGGTGAAGTTACAGTCATCCAGACACCCATCAATAGCCAACTAGTTCCGCTGCATAATCGTACATGTGGTAACACGGAAAGACATCCAGGGTGCAACTTAAGTGAAAAAAAAGCAAGAATGGTCATATTTTTGTCAAAGCAAGCAACAAAAAAGTACCTATGTATTTGTGACTGTACTGAAGCAGTACATACTCCATGTTAACAGAGGTTATCTCCAGAGCACAGATTGGAGGGACCTTCCTTTTCTAAGCCTTGGAGTCTGTTATTTTTACCTGGCTTTCCCTCCAGCATCTGTTAGGTAAAAACAACAGCTTCCCCTCCCCCGCCACCAGCACCACCGATGTTTTAGAAAGACTCCAGTTGCTGAAGTCAGCATGAAAGGAGAGGGTGAGAAGCACTGGTCCCAGGGTGGTTCGGCTAGGGCAGTGGGGCCGTGGCACTGGGGGTCACGGACACTTTGAGGAGGAAGAAATGGGAGTCATGCTACCGCGTGGTCTCAGGTTTGGGAGGAGGTCGGCCTCAGTGACCTGCTGGGTTCCCTTTGCTTCTAAGTTACCAGCAGACACCCTTGCCCCGTTGATGCCAGTTGGCATCTTCACATCCCGAAGCACCTGTACTCAAAATGAAGCTGCACTGTACTTAGCACCGGACTTAGACCAAGCACCGTCCCTAGACCCACCCTCCGAAGCTGTGATGTTTGCCTCGAGGCTGCTGACACACATACGGGATGTCTGTGCGCACATACGGCTGCGTATCGCCCCGGATGTGCACGGAAGACTGAGAAGTGGCCTGTCGGTCAAGCCATAGCAGTAGTAGTTTTTTTTTTCTACGAGAGAGAGAGAGACAGCGTGAGCAGGGAAGGGTCAGAGAGAGAGGGAGTCACAGACCGAAACAGGCTCCAGGCTCTGAGCTGGCAGTCAGCACAGAGCCCGACATGGGGCTCGAACCCACAAACCACGAGATCATGACCTAAGCGAAAGTCGGACACTTAGCTGACTAAGCCACCCAGGCGCCCCCTTTTTTTTATTTATTTATTCATTCATTTATTTATTCATTTATTTATTTATTTATTTCTACGAGAGAGAGAGAGAGAGAGAGACAGCGTGAGCAGGGGAGGGTCGGAGAGAGAGGGAGAGCAGTAGTATTTTTGGCCACCTTTTTAAAACTCCTGTAATTGGGACCAAAGTGCCCTTACCTGGCCCTTATTTGTACGATTTTCAGGCTTTGCGGCCTGACCTAGTCTCTCCTCCTCTCCCCCCCCCTTCTAAAGTTGGCTGATGAGTAACGTTGAACACAAAGGCAGGCCCATTTGGAGCTTTCTGCCTTTATTCGCTCAGTATTTGGGCCTGTCTCTTTTCTTTTGGCTCAAGTATTTCACAGTCATCCTGGCCTAGCAGGTTCTCGCTTGGTTCCAGCCAGTTCCTGAATAGAGTGTTTTCCTCACCCCAGGAGCTCTGTGCTATTCACCTTCAGCAAGTAGGGCAGCTGAGAGGCTGGCCGGCTGGGCCTTTGCTGTAGGCTCCATGCCCCCTTTCCCCGTAGCTTCCCTCCAGGCAAGCCTTGATGGGGTTCCTTGACCAAAAGCGCACCAAGTAAAAAATATGGTCAGCCCTTGAGGTTTGGGGGTTTTCAGAAGTGAGCACCCTAAGCCTGGCCCACTTTTCCTTTCAGAATCGGGCTGGTTATGTTTGCTTCCAGACTTGAACTCTAGCATAGTTTCCGTGCAAATTCTTATTTTTTGTATTTTCCTTTGTTTGCTTTTTCTGGGTCTTTTCAGACTCATGATATCCATCAGTAGTTGTTGTTTTTTAATGTTTTATTTATTTTTGAGAGAGAGAGAGAGAGACAGCGTGAGCAGGGGAGAATCAGAGAGAGAGTAAGACACAGAATCTGAAGCAGGCTCCAGGCTCTGAGCTAGCTGTCAGCACAGAGCCCGATGCAGGGCTCAAACCCATGAACCATGAGATCATGACCTGAGCCAAAGTCAGATGCTTAACCGACTGAGCCACTCAGGTGCCCCTCTATCAGTTTTCTTAAAACAATATTTTTTAATTTCAAAATTTCCTTAGGACTTACATTTGTAACCATGTGTTAACACATATGCCACCCGAGTATAATGATTTCAGAGGTCCAGATGGTTTCCATCCAGAGTTGTAGATTTGAGCTGAGATCTAAAATGATTAAAATAAAAGATGCCCCCTCTTTGCTTCCTTCTAAATGATTTACAATTCTCATGAATACCAATTACTCCTCCCTAGAAACTGGGATAAGGTATACCATTAACTGTATATTTGAAAAAAAACTTTTTTGATGTTTGTTTAGTTTTGAGAGAGAGAGAGAGACAGAGCATGAGCTGTGGAGGGGCAGAACGAGAGGGAGACACAGACTTCAAAGCAGCCTGACTTGAGTGGGGCTTGAACTCATGAGCTGTGGGATCATGACCAGAGCCAAAGTCGGACACTTAACTGACTGAGCCACCCTAGCGCCCCCGATTAACTATATATTTAAAGTCAGGGCATCAAATGATAACATGAAATGGCTGGCTGGTTAACATTCCCTAGAATGAGCAATTCTCCATCTCTTGCCTCTGAGTTAGAGCTCTTGATAAATAGTGAACAGGGCTGTCTCATTTGCCGGGTGTGAGCATAACCAACGGGATCGCCAGGGAAGATGGATATTCTGTCTGCGTAAGCAGAGACGTGATGAATAATAAACATGAATTAGCACCATCTGGGTTGAAATTTCCCATCAGGGATGGACGCTTATTAAAAAAAATAAATGATCATTGACAGTTTTCTCCCTCCTACGCCTCAAAGGGTGACTTTTAGAACAGCCTACTGTTGGCTTTTAGTTTTAGTCCCAACTGTTTTCAAAAGCTCATCTACTCACTAACTTTTAAAAAATGTATAGGAGCAACTGGCAGGCTGTTTCTTTGATGTTAGGTGAAGGTTTTGTTCCTGTTGTTTTTAATTTAGCAGTGACAAGGGGAACATGGATCTCTGGGCAGCTAATCATAGCTGTGAGATGAAGTGAACGATCCTGACTTTAAAATGAGCTTGACCTGAAGGCAAGGAATTTACATGATTGGTAGGAGAGACTTAGTACCTGCTGAAAATTTTCCAATAGCTTGTAACTAATTTAAAATGTATGAATAGCTCCGTGGAAATTAGTGCTTATGTTAACAGGTTCAAGCATCAAAACATCAGCTAAAATTAGCTCTTGCTAGCTGATAAAGTTCCCTGGAAATGTCTCAGATTCGAAGAAATGTAATATTTCAGCAAGTTTTGTTTGCCCTTTGTCACCTGGTATTGGTAATGATGTGTGCATTCATTCTTGCAACAAATGCTACTTGAGTGCCCACAGCACCCGGGGGCTGGAGATACGGCTCTGAACAAGGCAGACCCAGCCCCTGCCCTCGGAGCTAATGGAGTGTCAGCATCTAATTTTGCGGGCACACTGAGAGGGGCTGCGATGGCAGTGCTAGGTGCAGGGGTGCCGTCAGTGAGCTACTGTCCCTAAAACAGTAAAAGAAAGCCGTGAGACAATATTGTTTTGAAAGACTACAGGGTGGCTTCCTCCCTCCACCCGCCCCCCCGAAATAGTTTGTTTCCTTTTATGTTTGAGCGCGTTGTGAGGTGGCAGCCGGTCCCTGTCCTCTGAGGGTGCACAGCTAGTTAGGGGACATAGAAAAGAAGGTGTTCTAAAAGATGACGCAGGAGGAGGTACACCTCTGTAGGTACTGAGGAGGGAAGCCAGGCAGGGCCGCAGTCTGAGCCGTGAATGCTAATGACCGCCCTCTGCCCCCTCCCCCCTGCAGTATGGACAAGGACAGCCCAGACATCCACCAGGACCTGAACGCCCTCAAAACCAAGTTCCAGGAGATGCGGAAGGTCATCAGCACCATGCCCGGCATCCATCTGAGTCCCGAGCAGCAGCAGCAGCAGCTGCATAGCCTCCGAGAGCAAGTCAGGACCAAGAACGAACTTCTGCAGAAGTACAAGAGCCTCTGCATGTTTGAGATCCCCAAGGAGTAGATGAGGCTGGCTTCCTGGAATGCCCGAGAAAGCAGTGGGCAGGCACAGGGCCCTACTGTCTTCCCCGCCACCGCCTTGGGGCGTAGCTCTTTTGGACTCTAGCTGGAAAACTCTGTAATAGAGAGGCAGGGGAAGGCCTGGTGTCACTGCTGCGGTAGCTGAACTTGGCATTGACTAGTGTGAGGAGCCAGTGCGCAAGCTTGGCTGTGTTGGGCCTCCTTGTAGAGTGTATAGCCTTATGTGTAGATGCATAATAACTCGAGTGCCTGCTGGCGGAAGGAAAACTGCTTCTGGAGGCTGGGCAGTGGGTAGAGGATTCTACCCTGGCCTCTGGGGAGGGGCCATCCGCCGTGTGTTCAGGACTCCGCGGGCAGGTCTGTGGGGCGCAGCAGGCAAGGAGGTGGCCCCTCTTTGCTTCCTCCCTCCCTCCTCTCCCACCGTGGGTATGCGCAGTGTGCCAGGGACACGCTGTTCTGTTCACAGCAGTGTCATGAAACGTTTGCCTCGAATTCACCGGAGAAACGGGGGCTGCGCTCCTACAGCGCAGGTTTAAAGCGGTAGAAGAACCCGTGACACATGACTGCTGTGTTGAGAGACAGCAGGGCGACTTCCTCCCTCCCCCCGGAATAGCCTGTTTCCTTTTATGTTTGAGCCAGTGAATGTAACTGTCTTTGGAGGTGTGGACCCAGAGCCCTGCCTGCCAGGCGGCCCCCGTCTCCAGGTTCTCTGCCACCTACGTGTTGTTACTTTTAGCTCCCTTTGTCTCCTGTCCCCTTCGGTCATTTCATGCTCCAGAAGGATCAGACCACTTCAGAGCCCACAGTGGGACCCACAGGGCCGGAGGGTAGTGTCGTTTCCACACAGGCTCACAGGGCTCCGGGTGAGCGGGCCTTGCCTCTTCCAGCATTTCGGATTCCTGTGGCCCTGGTTTAAAATCTCAGTCCCTCACCCCACCCCCGCCCCCGCCTGCTCCCCGCAG
>NW_027533258.1:926892-962017 GCF_008692635.1 Crocuta crocuta
GTGTTTGCTGCACCGCAGACAGAGGCAGTCACGATGGGCTCTTTGTACAGAGAAGGGCAGCTCTGAGGGACGGCTCTGATCACCCCTCAGCCCGGTGTGAGGGGTGTGTTCTGGATTGTTCTCAAGGAGCGGTGAAGGCCTACACCTGGAAGCTGTACAGCCTGGTTCTGCTTCCAAATGTTCATAACACCCCTCATGTGTACCGGGTGGGACCCCGTTTGCGGCTTCTTCCCTTGACTGTCAGAGATGAGGGGAGAAGTAGGTCTAGAAATGGGCACATAACCCGTGCCGACCGAGTCGGGCCTCACAGACGCCTGCCGATGGCCTCGGTGGCGGGGATAGTGGTCGAGGACATTTTTAGCAGCAGCTCCACTTGTGTTGTGTGTGAAGGGGGTCAGGTGTCAGTGGCTTTGGGCAGAAGAGCAGGCTCTGAAATGAAGCGGGCAGTAGTCACCTATTAGACCAGTGCCCCCTGGAGACTGTATTTAACTGAATCAGTTATTTCCGCGAGATCTCAGAGCAGCGTATGGGCCAGTTTTAAGGCTCTGACCACATATCATGAAGCACGAAGCACACGGAACAAGACCACCGGGCCTTTGTGCCAGGCCGAGACGGACAAGGGCTTTTCAGGGGCAGACACAGAACCTTTCCTGTATTCCAGGGGTTTGACTTGTGACATTTTTCAAGAGTATAATTAAAAGAACTCGTATTCTGCTCTCAGGACATCTTGGTTTTTGTACTGGGACATTCATTATAGGAGGCCGGTCTTTCATAGTTGAGAGCAAGATGTTCATTTTGCTTAGAGGAGAGAACAAATGGGAAGAACTCGGCCCTGCGCCCCGTCCTGCTCGGTGCACACACGACACAAGCAGCGCAGAAACAGAGTAACTTCCCTAAGGAGCGGCATCCGGCCCCGAGGACTCGGCCGGCCTGGTGGGACATCCGGCCCACCTGTGACTGGCCCCTGGGCCCAGAGGGGAGTTCATTCGTGGCAGGGGGCCACCGTCACCAGAGCAGGGCTGAAACCGCGCCCTGGGACGGTACTGAGTGCCCCTCCCAGGGCTGAGCACCTCTTGCAGCCACCGATTATTTGCGTTACTGGGTGGCAGGCACCGTGCTGAGTGCTTTGCAAACATCTCACTCCTCACGGGCCCCCCAATGCAGAGGGTGTTCTCTAACTCGGGGGCGAGAACTTGGGGCTTGGCAGGTGTCACTTGCCCCACGCCAGCAGTTACAAGTGGCAGGAGGGCTGGGTCCCGAGTCAGGAACAGGCATCCTCAGCTGCCAAGACGAGACAGTGAGGCAGAGAAGGCGCTGGCAGGAACCTGCTTCCGGGGCCGGAGGGGCGTGCTTGGCCAGGGCCATCTCCAACCGCCTCTAGATGGCCATGTGGCAGGCCCTGGAGACGACCTGGGGGCAAGGGGCTTGCACCTGCCTGACACCACAGGAGTCTCTCAAGGCTTATTTCCTTTGTGGAAGCAGAGCCCCTGTGACACCTCATGCCAACTGCGGGTTGCAGGTCGGAGGCCCTTTCACTGCCCTGGGCCTGTAGAGAGTCAAGGACAAAACAGCTGGGACCCGCCCCAGAGGCCCTTTGTGGTGGCAGCTCCAGCACGGACCTGAACCCCTTCACTGTCCTGGCTTTTGCAGGAGCCATTCCCAGATAGAAGCGTTTTGGCCCCATCAACTGCAGCCTTTCCTCCCATGGGGGGGGCGGGGGGAAGCGGTTTTCAGAACGCCAGGGTCATTTCCAGTCTGGGCAAGGGGAGTCTGATGCCACAGAAGTAAAAACCCATCCCTCCCTTCTCACCCTTCTGCCTTCCAGTCATTTCTAAAAGCAAAGTAAGCATGGCTTTGTTTTAAACGGTTTTATTTTCAATTACAAAAACAGGAACAGTAACTTTAAAGACTACCACACACAGTACAAACAGCTGGGTAAGATTTTGTTCGTGTCCATGACGACATCAGAACTATTAAAGTGCAAGGTGTGTGTTTTGTTTTTCTTTGTGCAATTTCACACACTCATGTAAACAAGTCACTTGGCTACGATCTGACCCGCACCCCCTGCACCCCCTTAGTTTCTGGAGGGCAGAGGCTTTCAGTAGCCTCTAGCTTTCAGCAGTCACGCACCCCAGAATCAGATAATGCCCCACATGTCCTGTCCTGACCCTCCAGGGGGCAAGACAGGTTTCTCAAAGCCCAACAGAGGCTGATTAACTCACTTCCCCACTCTTGTCTTTATCAGAAACAAGACAAATTCGCCCTCTGCCGGCCTGTGCCCCCCTGTCTGGGGGTGGCAGGCACCACTGAGGATGAGGGGGGTGGGGAGAAGTCCCAATCTTGGCCAGTTCTTTCCTTCCATAACAGATGACTGTCCCTTTTTGGTTACTGCCTCCCCAGTGTGCTCGGCCAGGGGCCCGGGGAGGGAAGACGCTAGTCCCCACGCACGCGGCCGGCCGGGGCGCAGGGGCTGGCCCGGGTGACTTTGAAACAGAAAGGTCCTCCTCGGTTCAGTCACGGACGCGGGGGTCTGGGGGCGGGGGGCTCCTAGCTGATGACGCAGCGCTCCTTGTCCTTGGCATGGCCGCCACCGCTGGCCTTCTCGCGGATGTACAGGAGGTCGCTGTGCACGCTGGGCCGGCGGGCGAAGGGCGCCACGATGCCGAAGGCGTCGCCGGGGTCGCCGCCGCCGCCGCTACTGGCTCGCAACAGCTTCTTGTTGCGCAGCGCCTTCTTGTGCAGCACGTCGCAGTACTGCACCGACACCTTGCGGTGCAGATCCGGGCTCATCTCGCTCGGCAGCTTGGCCATGGCGAAGAGCGCCCGGAACATCTGGTCCAGGCTGCTGTTCTTCTTGGCCGAGATCTCGAAGTAGGCGCAGCGCTGGGGGTCGTCGCCCACCAGCCGCTCGATCTCGCGCGGCTCCACCTCGCGGTAGAAGTCCCGGTCACCCTTGTTGCCGCAGATGACCAGCGGCACGTCCACGTCCTCCTTGGTTTTGTTCTTGAGGCAGGACTTGGTGTCGAGAATCTGCTGCTTGAGCCTCTGCACCTCCTCGAAGGAGTCGCGGTTGTCCAGGCTGAACACCAGGATGAAAACGTCTCCTACGGGGAACACGGAGAGCGGAAAAGGCGACGGTGAGGGGGGCGGCCGAGCGAACAGCTGAAGTTGGGCCACCAAGGGGGGCCGCCCCAGCGCCCGCGCGCGGGACGTCCGGACCTCGCCGCGCTCAACGTGGCGCGGGGCGGCGGAACGGCCCTCGCCCCTCGCCGGCGCTCTCGGATCAGGGGTCGCCGCCCTCCCGGTGGCACAGCTCCCTCCCCCCGACCCCATCCCCACCGCCGCCCGAACCGGCCCCGCGCTCACCAGTGAGGATGGAGAGGCGCCGCATGGCGGGAAACGGGTGGTTGCCGGACGTATCGAGGATGTCCAGCTGGTAGACCTCGCCGCGGATGGAGTAGAACTTGCGGTGGAAGTCCTCGATGGTGGGCGTGTAGGCGTCCTCGAAGCGGCCCGTGAGGAAGCGCGACACGATGGCCGTCTTGCCCACCTTGGACGAGCCGAGGATGACCATGCGGTAGCAGTTCTTGGCCGGGATACTCAGCTCCGAGTCACTCGGGCACATCTTCTTGATCATCGCGGCCAGTTTCATTGGGCGCAGGGGCCGCGGGGGCGGTCGCAGAGCCGAGAGAAGTACGGAGGGCGGCCGGGGGCGCGGGGCTGAGCGGCTGGGAGGCTGTGCTCCGCTCGCGCTGGGGTATCGGCTGGGCTGGGGCTGGGCTGGGGCTGGGCTGGGGCTGAGCTCCAGCTCCAGCTCAGCTCCNCGTCACGCCCCGCGAGCCCCCGCCGCCCCTCCCGCGACCTCCGCGGGCCTCTGTCCGCTGCCGCCCGCTACGCGCGGGGAGAAACTGAATCCCAGGCCCCGCTGGGGCTAAAGGCGCGCGGACCCCTTTTTCCCCTGCACGGGGCTCAGCAGCCGCAAGGGCGTCGGGTCTGTAATCCCGGCTGTGCCTCTGACCCTTCGTGGCTCGCGGCAAGGATCCCACCCGAAACACGCACACACACCCCCGCACGTGCACACTCCCACTCACTCTCTTTGGGCCTCAGTTTACTCAGAGAATAACAATAGCAATCCAGTCATAGCAGCGGCGTAATCGCAGGCGCTTAGCAGCGCTGGGTTCCTCGCGCGGGGCCTTGCATACCTACCTTCTCTCTACCATACGGAGAACGAACCCTCGACGCAGCCCCCTTCCCGTCCGCGGGCGCGCGCTTGTTCCCGGGAAGCAGCGTTAGCGCCGAGGCTGGCGTCTCGCGCTCTGGCCGCCAGAGGGCAGCAGAGACCCCGCCGGCGCAGCAGAGAGGTGGCAGGCACCGCTCCCTGGGCTGGAGTGGGGGGCTAGGGGCAGGGTGGGGGTCTGCGGAGGTGCGGGCCTCGGGGCTCCAGGCCGGGATCCGACACCAGCCGTTCACCGCCCCGAGCTCTGCTGCAGGCTTCAGCGTCTCCTTTTGCCCAGCCAGGGACGTTCTGAAGCCCGGCAGGGATTTTCAGGCGGGGGCAGACCCCATCCTTTTCCTGGGTGCACCTAAAGGACCAGAGACTTGCTCTTCCTTGGTCAAGCCTAGGCCGATGTCCCTTCCTCCTTCCCCCACAGCATTCTGTGCCTTGGGAGTCTCTGGGGCAAACATTCCCGTTTTAGAGCTGGGGGAGCTGGGCCTCCAAGACACAGAGTGGGCAAGTGAGAAGGCCCTGGGCACACAGCAGCCTTTCGTCTTCTCTGAGTCTAGGGTTCCTCTTCTGGAAGATGGTGGTTCTGGTTCTGATTGTGGATGAGAAAGTACAAGCAGTTTAGGGGGCAGGAAACTTGCTAATAACAACAGTAAATGACCCATGAGCTCGCAGGGCTGGGAGGAGGGGGGCGCAGGAGCAAACCCAGCAGGCCGCAGGTTGATCAGTAACCAGGTGGATCCACTGATGGGCCTGGAGCCCACGGGAGAGGCCGTGCTGTGTTTTGCTTGGGCTGCGTCTAATTTGGGAGAGAGCCAGGGAGCCATTAGCTGGTGCCACCCACCTATCCACAAGGGCCAGGGTACCCCAGGCTGTGAGTGTCAGGGGCGCCAGCCTGCAGCCCTCTGCTCTTTGCATGGGGCCTGTGGGCTGCAAGTTCATCTTATCCAGCGCCTCTATGACAAGAGTTCCAACTGAGCCCCACACCCTCTGCAGAGTGATCCCAGAAGAGGGTTTACGTGTGCCCCACACTATTACAAGTCCTTGCTTCTGGCAACGTTTAAGGAGTAGGAGCTATTACTCTCTATATTTTACAGATGGAGAAACTGAGGCAGGGGGCATGACTTGCCCATGACTAGTAACTGCAGGGTTGGAGCTTAAACCCAGGGAATGGGCAGTCCTGGCTCTTAAGCACCGACTGTACCCCTCCTGTGGCTCTGTCCCCGGCTGTGGGACATCTGTGCCCCGTTTCTCCGAGTATGCCCCACCCCCTCCACACCTGTCCCCAGGCCTTGTGTCTCCTGTTGATGAGGTGGTTCAAAGGCACATATCACATGATGAGCACCCACGGGCTCAGCACTTGGCTCTGATTCTTGGTGTCCTTTAGGCAGGAATTATGCGACAGACCAGCTGGACTGGGTCCCCCACCGCTCTTGACCCTGCCCTCCCCATCTCAGGTGAGAAAGAAATGAGCCGCACACAGGGCTGCTGGGGACAGTGGGGCAGGACTTTCACTGCAGGAAGGGACCAGACAAGGATCAAGGGTAGGGGCTGGTCACAGCAGGGGCTCGTGTCACCCCCAGATGAAGGGCCCTCCCTCTGCCTGCTGTGAAGGTGCACTGTGGGCAGCTAGGCTCTGCAGTAGCATGGCTTCTGGCTCCTTCTTGATGGCCCATACCAGGGGGCCAGAGTCAAGGGGGCCTCGAGTTCGGGGTAGGCCTTTGTGAGCAGAGGTTCAAGGGCCGCAGGGCCAAGGATTGGAACCCAGCTCTCCTTAGGGAGACCCAGTGGGTGGGACCCAGCCTGGATAGCGCGTCCCTCCCCCATCCCAGGGCAGATGTCAAGGTTGGCACTGACATCGGGCCCCCAGCCTGCTCCAGCTGATAAGTGCCAGTGGCAGGCACTGGGCCCAGCCTGGGTCAGAACCCACAGTTCCTGATGCCTTCCGGGCACATCACCCCACCTCACAGATGCCAGGTCACGAGACTTGTCCTAAGTCAGCAGAGTTAAGCCCTGAGCGCTTGGGTCATTCATTCCCCAAATGGATGCCCCCCAAAAGCCTATGCACCTGCCCACCCCTGTGGGCCCTCACTCCCCCAGGGAAGCAAGCAGGGGTGAGGTAGCTAGTTTGGGCTGCCTCTTTCCTGGCTTTTTTCAAAGGCAGAACTCTTTGTTACAACAGTAACACATGCTCATGTTTTTGAAGCATCGGAACCTCAGAAAGGAACTTCGTGAAACAAACAGGAAGCTGGACCCCCCTTAAAGCCCACACCTCACAGGAGTGAGGCCAGCTCTGAGGCAGGCACCCACCCCTGCACACAGGCTGACCCCCTGCACAGCTGCCCTCTGCCAAGCTCTTTGCTAATTGAATTACACTTTTCTGTTCCTTGGGGTGGCCTTCGAGACTTTATGCCTGGGCCCTGCCACGGGCTGACTGAATCCGGGCGGTCCCAGGGTGGGATGTATTTTCAGCAGGCGAGCCCTGGGCTCAGGCAAGTCACTCGTAGCCATCAGCCTGTCTGGTCTGCCCGTGGACAGTCTGGGCAACGCGCTGGGGGGTGGGGGGACGTGTGCGCACCTCCCCCAACTCCCCCCACCCCAGCTTCCCAGCTCTCCCACCACCCACGGCCTGCCAGCCCAAGCCTTGTTTTTATGTTGTCCAGGTTAACAATGGTTACAAATGATTTCCTTTCCTGTGTGTTTGGTCATAAGGTAACAAACAGCATCTGTGAGGCTGAGCCTGCTTGTAAATATCATTTACGGGCAGGGCAGCAATTTTCCTGCTCAACGTGAAATGAGAACTTTAAAAATATTTGACCAAATGTTAAGGGCACGTTGGACAGTGGACAGCTGGCCCGCAAGGCAAGAAATCTGCGCCACAGCCCGGCCCGATGGCAAAGAGTGGTTTAGTCGTCCTTGAGAGCTGTTTGAGGAGAGTGCCGGGCAGGCCCCCAGCAGGGGCGAAGGTGAGTGGCTGCTTCCCGCAATGACGCTGTCATGCCAACCCGAGCCCATCCCTAGCAGCCCCTTGCACAAAGGTGTCCTGTGTCACCCTGGTCCATAGCCACTGCCTGGACAGGACGGTGGCTAAAAAGAGCTGGTGTTCCTCTCCGACAGGCTGCCTTCATCAAGCCCAGATCACAGCTGTCTAGCCGTTTCCTCTTTAGCCTTGAGCTCTGTTCCCATTACAGCAGACCCTTTCAGGACAGCCAGCTCAGTGCATGGCTCTGGCCCCGCCCTGGGCCGCTCCTCCCACAGCCAGTGTACCTACGGATCAGGATACCTGGGGTTCCTCTGTTCTGCCCTGACTTCGGGGGACCAGCATATCCTTAAAGGCTATGTGTGCAAAGGTGCCTGTGGAGGAGTGAGCTCCCTGTTCTTAGGGGTATGTCAGAGGCAGGGACTGAAGCGTTGGGTAAGATCAGACCAGATGCCTCCTGTGGGTCCTAAAGACCTGAGATAGACTCTGGATTCCAGAAACCAAAGAAAAGGCCTCAAGGAGTTCCCTGGGTGGCGAGGGGGGCCCAGCCTGGACTGCCTGGGCGCTTGGTGCATCCATAAGGCAGGCATGGCTATGGCAGCCCCTGTACAGCGTGGGGGACTGGCGCCCTAAGAGCCCGTGCGCAGGTGGAGTCTGGGTTCACTGTGGGCTCCCAGCACGAACGCGGGAAAGCCACCCCACGTCCTTGGAGGGCCGGCGGCCTGCAGGTAAGGCTGGCGCCAGGACGAGGGGCCGGCCAGTCCTGTCCACTGCCCTCTGCTGCCGGGCTTGACCACCAGGCCCCAAACGATCCCGTGGCCTGCTCCTCAGGCGATTCAAGGCTTACGAGGGATTAGGAGAGAAATGTCAGCGTTAAGCAGAGATGCCGCATTCAGCCCGGGGGAGGGGTGGGGAGACTGGGTGCCGGGCCAAGGTCCTCCAGTTCCATTCAGGAACCCCTCCGCCATGGCATCGGGAGCCCCCACCTCTCCTCAGCGCCTCCCACCTCAGCGGCAGAGAGGGAGTGTGAGCTTGGGCGGGACAGACCTGTGTCTCCGGGACAAGCCACCCAGCCTTTGCTGCCAAACGGGGGCGACCCCGGCCTGCGTGGTAGTGCGGAGTGCGCAGACGCAGCCGCTGCGGGGCGGGGGCCCAGAGCAGGTGCGTGCCAAATCTCCGAGGTCCAGCCGGCCCGGCCCTTCCCCTCCCACTGCTGGCTCAAACACGGCTAGCAAATCTGGGGGAGCACAGTAGCCTCCCCAGCCCCATCCCACAGCCCACGCCACGTCAGTCTTCAGCTTCATGACATTTCCATCCAGTGCCAGACCCCTCACAGGCCAAAGGGGGGTTGCGTTGTAATCACATCTGGGCTTTTCTGATCGCCCTCAGATCACCCCACAAAGATGATCTGTCTCCAAGGCCAGCTCATCAGGGCTGGACCTGGTGGCTTGGGGTTCAGAGAGCATGAGTGTCACAGCCTAGCTTCTTGCAAATGTGGTAGTGTCCCAGGGGAGGGGGGTGTGTGCCAACTGGCCCAGCTCATTGGCCTGACCCCAAGGGGCCCAGCTGATGCCCCTCACTAGCTCGGCCCTTCAGAGCCTGCTGCTTTAGGCACCCACACTTGTTCTGGCCACAGGGCGTTTGCACTCACCATTCCTGCTGCCTGGAATCCTCACATTTGCTACCTTTGCTCATTTGGGTCTCAGCTCAAATCTCACCTCCTCAGAGGGCGCCCCCCCGACCACAATGGCTAATAGGCTCCCATCCCCACCAGGTACCATCACATCACTTTTTACGTTTTCAGCATGCTTTTCACTCTCTGACGGCAGCTTGCAGAGGCTGGGAGCTCCTTGGCATGTGGGCCTGGTGGGTGGTATGAGGACACCTCGACCCAGAGGCTGGGCTGGCTCCCCAAAGGAAAGGGACAGAAGATGGGGCGCTGGGGCAGGGTGTGAGGCCGGCGGCACAGGAAGCCCAAATGTCTGGGCAAGCCCTTTCCCTGCCGACCACGGATGGTAATGCCGGCCTCAGGGCTGAGAGGCCTCAGGCAGAAGGAAGGCCACACCAGCCTGGCCTGGAGCCCTCAGGGGAATGCTCCCTCCCCAGGAGCACCAAACTCCTTCCCCTTTCCCACCTGGCCAGACAGAGAGCCGGAGGGGATGCTGGCGTCAGGGTGCCTTTTATTGGTGAGTTAGGACGCGCTGTGGGTAGTGGGACGGGGGGCTCAGTGGCCAAACAACAGCATGTCCAGGGCCCCCGAGGCAGAGGTTTCCAAGGCACTGCGTGGCACTCATCAGACGTGAACACTGGCGCGGTGGCCAGGCGCCCTTCTCCCCGCTGCAGGGCTGAGCACTCGGGGCAGGCCGGGGGCGGCAGGCCCTCAGTGAAGCGGCCACAGGCCCGGTCAGCTCCTCTTGTGGGACGAGGACGCTTTCTGCTGGTAGATCTGAGCCGTGAAGGGCCTGCGGGGGAGAGAGGTCCCGTCAGCACGTCTCAGGGGTGATGCACCGCCCCAGGCCGGGCCCCCACTGCAGCATGGACAGGAGGCCCCAGGCTGCCCCGTCCCTNTCGGCCGCTCGGCAGCCACACTCCTCGTGTGTGACAGTGTGCCTACTCACTCCTCGTACTGGATGGCGACCATGTAGATGAGGGCCACGACCACGGTCAGCAGCAGGCCGGCGGGGCTGGCGTGCCTGTGGAGAACACTCAGTCAGGTCCCGGGCCCGCCTTCTCTCTCAGACCAGAGCNAAGAATGCCTGGCCTCTCAGACAGCGTGTCCTTTTCTGCAGAGGAAGATGTTCCCGGGGTGGGGAGGGATGGGGGGACAATGCTAGCCTGTGCTCCAGCGACCGTGTTCTCAGGCTGTTTTCTAGAAATAGGTGCAAGGCCCCCAGCCACATGTGGAACCCTTCATGGCTTCCTGCTGGTGACTGCCACACGGAGGAGCCTGGGTGCATCCACTGTCCAGCTGGTCCCACCTTTTCTAGTTGCCTCTGACCCCAGAGGCTCCCCAGGGGGTGGGCTGCGGCATCCAGATGGCCAGGGGAGCGGGAGGGAAACTGGATCATGGGGCCGCACAGAGCCCGGGAGCGAGCAGGGAGCACGGGCCCCAGGCGGGCTCTGTGTCCCCCGCTCTGCCTCCTTCACAGAAGTCCCAGGCTGGGGGCCCTAGACTTGTGTGTGCCAAGCGGAGACCCTCTGCCCTGCCCATTCACCTCCGCCTGGGCCTCACCCCATCTCTCTGTGTGCGCGGGCAGCCCTCCAGCAGGGGCTGTGAAGGCCCCACCCTCCACTCTGTGGCCTCGATTCCAACCATCCTCCAGGCCGGAGGGGTCTGCCCGCCCATCGTCACAGCCAGGTGGAGATGCCAATGCCAAACGGAGACCCTTCTGGGGCTAAACTGAAATCTGCCCCCTGGGAGCTTTACTCACTGGCCCTCGCTTGTTTTCTGGAATGAGCAGAGCCTCCCCACCCACAAATCTGGCACCCAAGGAGCTGGGGCGGAGGCTCAGGGGGATGGTCCCCACCCCGGGCCCTGGAGTGTGAGCCAAGTAGGCACCCCTACTCCGTTACATCCACAGGAAGCTTTCCCACTTCCCACGTGCTCTCACACTCTTGACCTTGACACCCTAACAACCCTGTGTGGAAAGGATCGTCTCCTTCTGCAGACGGGGAGGCTGAGGTCCAGACTGACCCACATGCCCTGCTGAGCCTGAGGGGGTGGCAGGGCTGGTCCGAGGAAACCAACCATGCACCTTGGGGAGCGGGGTGTCTCACTCGGGCTAGGGGGCTGGGAAGGCGGAGGCCTGGAGAGAGCAGGAGGCCCCGCTGCCCCAGGCCCATAGAGCTCCCCCATCCGTGGGGCCCCTAGCGGGAAGCAGATGGGCTGCAGGAGGCCTGGGCAGCCCTGCCGGGTCAGTGTCTTGCAGCCCCAGGCAACGGCCTCTCTCTACGAGCTCAGACGAAAGGCCGTGTCTCTGCAGCACAGAGGAGGCCCTCCTTTCTCACCGCACGGCTGGTTTCCTCCCTACATTCCCTCATATGTTCCTGAGAGTCCTGACCTGGTAACATCTCACTCCTGGGCACCGGCCACCACCACTGGGGCACAGAAGGGGCCCACATGTGAAATCTGCCTTTGGAAGGCCCATCTGAGCACAGAGGACACAGCTGTGTGGGGAGAGGGGAGGGGGAGTGGTCAGGGAGGGCTTCCTGGAGGAGAGGGCACTCAAGTTGGGTTTGGAAACACCAAAAGGGAATGGAAAAGGGAGGGAACAGTGGATGCACTGGCAGGGGTGAGCTCAGGGCAGAATCAAGAGGCTGCAGGGTAGGGCCTAGGGAGATGCGCTTTGGAGTGGATGAATCTAGGGGCATGGAACCCTCCCCCCCAGGATCCCACCGGCCAAGTCCAGACGAGAGGGACTGGGCTGGGGCAGGGGGCGAGGTCCCAGCCAGACCCACAGATCTCCCGCTAGCGCCTGGCACTCAAAGCCCAGCGCTCCAATCTGGGCTGCACCTGAAGGCAGTGGTTGCAAGGAAACATCTCACTCCTGACATTCTACCATTTGAGACTCATTCCTTTATGTCTTAGAGCCTTCCTGGTCTCTGGGAGCACCTGCAACATTCTAGGCACATGGCTCCAAGTGTCCAATAAAAGCAGACCGCTTTCTACCAAAACACTGCCTGTGAGAGAAGCCCTAATACGGAAAATGGGCAAACAGGAAGTGCTCGGAGGGGCGCAGGGTGTGAGGCCCAGAGCCCACGGCACCCCCTACGCTGGGCCCCCCCCCCCTGGGGTCTCTGGACAGCATGAGCCCTTGGCAGTGGCTCAGGACCTGCCAGCCCTAATGTTCCAGGACAGGGTTGGCAGTCTATGGTCTGCAGGCCAGAAATGATTTTTCTACTTTTAAATGGTTAAAAAGAGAGAACAGACTATCTCATGACATGCAACAATTATATGAAATTCCAATTTCAGCATCCATGAGCGAAGCGGGGCTGGTCCCGGCCACAGCCATTCATTTACCTATGGTCTCAGGGCCGCTCTGCCTGTGGCCTGGAAGCCGCTCTGGCCCTGCCCCTGTGGGAGAAAGCTCGCCAACCCGTTCTAGGAGGTCATTTGCATGCAGAAGAAAGTCCCAAGGGACATGTCGGCTCCACGGATGACAGAGGCTGGCCCGTCTTGCCCAGGAGGCAGGGAGGGTGGGCAGGAAGTCCTGATACTCACATGATGGCCCAGCCCAGGTAATTGGCTGTGCTGCCCCAGTACATGGGGTTGTCCAGGATGTTGAATGGGAATGTGGTCACTCTGGCCTCCATAAGGATCCCAAAGTAGTCGCCTGTGGACAAGTTGGGGGGTGGGGGCGGAGGGTCATGGCCTGGCTGTACAGTGACTGAGGGAGGCCCCCAGGGTGGGCACCATGGGGTTTCCTCCAGGAGGCTCTGCCCAGCCAAGGAGCTGGTGGTACAGTGCACCGAGTCAAGGGGCACCCCAGGCAATGGGTCCACTCGGGTCACAGGCATGCAGACACCTCTGAGGGCACAGGGTCCTGAAGCCCTCCCACTCTACCCCCGTCTGCTCCTTTCCTCTGTGCCTTTGCACATGCTGTTCCCTCTGCTTGGGATGCCTTTCCCTGCTCTCTGTCTAGTGAGCATCTTTCCTCCTTCCTCATTTCTCCCTCGGCCTATGTCACCTCCTGAAAGAGGCCCTTCCCTGCCTGCTACCCACTCTTCCTGCCCCCAGATCCTCTCTTCTCACCCAGGCCGCATCCTGGGTGAGCTCCTCCCACCCCGGGGATCCAGGGGGCCTGCTCTGCTCCTCCACCACAGCCTGCGGCCAGCCCTGAGCAGCGGTCACAGTGGAGAGTGCGACCGTCAGATGGCCGATCCCGTACAGGCCCATCACCCACCCCTCTGGGACTTGGCGACGAGGCCACTCCTAGAGGCAGAGACGTGGTCTCCAGCACAGGCCAGGAGGCAGCCCTCACCACGGGCAGGCGTGTGGTGCTGCTCAGGAAGGGCCCCGCCGTGTCCGCCCCGCCGCGTCCACCCCGCCTCCTCTCCCCGGAACCCTTCAGAGCTTCATCGGGGGTGGAAGTAGGGCAGCCACAGGCAGAGGAGTCCGCTGTCTGGGGACAAAGGTGTGGAGCATAGGAGCCGCCCGAGGGCTGCGGAAGGCTGTCTTCCCAGGAGGCAGGAAATGGGGCCGTGGGCCTGGAGGCGGATGGCACAGAAACCCGCTTCGGGGTGACTCACAGGACGGAGGTGGCCACTGTGCCCTACATCCAGAGCCCAGCGGCCCCTCTCGGCCGTCTCTCCTGGGCGGAGGCGTGCTGCGGTGACTGCTCCAGTCAGGCTCCTGCCCACTGCCCGCCCCACCCCCCGACTGGCTCCTCTAGGCGATGCGCCCCACACGGCCTTGACCATGTCCTGCCCCCCACACCGTCCGGGGCTCCGCCAGCTCCTTCCCAGCTCTGTGCCCACACCCGTGCCTGCATGCCACAGGGCTATTCACCCCGGTCTTCCAGCACCTGAGCTGGACAGGAAGCGCCCCTCCTCCCTCCGTGGCCCTTGGCCTCGGCTCTGTAAGGCCTACACCATGATCCCCACCTCCTCCCTGTACCTCCCCCCACTACCCGGCCAGTCCAACCTCCTTGATGCTGGCATGAGATCTTTCCAAGCCCTTCTGTGACCCTACCTCCCCAGGAGTGAAGCCTCAGGCCCCTACATGGCCTTCAGGGACACGTGACATTGCCCCCACCTGATCTCCAGCCCTCGCCTGCCTGGCCCNCCCACCAGGAAGACTCTGAGCTCCACCTTTTCCCCCCAGGTTCCCGCCTCCATGACCCTCTCCCAGCACTGGGCACCCAAAGCTGCAGCCTAAGCAGGAGGTGCCGAACCGTCCGCGGGCCCTGCTGCTGCAGATTCCCTACAGGCCCAGGCCAGGCCTCGGCACAGGCCTCCGGCACGTGCTGCTCCCGGGGGTCTCATCTGCCTGTGAACACGAGCTCCTGCAGAGCTGCAGGCCCCCCGCTGCAGCCTGCAGTACCCCAGTTCCCCTGCGGCACCCCGCAGTACCCCAGTCCCCCCGCTGCAGTCCACAGAACCCTACAGTACCCCAGGCCCCCCACTGCAGCCCACAGTACCCAACAGTAACCCAGGCCCCCTGCAATACTCCAGATCCCAAGTGGCTGTGGGTAGAGAGACACCCAGGCAAACCAGGAGGGTGTGGGGACTGCCCTGGGCACTGGAGGAAATTGAGGCCAGGTTTGTGAGGTGGGCTGGGGGCTGAGACTGGTGACGGCCCGGGAGCCCCCGATCCAGCCCATCTGAGAGGTAGGCACCTCCCACGTGCCGGCTGCCCGCGGGTCTCCCTCTGTGGGCTGCCTCCTCCTTTCTGCCCCTGACCCAGAGACGCCCTTGCTCTTGCGGCCTCCCCTGCTGCTCTCTTCTTTGGGCTTCCGAGTTGCTAGAAGTTGCTGACGTCATAAGGACCCCTTGCCAGGCCAGCACAGGGCTCTCGGCCCAAAAGCGCCTGAGCCGGAGTCAGTGGGGGATGCAGAGCAGGGACAGCACCCCCTTGCCCCACACCCGACCCAGACCTGCACCAGCCCTGGCTTGTGGCCCCACGCAGCAAGTGGAAATCCCACCTGGCCTGGCACCCAACCAGCCGGATGGGGTAGGAGAGCTCAGCTTCCCAAGCTGACCAGGCAGAGGCCCGGAGGAGGGAAGGCCCCTGAGCCCCAGAGTGAGTGGCAGAGCAAGAAAACGGCTGGGTCTGCCTGTGCACCCCAAGAAGGTGTCACAGATGGCAGGGCAGTCAGCCACCCGGCCCCAGCACCCCACTGAGCCCAGAGTGCGTCTGCTCATGGCCCCCCAGGCCCTGGGGTCTTACCTAGGAAGGTCCCGGTGAAGCCCAGCGCAAAGAAGCTGGAGAGCACAAGTGTGCTGCCTATTCCCAGGAGCGCAAGGCCCAAGCCGTAGGCCGTGGGGTTATCCAGGCTCTCCATCTTGGGCTGGCTCAGCATGGCCTGCATGAAGCTGGGGGGAGAGTCAGGAGATCACTGTGTGGAGAGGGGCTTCCTATCCTTCCCACCCTCGGTCTCCCAGGGGACCCCCAGAATAGCCAGTCCAGGAGCTCTCAGAGCCTGCTGAGGCCAGGCCGGTGACCTGAACAAGTGACGTAGGCCGCTGGTGGGTTGTGGTGTCCGGCCCTGTAGCACCAGCCCTCCGCTGCCCCTCCTCCCCGCCCCACAGGAGAGGTAACCAGAATGAGGAGCCTGGGCCCTCCTACATTTTTTTACTTTTTGAGAGAAAAGCCAGAAATCATGACTTGCATGTAAAATACTCTAATTATTAGAAATGGGCAATAATGACAACTGCTTTAGACTCTGCATGACAGTGGCCTAGATTCAGCCTAAAGGCCACCAGTTTGCAAACTCCAGTTCCTGTCCAGTTAGCAACCGGCACTTATGAGCCAAATGTGGCTCAGAGCAGAAAAGATGCATGCCGTTGGCTGTACCCACGCTCTCCTGCACTTGGCTGGTGTTGCACGCGGTGCTGGCATCCTGTGCCCCTGGAGTGGACACAGTGCCCAGAAGCCCAGGGCATGCTCTGCCCCCTCTGCGGCCTCCACAGCTCCTGGGCAGGGCTGGTTGCATCCCAAGTGGCACCTCAGAGACCCCTTAATGTCTTCCCTCTACCTCTGAAATGCCCCCAGCAAGCTCCTTTTGGGGCCAAGCCATCGAAGGCCTTGTTAAACACCCAGTGACAAAAACGTGGAGGAGGGGACTGGGCTCTTGGGTTTGGAAGTTCAGGTTCTCCAACTGGCTACTCAAGAGGAGAAGGTGAGGTGCAGACAAGGCAAAGTGACTGGGCTTATAGTAACGCATGGCAGCAAGGTTCAGGGTCTGCCTCACTAGTGGAGCACTGGCACTGGTGAGGGACACACTCAAAGGAAAGGCTGTGTGTGGGAGCAAGAGCATGCGTGTGCCACTAACACACACCTCCCACTCCCACACCCCATGTTTGCAACACTCAGAACAGACATGAAGCTCTCCTGCCTCATGTAAGGCAGCTGCCTGTACTCACTCTGTACTAGGTACCTCTTAGTTGGGCAGCCTACTATCTACCTACCCACCCACACACCCCTCCACCTGTCTAGCCTCTATCCATCCACCCACCCACCCATCCATTAGTCTCTCCTCCATCCATCCATCCATCCATCCATCCATCCATCCATCCATCATCCACCCATCACCCATCCATCAGTCTATTCTCTATCCATCATCCCATCCATCCATCCGTTTATCCTCGATCTAGCCATCCATCCATCGACCTACCCATCCATTAGTCTATCCTCCATCCATTCATCCTTCCATCCATCAGTCTATCAATCTTTCCCTCTGTCCACCCACCCATCCATCTACCCATGCATCCATCCAATAGTCAATCCTGTATCTATCCATCCATCACAAAGTACCTCTGTTTACAAGGCTCTTTCAAGCAGAACAAATTCACCATCCCCACTCATTCATTCTGCTGGAAAATTCAAATTGTTGTAAAACCATCCTTATTGGAGCTAAAAACACCTCCCTCGAACTCTCTTCTCCAACTACTTTCAGCTCCTAGAGAACAGAGGCTTCTTCTCCTTCCCCCAAGGATGTCCCAGGCACCCGGCACACGCCACACAGGACAGGTTATGGTTCATATTCATCAGCTGGAGGAAGAGCAGCACCCCACTACCTACTACCTGTCCCTCACCCTGCGGGCAGAGGCCTGCATGGTGACCTGTCAAACAGCGGCATGTGTATGTCAACGCACACCTGGACACTGGTCACGCTGCCCATATCCCCGGCTCTCCACCCACCACTGCCCTCCCTCAGCCTTCCTGCTGCCTGCACCCAGGGTCACCCCGCAGATCCAGGCTGAGCTGCTGGGATTGGCCCAGGGTCATGCACACCCTGTTGTTGTTGTACGTGGTCACCCCACCCCTGCCCCACCCCTCTCTGCCCTCACTTGCCTTTCCGGTAACCCAGCAGCCCTCACCCTCTGGGCAGCCCTGTGACGCAGGCACACCTTCAGCCCTGCAGATCAGCAGCTAAGGCCATGGAGCAGGCAGCTTACCAGCCAGCCTCAGCACCCCCCCACCTCTCCTGAAGGTAGGAGGGTGCGGGCCCTGGCAAGGCTGACTGCCCCACTCAGAGCGGGGCTCACCTGCAGGCCCCTGGCTCCTTGGCAACCAGGGCAATAGGGAGCACCCAGCAGAGAGAATATGTGGGTGGGTGGGCGTCATGCTCGGGCCTCTGTGCTCTCGTGGGCTGGAGTGACACCCCACCCCCCCAGCCTGGACCCTGGGCTCTACCTCCCTAGACATAGCTCTAGCACCTGCTCCTCCCTGCCTGGGCTGCCTCCCACCCCGGCCCCCAAACCGAGGGAAATGAGGCACGGTAGGCACCCCCTGGCCATCCCAGCATACCATCTGCCTCAAGTACTCTGGGGGGGCACCTTATGGCCGCCCAGTAAAAGAGCCCCGGGCAAAGAGCAGTACTGTTTTTCAGACTTGGGTGTCCTGAGCCTTGGCTTTTGCCTCTGTAGACGGTGATGTAACCCCTCGTCACCCTGTGTGGAGCTGCGGCCGATGGCTGTGCACACTCTGATGACTGTGAAACATGCCAGGCTCTGCCTATGGGACTTGTGGACGGTGGGAGGGACAGCGCTGTGAATGCAGGTGACGTGGCGTGATGAAGCACTGGGCGCCGCGGGACGGGCACGCGGGATGGCGGGCCCAGAAGGCCGCGGCAAGGCTCAAGCTGGGATCTGGAGAAGAAATTCATCAGGAGAAGGGCAGAGAGAGAATTCCAGAAAGAGGAACAGCCCACGCAGAGGCTGGGGGCAGAGCCCAGCTCATTCGAAAGCAGCCTGCAGAAGAGACTGGGGTCATTTGGCATGCATTCCAGTGAGTAGGAAGTCACAGGTGGGGAGGAGCCGAGCCCGACACCAGTCAGCGACTGCAGCAGGACAGCAAGCACTGGGGCCCAGCCCCAGCCCAGAGGGGACCCCCACGGGGTTCCAGAGAATCCGGCCTCAGTTTCATGCTCTGTGCTGGGCCGGCTCCAGTCCCTCTGCCACAATTCACTCACACCATCCAGGAAGCCATAAGCTGCCTGGCCCTGAGTGCACGCAGCAAAGGCAGCAATGAAAATGGAAATTCCTTGCAGACTTGCTGGTCTGAAGCTGCTTCCCAGGAGGGTGACCCTGCAGGAGAAGCCATCTGCTTAGAAGCAGGTAGAGATTCCTAATAAAAGGAAGATCTAGGGCCAGTGATGGGCAGAGGGCCCTGTAGTGGCTGGGTGGCTGCCCGAGACTGGACCCTGGCCTCTGTCCACCTGTGGCTCCTTTTCCATTCCTTCTCCAGTGGGCAGAGAAGAGAAAGGGCCAGTGGAGAGCACTTTCCAAGCTCCTTCAGCACCCACTAGGTGCAAAGCTCTCCAGGCCACACTCTCTGGGCGCAGCAGAGAAAGCAGGCAAGGCGCTGCCGGAGAGTTCCGTTCAGGCGCCCCGTGTACTGCCGGACACTCTGGGACCACGGGCGTCAGGTTTCCGGGAATGGCAGGGCCCGGCCCCAATCAGGCGATCTGTGGTATTCTAGCTTCTCCATTAAGCCAGGAAGGCACAGTCCTTTCCCCATGGAAAATTAATGGAGGGATGAGTGGCTCTGTGAGCCATGCTCCGTAATAGAATGAAATAACAGGAGGCAATTTCCTTTGGAAATATTCTGCACTGGGGGTGGGAGTGGAGAGACACATTCATTTGTCTCAGGTTCTATTTTTAAAACCTGGATTGAGCTTTCGGCCACCGGTGTGACTTGAGGATGTCTGCACACTGCTCCCCGGAAATCCCGGAACCCAGAGCGGACGTGGAGAGAGGGTGTCGCAGCACATTGTGGGAGCTAGATCCTACCCGGCTTGGCCACGCATGGCACCTGGTGCCCCGAGACCGGCCTGTGGCCCCATCTGTCTGCAACTGACCAGCCCTGACAAACTTCAGTCCTTCAGGGATGCCCCCACATATTCTCCAGGTGAGCCTGAACAGCGATTCACTTCACATTCCGCCTTTCAGGTTAGTGCACGCCTCGGGGTTCAACCACACTGAGCAAAACTATTCATGAACGTTGGTGTCTGGTGCACTGACTTAATTTTTTTCCCTATCCACGTTAAAATAAACCTACAAGTACTAATGCAAACCAAAACAAAAACGTTCACCTACGTAACCCCTCGAAAGATCATCAGGCGTCTAGAATTTAGGGCCGTGATGCTGTACTGATCCTGTGCATTTAATGAACACATCACCTTTTCCAAGTGTTTCCAAAACCCATCACTGCCAAGAGAGGATCTGTCTTATCTTACAAATAAGGAAACAGAGCGGTTGGGGGTGGGGCAAGGGAGGAGCCCAAGTGATACCCAGCCGGCCCTATTGTTGACTTATTTTTGTTTCTGCCAGATGGAGGTCCTCGGCCCCCTCTACCTGGGCCCTGAGCCCAATATCTGGACCCACCCTGTTGAGATGCAGGGTCCTCGAAATCCAACAGCCAGGCCCCGTTTGCCTCTGGGTAGTCCAACCCAGACTCCCCGGCCCCCTGCCTGGTCAGGAGCAAGTTCTCCAGCTCTCCCACCTGCACTGAGGGACTTCAGGGGTCTGCTTCCAAAGGTCCCCACGCAGTCCCCACCCACAGGTCCCCGGCCCAGGCAGGATAGGACAGAACCCTAGGCATTAGAGATGAAAGGTGTCTGAGTGGACCCCCTTATTCCCACACCAATCACTTGCCCGATCACAGGATTCTGAGTCTGCATGGACCTCTGGCTCCTCCCCAGATCTGGGCTCGGCGCCCAGCTGCCTCCTGCCCCAGCCTCCTCCTCCTGGAGAGCCTCCATCCTAGATCCCACACCTCACCAAGGCCCTTCCCCAAGGCAAACCCCTAATGCTGGCTCGGCCTGCAGAGTTAAGGCTGACCCCGCGTGCCCCTCCTGTTCCCACCGCCTAGAACTCCCTTCCACGGTGGGGCAGGCAGGCCTCCACAGGACTCCCCCGTGCAGGCCCACAGAATTCCTCCTGCTGGGAGTGGACTGCCCTCGGAACACCAAGGCATCACTTCCCGATGGGGCTAAATGAGGGCACTTCCAGATGTAATTACAGTTCATCGGAAAGGAGATTACCCTGGTCAAGTGCAATGGCCTGGGGAACGTTTCCAAAACGGCCTGGAGGTCAGAGAGAAGTCCGAGAGACTTTCTCCCCCTGGCCTGGAAGGAGCCAAGCACCGTGCCGTGGGGAGGACCTGGTGCCTGGCAGTGGTGGGGACACAAGGGGCTGAGCACCTCGGCCCTCCAGCAACAGGGATCTGAGTCCTTCTGGGAGCCTGGGGAGGCCCCGCCCCGTTTTCCAGCCGTGATCTCGCTACACCTTCTGACAGCCCTTCACCTGCAGAACTGTGCCCATGTGCCCATTTGCTGGTGCCTTTGTGTGGCCACGGGCCCCTCAGGCCTGTCTTGCCCACATCCGGCGAGCAGCTCCAGCAGGGCCCTGGAGGTGGCAATGACTGGCACACAGATGGCCATGGGACAGAGAGCCACACGTGCTGACACCACCGATCTGGCTGGTCCAAGCACGCTGTGCACCTGCCCCTGGGGCAGCTAGCACACGGAGGGGGAGGAGGTTTGCTGCCCTCGCCCCAGCCCCAGGCGCGTTTCTGCTGGAGGTGTGCCCCCATGCTGAGCGGAAGTCACCAGCTCAGCTGTCCCCACACTTTCATGTCCGTGTTTCCACAAGACCACAGGCAATTCCGAAGTGTCCTGGAATACAGCTCCATTGAGTGGCTACCCGATAGAGCCGAGGCCCCCTGAGGCCCTGTGCACCTGTGCGTCGGCCCTCAATGGGGCCGCAATCCTGGTGGAAGGAGGCGGGGCGATGGGACAATTGCAGTTGGGACAATTGCAGATGGGACAATTGCAGGCCCCAGGGAGCCTGGGCCCCGCCTGGCTGTCCACACGGTGCCATCCCAGCTCCAGGCCACCAGGCTCCCACTGAGCCTGGCTGTGCAGGGGCTGCAGCCGGCAGGGAGGGGGCTTCAACAGAGGGCCCCCAGCCCATCAGGCCTGCTCTCCTTCACGCTCCACGGCCAGAGCAAACAGGCCAGCGCTAATGGCCTCCAGATAAGGAACCTACTCCTCCTGTCCGAGGCCCCCAGACCACTTCTGGTTGCCCGGATCGTGCACACCACCTGATGCGGATGCTCAGCCCTGCCCCTTTGTATCCATCAGCGGCCACGGGGCCGTAGCTTCACACCCGCAGACCCGCTGCCAGGTGGTCTCTTGACACCCCTGCCCAGGGCTTTCACAGGGACGTGATCTGAGCTCCATTCAGTTGAGTGCATGTGCGTGTCTGTGCTCTCTGCTCATCCCCCGCCCCCGGCCCCACTGCTGCTCCCCCGCCCCCCACCAGGGAAGCTGTGGCTTACAGACAGATAGACACATTAGAAATGTCCAGAACAGGCAAATGCACAGGGAGGGAAAGCAAATTCAGACTTTCCAGTGCCCTGGGCTGAGGTGAGGGCGTGTGCTTAATGGGTACAGGGTTTTCGTCTGGGGCTAAAATGTTCTGAAAGTAGACAAAAGCAGTTGTGTGACATTATGAGTGTACTAAACGTCCCTGAGCCGTGTACTCTAANTCTTGCCAGGATTCTCACACACCTTTCTGGAAGCCCCACCCACCCGATCACCAACCTGGCAGAGGGAAGGGCAAGAGGGAAAAGAGCCGGAGGGGAGGGTCCAAGCCTGCTGATCGGGAAGGTGGACAGAAGCCAGTCCTGCCTGTGAGCATCCTCCCTCTCCTCCCAGAACCTTCCTGGGGTGGCTGCCAGTCCAGCCAAGAGAAAAGTCATGGCCCGGAAGGCAGACACCAAGCCACACCAACGCCAATACCGAGAGGCCAGCAAGAAGGAAGACCAGAGGAGCTGTCACCTGTAGGCAGCTGGACATGGTGGGACTTCCTCCCAGCTCTCCTAGGCCCCGGATGCAAGAAGCCAGACAGGTCTTTGCCGGTGTCTACACATCTGAAGCTGGGCTGCCGGTGGGCCTGTCTGCTTGGTCTCCTAGGAACCCATAATGCTGGGCTGGGGGCCTGCAGGAAGGAGGCACCCCTGTCAGGGGACCAGGGACCGGGGCCCTCTAGCTTTTGCCTCCTGCTGGCTTCCTGTGCAGAAGGTGCCCAATCCAGGCATTGCAGACCCTCCATCACCCACTTCCTGCGGGCTCCCTAGGATGGAGTGTGAAGGTCACTGCCCCACCCGTGCTGCTGTAAAATGGGCCCCAAGGCAGGGTGGAGTCTGCTCGGCCCGGGATCCCCTGCTTGGCCACACACTCAGCGGGAGCTGGTCAGTGAGGGACCGATGGCCCCTCCTGGGAGAGGATCGAGGACTCCTACTCCATTTCAGACAGGAGACCAAGGGAGCCTGAGGGACATGTTGAAGGCCAGCCCATCGGGAGCACGGCTGAGGCCGACCCAGGGCACCTGCCCCGCCCCCAGGCTACTCTGACTCACACTCCATCCCAGGGTCCCGGACATCATCCTCCAGGTGGACCTGGATGTTCAAAGGCGGCAGTGGGACTTTCCTTTCATGGAGAGCAGGGGCTGGCCCTGCTGGGTGTGCTTGTAAATAAAGTTTTATTGGAACTCAGTCACATTCAACTCTTTACATTCTAACGAGCTGTTGTTACAACAGAGACTACATGGCCCTCTGAGTCAAAAATACTTAGTATCTGGCCCTTACAGAAACAGTTTGCTGACACCTGACATGGAAAATCATAAAATTATGGATCTGAGTTAGAAGGGACCTTAGTCACCAGCTAGTCCCGGGGCTGACAAACTTTTTCACATAAAGCCAGATAATAAATGTTTTCAGCTTTGTAGACTGAGAGGCAAAACCTGGGATATCACATAGACTCTTATAGAACCATTTAAAATGCAGCTGTGTAGGGGCGCCTGGGTGGCTCAGTCGGTTAAGCGTCTGACTTTAGCTCAGGTCATGATCTCACAGTTTGTGGTTTTGGGCCCTGTGTCGGGCTCTATGCTGACTGCCAGCTTAGAGCCTGGAGCCTGCTTCTAGTTCTGTGTCTCCCTCTCTCTCTCTGCCCCTCCCCTGCTCACGCTGTCTCTATCTCTCTCTCAAAAATAAATAAAATATTAAAAATTTTAAAAAAGAAAAAAGACAAAGAAAATGGCAGCTGTGTATACAAGTCAACAGCAACAAACACACAAAACAATCTGACTTTAAAATGAGCAAAGGGCTTGATAGACATTTCTCAAAGGAAGATAGACAGATGGCCAATAAGCATGTGAAAAAAACGCTCAGGGGAACGCAGATCAAAACAGGTCACGCCTTTAAGGATGGCCATTATCGGGGCGCCTGGGAGGCTCAGTGGGTTACCTGTCCAACTTCAGCTCAGGTCGTAATCTCACAGTTTGTGTGGTCGAGCCCCACGTGGGGCTCTGTGCTGACAGCTCAGAGCCTGGATCCTGCTTCAGATTCTGTGTCTTCTTCTCTCTCTGCCCCTCTCCCACTTGTGCGCGCGCTCTCTGTCTCTTTCTCTCTCTCTCTCTCTCTCAAAAATAAGTAAACAAACATTTTTAAAAAGAGATGGCCGTTATCAAGAAATAATAATAGCAAGCAGTGGTGAGGGTGTGGAGAAACTAGAATGCTCGAGCAAGGCTGGCGGGAAGGTCAAACAGGAGAAACGGTATGGCAGTTCCCCTCAAAAAGCTACCTGTGGAACTACCATGTGATCTTCTAGGGAAGAAGACCAGGAAGGATCAAGGGCAGGGCTCACCCAAGTCCCCAGCAGCATGAGTACAGGAGTCGACAGGTGACAATGGCCCAACAGTCCACACTCAGATACGTGGGTAAACAAAACGCAGTATTTGCTTATAAGAGAATATTACTCAGTTTTAACAAGGAAGGACATTCTTTTTCAAAATACTTTCATTTTTTACTGAGATGGAACTGACACATTCCATGTGTGAGGTTAAGGCAAACAGCGTGATGACGTGATGTACGTATCTATTACAAAATGATTAGCAAAGTAAGGCGGGTTACACCTTCATCGCCTCACACCGTCATCATTTGTGTGTACGTGTATGTGCCCGTGTGTGTACGTGTGTGTGCCCGTGTGCGTGGGGAGAATTTCTAAGACCTTCTCTCTTAGTACCTTTCAAGTATACGAGAGAGTATTAACCATATAGTCCCCGCGCTGGGCATTCGAGCTTCTACCTGGAAGCTTGTACCCTTCGACCAGCATCTCCCTCTTTCCCCCACTCCCCGGCCCTGGCTACCCCAGATCTAGTCTCTGATATTTTTAAGTGGAATCGGGCACTGTGAGTCCTTGTGTCCAGCTCATTCCACTTAGCATTACGAAGCAGATTCTGACACATGTTCCAACGGGGATGAACCTTGAGGATATTGCACTAAATGAAATAAGCCAGACACAAAAGAACAAACACTTCTGATTCCACTTACGTGAGCTTCCCAGAGGAGCTCATGAGACATTAAAAAGTCAGGCGGCTAGTGGGTTTGGGCCTTTGGGGAGTCGTCTGCCAGCCCCTGAACTAGTTCAACAACTAGCTGGGAGGGTATGGGAGTCATTCATTCATTCATTCATTCTGAAGGGTGAGGGTGTCTGCAGACCCTCTGGGCAAAGGGTCCTCAGGAAAGAAAACAAAGGGAAAAACCAGTTAAGCTGGAGAGTAGCTAACAAGGCTGGACTGTGGGCCAGGAGCGGGGCTGTGGAACGGGGAAGGAGCCTGTTCAGGTCTCCCTGCCAGTGGGTTTTCCAAGTAATTGACGGAGGGACCTCACAGGGGAGGAGGGCTAATGAGAGGCCCCAATATGTCCAGCAGCCATCTGGGAGGGCAGGTCTCGTAACCAGAGCAGATGCAAAGGGCCCGCAGGAGCCTGCACGGCTTCTGTGCTGGGAGGGCACCTTCCCCTACACCCCCTCCCTTCCCTTCCCCCACCCCCCTTCCCCTCCCCCTTCTTTCCCCCATGCCCTTGCCTCTCCCTTCCCTCACACCCCTTCCCCTCCCCCTTCTTCCCCCTCCTGCAGCATCCCTCCAAGTGGGAACCCAAAGTGACATCCATCCCAGCTGCACAGTGAGGGAGGTTAGCACAAGAGGAAGATGGAGACTCCGTTACTGAGGTGGGTAGGGAGACGGGCGCCCAGCACCGAGGCAGAAACGAGCTCCCTGAGAAGGGCCAGCACATCGGAGTCAGCTGGCTCAGCCGCTCACCAGCCTTGGCCCCCATCTGATGCGCGGGCCCAAGTACCCATCCCCAAAGGGCTGGGAGGTCATGACTGCCCGCGCCTGGTGTCGGCGATGACAGCACTTCGGGGCACTGACCGATGCTTCTGGACACCTGGTCTGATCTGCTTCCTGTGGCCTGTGGGCTGAGGGCTGTGGGGCCCAAGCCCTCCCTTGGCTGCGTGCAGGGCCTGGTGGGGACCCAGCAGGCACCGAGACCAGGGGGTGAGGACAAGGGCAAGTTGTCTCCAGCGCTCTACCCTTCCTGGGCCTCACCACAGCGACCAGCCCGGGACTGTGTGCCTGGGGTCTAGAGGACAGCCTTGGGCCAGGACGCACGGAGAAGCAAGCCCCCCATCTGCCAGAAGGGGCCTCCTCTCCCAGTGTGGGCTCAGACGTGCTACTGACTGTGGCCCAGCCGATGGCAGCCCAGGGGAAGGGAGGGTATCTGAGATCACTCCCATGTGGGGTCCAGGGCCACCAGGGCTTCTAATCTGTCACAAATCAGACCTTGCGATTCTCCTGTGCCGTTGCTCATTTTTCACAGCACTGCACAGGCCACGTTTAGTCCACGAGCTAGTGTGGTACGCACCGTGGTGCTCACAGAACAGAGGAGGTGGCACCCCGGGCTCAGGGATGGCCGGGCTGGGCAGCATCTGACATAGCTGTCACTGCCCTTCCAGGCCCGCCGCCTCGACTCGTCGAGTCAGGGCACCTCGACTCGTGCCTGGGCACCAGCGCCCACCACCAGGCCCAAGGGCAGCGCTTCATCATCTGGAATGAGGTCGCCTGGCAGGAAGGTAACCCGTCAGGCCCAGACACGAGCTGAGCAGCTTGCCAACACCAGCCCGAGCCCACGTGAGGCCCCGTCCCCAAGCGTCACCTGCCCTCTGCCTTGGCACTTCCTGGAGGGGACTTCTGCAGCAGCTTTGTCTACACACTTGAGACTGGGGACCACCCGGCCTCATCCAGGCGGCTCCTCCACGCCTGCACCCCAGGTGTGTGGCCAGGAGCGGCCGAGGACTCCGCAGTTGATGGGAGTCCGCTGGCCCGGAGAGGAAGGGGCGACTGCGTTCACCCCCATGGACCCCCGTGACACAGCCTGCGGGGGCTGCCCCCTCAGGTGCCGTGGATGCCCCCAGTGCAGATGGACTTCCGGTCGGTCGGCCGGGGGGTGCTTACCAGTGTGAGCGCAGGACGTTCAGGAGCAAGATGGCGGCGCCCAGGGAGTAGCAGGCCAGGTAGGGGGATCGGAAGGCCTTGCTCAGCTTGCGCGTTCTGTGTTCCCATCTTGCAACCTGAACGGTGCAGAGGAGAGAATAAGGCGACGGAAGGTGTTCACTGGGGAGAATCCGGGGCCGAGGGGAAGCAGGGAGCGGGTGTCTCTGTGCCCTACAGCTCCGGAGCCCCCATTCCAAGGAGGGAGACTGCACGCAGCGGCTGCCCGTGGATCCCAGCCCGGCTCCGCGGGGATTGCCACGCCGCTGGTCCCATCTGGGTGGACCACGAGGGCCTTCTGGAAGTGCACAGCAAACACATCAGCAGCAAACAGAGAGCTGAGTCAGAAGAGCACCTGAGCAGCCCCTGGGCCTCGCTCCAAAGCCAGCGTCCGGCACCCACCCTCCCAACCATCTCCGCACATGAGGCGGGAACAGAGAAGGAGCAGCCGGACAGACACAAGCAGGAGCTGCCAAACGAAGGGAGGCTGAGGGGGAAGCAGGGACGCAGGCCACTCTCACCCTGGGGGCCACCCCCACCCTCACCCCTGCTCCCCAGCGCCCCCTGAGGCACAGACTTGCAAGCCATTGAACTTCCACTGCACCTGTTGCCCGGGGTGGGGGGTGGGGGGGTACCAAAAAGGCAAATACACAGCAGGGGATGCTGAAGGGGAAGTGGCCGGGAGTCAAGGTGGCTGGTCTCTGCTTATGTGAGCAGGTCACCCACCTGGGACCCGAACCCGAATGTAAATGTGTGTGTGACAATGTAGAGGGTCCCGAAGGTCCAGGAGGCCCTCTGTGGTCCCGGGACACTACAGAGGACTAGATCCTGGGGGCTGGTGGGGCCATTATCTCCATCACGGCCTCAGCAATGATTCTGTCTGCTCCCCAGCTCCACTTCCCAAACAAATCTCTTTCCCGGCAATTAATCAGTGAGAGAGTGACTAGCAGCTGAAGGCCACTGACTCTCTGCCTCTCTCCCTAGAGAAGGCGGCTCCCGCCCTCAGATCTCCTGGGAGGTAGATGATTGGAGGGAGAGGGTATAGGCTGGAGTTTACGGGAAAGAGGTAAGTGAGGTGGCTTCTGGGCCTTCTCCTCAATTGCAGATCTGTTGCTATCACTGCTCAATTCTCCCGGAAGGTAAACAAACCCTTTGTCCGGCTCCAGGCAGGCGGCCTCTGCTGACCCCATGGGAAGCTCAGGCCTCACTGGAAAGGAAGGATCCAGCATTCAAGGGGCTGTGAATATACCACCCAGTGGCCTGCAGGCGGTGGGGGCAGGGGAGGCGCTCAGGGTCAGACTTCCTACTTCCCATGGCCATTTCGAGGTTTTTAAAAACATTTTCTGAGCCAAAATTCCAAGTGTTTTTCCGTGGCACCACCATCACCGGGGTCTAATTCACAACACTTCCATCCTCCCACACTGAGACCCTGAACCCATTAGCTGTCACTCTGCACCCCCTTCCCCAGCCCCTGGACACCACGAATCTCCTTTCTGTATCTGTGGATTTACCTCTTCTGGAAGTTTCATATAAACAGAACCTTGTGACCTTTTGTGTCTGGCTGACTTCACTTAGCACAGTGTCCTCGAGGTTCACCCACGTTGCAGCATGTGACTCTGTGGCCGAATGATATCCGCTCCTGTGGAGAGGCCACACTGTTCATCTAGTCAGGAGGTGATGGACATCTCGGTTGTTTCTGCCCTTTGGCCCCCATGGATAATACTGCTGTGAACATCCGTGTAGTAGCTCGCACTGACATGCGTTTTCACTTCTCCTGAGTGTACATATGGGAGTGGAATTGCTGGGTCATAGGGCAAATCTATTTCTAACTCACTGATGATCTTCCAGACTGTCTTCTACGGCGGCTGCACCATTTTCCATTCCCTCCAGCAGTGTGTAAGGGTTCCGATTTCTCCACGTTCTCACCAACACTTGTTATTTTCCATTTTCAAACATTGTGGCCACCCTAGTGGCTGTGAAGTGGCAAGTCACCTCATCTGAAATCCCCCCAAACAATGATGACATTGAACACCCACGGGCCATCTGTGTGTCTTCTTTGGAGAAAAGTCTATGCAAGTCCTTTGCCATTCTTTCTATTGGGTTGATTATCCTTTTGTTCATGACCTGTACGAGCTCTTTATATATTCTGGATACCAGCCCTTTAGCAGACATATGATTCACAAGTATTTTCTTCCATTCTGTAGAGCGCTCACTTGCTTTATAATGTCCTTTTATGCACAAAAGCCTTTTGTGTTGACAAACCACTTTGCCTTGTAGGATTCAACCCAGTTCAACCAACTGATGTGTCCTCAGCACTGCACCAAGTACAGCTGAGGCTCAAAAAATCAGTAAACCACCAGGCCTGCCCTCAGGAAGCTCCAAGTCACCAAGATAACACAGAGAGAGTTTCCATCTGTGTCCCTGATCCCATAGCACAAAAACCAGCCAGGCAGACTTGCGCTAAATCTGGAGGGTGTCTGGGGTGGTCAGACTTCAAGACAGGTTGTGTGGCCTACACAGGGTGCCTTCTGACACGGTCACCCTCCAAAGCAGCCGACCCAGGGGTACAGCCAAGGGTAAAGAGAAGCCCTTTCAGAGTGACTGCCCAGCAGAGAAGTGGATGCAAGTGTCCCTGACCAGAGGAAGGAGCCTGGCATCAAACATGAACTCCAGACTCAAGCCACAAGGGTGGAGAGGACACCTAGGCAGAGGGAGCTCTCGTGGGACGAGGAGGGCAGGTGACCATCCAAGAACCCTGGGGATGCAGAGATGCTAGTAATAAAAATGACAATAACTATGAAGTCAGCATCTCACCATTCTAAGTGCTTTTACTTGAGCTCACTTAACCCTCAAAACAAGCCTGGGGTGGGTGATATATGGTCCATTTACCTACGAGGAAGCCAAGTCCTCCCCCGGTGGAGTCACACAGCCATAAGGAGGAGCAGCAGAATGGTCCCCTGGGCTCCTTCTGTCCAGGGAAGGCCTCTCCCCATGCCTCCAATTAGCCAGCTGTTTTCCAGACCAGCGGTCCTTGGCACACCTTGCTCCTTGTATGTGATTTTCAGTTACAGCTTTAAAGGCCATTGATTTTTTCCCTCCCAGTCAATGGGATAATGCTTTCAAAAGGACATTGAAATCTGTTAGAAATGACATAAGGTGTCACGTATTTATACCTGAGGGGCTTGTGACCCTCCCAGCAAGCCCAGTCTGGAAAGCACTAGATGGAGAATCAGGAACACCACGTGCTGGACTCAGACCTGCCCGGTGTGTCCTCCACGCGTGGGGAGGCCAGTTTCTCTCTCTGGAGCTGTTTGTCCAAGTGTAAAATGAGGGTGGAAGTGATAGCAGGTGGCATTCTGTGCTCCTGGGGATGGCTCTGCCCCCTGAAACCCACCACCCACCGCATGGGATGCACAGACACAGCGTGGGCCATCCGCACATCCCATCGTGCTAAGGGACACTTGTCATCGACTATATGCTGAGCAAAAGGAGCCAAATGCAAAAGAGTGCCTTCTGCCTAATTCCATTGACATGCATTTCTAGACTGGGCGGAACCCACTCCAGGGACAGAAGTCAGAGTAGTGGTTGCTGGGGCTGGGGGCTGAGACTGGGGGCTGGGACTGAGGGCTGGGGGGCTGGGAGCTAGGCGCTGCAGCAAGGTAGGGGTGCTGGACTGGAGGAGAGGGCGTGTGGGGAAGGAAATGTTCTATACCTTGATCAGAGTGGTGCTTACACAGGCATACACCTTTGTCACAACTCAAACTGTACACCTGAAATGTGTGCAATTCAGAGTATATATACCATACCTCCATAAAGCTGATTACAAAAAATCCAATTCTCGTTGAATCTGAGCTCTAGGGTCAGACGAGAATGGTTGTCAATGTCATGTCCCCTAGCAGACTCTCCCATGCATGACACCGCAGAGTCCCGAGTTCAACCTCTAAAGGAGGGGCCTTTTGGAGCGTCTGGGTGGCTCAGTTGGTTAAGTGTCCAACTTTGGCTCAGGTCATGATCTTGAAATTTGTGAGTTCGAGCCTCACTTCAGGCTCTGTGCTGACAGCTCCAAGCCAACTCTGGATTCTAAGTCTCCGTCTCTCTCTGCCCCTTCCCTGTGCATGAGTTCTCTCTCTCTTACTCTCTCAATCTCTCAAAAATATATAAACAAACATTTTAAAAATAATAATAAAAGAGGGGCCTTTCCCTTGTTTCCGTGGGGCTCACTGGATGTGTCCAAGGATGCACACCGGACCCCGGCCCAGTGCCCACACTCCTCCACTTCTGTAACCACAGCACACTCCTGGGTGACCAGGAAGAGGGCCCATTCTTCAGCCCAGCAAACCGAGGGCTGGAAAGGGCCTAGACAAGTACTCAGGCTTCGGGACTCCCTGGCTGGACTCTCTGCTAGGCCTCGGCTCTTCTGGGGATGATGGAACATCTTTCCTCCGAAGACCCTTTGGGGACCACACTGCCAACTCTGATCTCCCAGGTAGCCCTCCACACCCGCCCCTTCACCTGGGGAACAGTGAGGTAATAAATGTGCTTTCTGAGCAATCTAATAACGAAAGGCGGCAGAGTCCGAGACCAGGCAATGTGGGAAAGAGGAAACGAGGAATCCTATGAATAACTACTAAATGCCTTTCGGCCAGCCTGTGTTAGATTGGGCTGTTATTTCAAGGCAATCAATAAATCAGCAGCCAGTGGCCTTGCTGAAGCCAAGGTTAATTTTCCTCCCTGCCTGGCAGCCCCACCTTCCCTTCCTCGGGCGCCCAGCTGCACACTTCATCCAATTAAGGGGCCGGAAGCAGGCGGCGGAGCTCAACTGCAGGGGGCTGGACGCCAGGGGCCAAGCTGTGGGATGACGCAGGTCACTGTCCCGCAGGCTGGACGTGTGCGCGTAGGCGCAGGAGGCAGAATGACCAAACGTTCTGCTGTCACAGTTCCTGGCTTTGCTTGTCTTCTAGATTTCCAGAAGCCCAAAATGGAGATGGGTGCTCCCAGCCCTCCCCTACTCCGTGCCCATGTTCCCCCTCCTGAGGTTGCCAGATAAACACAGGGCCCCCCAGGTAAATCCAAATTTCTGATAAACAACAAATAATTTGTAGTAGAAGTTGTCCCAAATGTTGCCTTTGCTGTTTACCTAAAACCCAAATTGAACCAACCGGGGCTCTGTGCTGGTGTTGGCCACATTTGGCAACGCTGCCTCTCCCACACCCCCGGGGCAAGGGTCACCCGGCTCGGCTCCGCAATGAGGAGGCCTTCCAAACTGTTGACTCATTGTCTGTTTTTTTTTGCAAATGTGTCCCACAGGGTTTGTATTAAGGCAGAAGAGACAGGACCCAGGCTGGTGGAGCAGGAGTGCAAGGGGATGGAGACCCAGGGGCATAAGTCACAATTCCTGACCGCCCCCAGCTGGCTGTGCATCTGTGGGCAAAGCACGTTTCTACCTCAACCAACTTAGCTGTAAAATACGAAAAATAAGGTAATAAATGGCTTCTCCACCTCCCAGTATGGTGGGAAGAGCAGAGCAGGTATGGACGAAAGCGTGCCAGCCCTATAGCCTCTTCCGGGTGGAAGAGAATGTGTCTCCCTCGGGTCTCTGGCCCCCAGAGCAGGCTCTGCATCTCTTATACTCCTGGGTCCCACTGGATGGTGCTGATGGTGCTGGGACTGGCCTAAAAGGAGGCAGCTCCAAAGTCTGTCCCCAGACATAAGCACCCGTACCTCCCAATAGGGTGTACACTTCCTTCTGGCACTTTCCAGGGCTCTGTTCTCAGTATCCCTTGGGACTGCATCCGCTTGCTCACAGCGAGGCCGTAACTGGTAGCCCAAGAAGTATCAGGGTGAAATTCACAGAACTTTAAAAATATTTGACCCAACAGTTCACCATCCAGAGTGTTTCCATTAAAACCCTGGCATGCGATTTGAGGTGAAAGATCTGGACACTGAGGCCACGGTGGGCCGGCCACCCAGCACGGCAGCCCTCACAGGGCTGCGCGGCCCACCCCTGGCAGATGGGGCAGGTGCGGGGCTCTGGGTCGCGGCGGCCTGCGAGCAGGTGTGCGAGCAGAGCTGCACGAGGCACACGCCAGGGCCGTGCTTGTGAGCTGGCCGTGCGCCGGGACTGTCACAGAACATCCTGCAGGCACACCGCGGGGACTTCAAACCTCAGGCCTCCCGCACGCAAGCCCGGCACGCGGTGTGCCCTGAGATGGGCGGCCCTCTTGGCTGCAAGGACAGGGAAGGCAAAGCCTGCCTTCAGCAAGTCCCCAGAACAACGTAACGTTTATCAGCCAGGAGCCACAGCGTCACACAGCAACACGTCCCTCCCGCGCAGACCCACAGCCTAAGGCCCCGGGAGTAGAGGTGCGAGCGTGTAACTAGGGACGCCAGTGACTCTCCACCTGGAAGTCCTGTGTGTGTGGACCATCAAGGTCGTTGCCAAGGCTCAGCAGGCCTGAGGGCCGTGGGCTCATTACAGACCGCGTGCCCTTGAGCCACTTCCTCTGCTTGAAATACGAGCCATACCTACCACACAGAGTTGTGGGATTATAGAAGATCTGCATGATGTGCTCAGCCCAGGGCCAGCGAAGACTGTGTCCTCGGGAGACCCTTACTCAGGGCCTCTGGCAAGCCAGTGGCACCTGCTAAAACCAGTGGGGGCCAGGGCCCGCTGAGAGCATCCTGACTGGCTGTGTGCCTCACTGGGGACCCAGTGGGTGTGGGTGACGACAGCCGAGAAGATGGGCTGTGGCCACAAGTGATGGAGAGAGGGACATCTGGGATGTATTTTCAGACAGTCCAGGGCAAGTCTCCAGCTTGAAGGCTATGAGAGACATCCTGCAGGAGCACCCGGGTGGCTCAGCTGGTTGAGCATCCGACTGTTGATTTCGGCTCAGGTCATGACCCCAGGGTTGTGGGATCGAGTGCCACATCGGACTGAGCATGGAGCCTGCTTAAGATTCTCTCTCTCCCTCTGCCCCTCCCTGCTCATGCACTCATGCACGCATATTCTCTCTCTCTAAAAGAAAAAGAAAGATAAAAGAAATATCCTTCCACTCAGTCTGCCCACCTATCCACACATCCATCCACCTAGCCGCTATCCATCATCTGCTCATTCACGCCTCCACCTACCAATCCATCCAAATTGACTGGGGCATCTCCTGTAGACTGGACATGACGTTAGACAGCAGGATGTTTTGAAAAGAAAATGGGGAGAAAACCATACAAAGTCATGCACAACAAATGGTGTTTGGTTTCGTGTAAACTGTGTAATTCCATAACGATAATTAAAGCCAAGGATGCCTCAATCACTGAAAGCACCCACACCCGCCCCCCTTCCTCTAGGGTCCACGGACAGGAGCAAGGGCCACGGGAAGAGATCTCAGAGTCCATGCAGGGGCCTCAAGTGCCATCTCTCCGACTTGATGAGGACCTTTTCTGGGTACATACTTGCCTCTCAAAGTTGCTACATGTCCTCGCAATGAGGGCCCCTGAGTGTGGATTTTCTAAATATGCCATTTGAAGTGGGACAGAGGCTCTTTCAGCAGATAAGCAGATGTTGAACGCCCATCCTGGCGGCCAACACAACGGGGCACTGGAGAACAGCATCGGGTACTGGATTTAACTGCGAGTGAGGGCAGATCACACTCCCTCTCCCTGCCTCAGTTTCCTGGCCTGTACAGGGGAGCTGATAATACACCATGGCACAGCATCGCCGTGGGGTTCAGTGAGTTCGTGCACACAGCATGCTGGGAGCACACGCCTGCAGTGTGGCAAACTTTCATATGTCAGCAATGCTATTGTTTTCGTTCTCATGGGGACAAGTGGGTGGGAGTTGAAACGCATAAAGGAGGCCTGGCTGTCGGCCTGGCTCTCAGCCTGACAGGCCACTGCCGTGCAGATGAAGAAAGTTTGATGGGGCGCCTGGGTGGCTCGGTTGGTTGAGCATCTGACTTCAGCTCAGGTCATGAGCCCGCAGTTTGTGGGTTCAAGCCCCGCATCGGCCTCTGTGCTAAGAGCTCACAGCCTGGAGCCTGCTTTGGATTCTGTGTCTCCCTCTCTCTCTGCCCCTCCCCAACTCAAGGTTGCTCGCTCGCTCTCTCTCTCTCTCAAAAATAAACATTTTTTTAAAACTCTTTAAAGAAAGTCTGTTGTGGACCAGCGTCCCTGGGAGAGGACACACAGACCCCATGTCACGATGGGCACCAGGCCCACTCACCGGGCAGCCCTCCCGCCCTGGCGAGCCCCCAGTGCTCACCGGAGGCCCCTCCCCTTGCTCTCTGCGAACTTCACTGGCCAAACCCATCAAAGCCTGACCGCAGCCCCAGGGTATCTGACAGCCAGTCAGCGCCCCCCCCCCC
>NW_027533258.1:962400-968561 GCF_008692635.1 Crocuta crocuta
ACCCCACCATCTAGGACTCTCCACCTGGAGACCAGTGCACACTACAGGGCCCCGTGAACATCGCAAAGCTGAAGCAAACGGTGAAGTGTTTACGCACTTGTAGCTTTTGCTGAGGAGGAGCCAGAGTTTCCACGGGCCTTTGCAAGGGGCTCACAGGCCCGGAGGTGAGGGCCACTGGTTCAGCTCCTCTTCTCCTTCCATTCAGGCCACATGGTCCCCTTCCGTGCCCAGACCGCGCAGGCACTGCTGCTACCTTCCTACCGTCTTGCTGGTGCCTCAGGCTCCCATTGTCTGCAACTGAGCCCCATCCGCACCCACCCTGATGCACCCACTTCCCGCCCCCCGCAGCCCAGATCATCCCAGGCACAACCAGGACCTCCTCACACCTTGGAACCCTGGCACACACTCACTGAGAAAGCTTGGACCTGGTGTAACCGTTCCAATGGCATCCCACCTCTGTCTGTACTTAGTGTTGTGTCCAGCACAGAAAGGACCCCTGCGAGCCCTGGGGTTCATGAGTGATGAATGCGTGAACGTACGAAAGTTCAGAGGCCTCCCAGCCAACACGACCGGTGAGAAGCGTCTCTGACCTTCTCTCCTCTGCTTCTGCCCATCCTATAGAGAGACTCTGTGGGGCCCACACAGGTGGTTCCATCTGAAAACGAACAAGGGCGGGGTACCCGGGTGGCATAGTCAGTCGTGTCCGACTCTTGATCTCGGCTCAGGCCATGATCTCATGGTTCATGAGTTCGAGCCCTGCGTGGCTCAGCGCTGATGGTGTGGAGCCTGCTTGGGATTCTCCTTCTCTCTGCCCGTCCCCTGCTTGTTCTCGTTCTCTCTCCCTCTCTCTCCAAATAAATAACTAAACTTAAGTAGAATTGAGGAAGGGTTTGGAAGAGCCAGGAGGGACGGGAAGCCACTGACTGGAAGCTGGAGGAGTTCCATGAAGAGGGGAGGGGTCCAAAGGCCCTGGAGGAAGGCAAGGAGTACGTGTCTCCTCCGCTAGCCAGGCTGCCCACCCCAGGGACCCCTGGGCTGCCCAGCGAGCGTGCAGGCCGCTCACACCTGCCCTTCCCTGACACCCAGCTCCCCCCTGTCCTTCAGGGGCCCACAGCCCTGGCTCCTTTGTGAGCCCCACCCCGGTCTGACCAGAGCGGCCTCTCAGTCCTTGGAACCCTAAGCCGGGGCCAGCCACCCTTCCTCGACACAGAAGCAGCAGCGCAGGGTCGCGTCTGATGCCTTCCACAGTTACGTGCCCTCTCAGCGCTCCCCACAACCTCACTTGGTCATTACCTGCTCACTGGACACTTCCCACCAGCTTCTCGAACAAATAATCAATTGCGAGGTACATCCAAGACTTTCCCCCTTGCAGTGAATTCACTTCTGGACCTCACTGCCTGGGAGAGGGTCCCCGAGGCACAAAGCCTTTTATTAACCTGACCCCAGCTGCCCAGCCCCAGACAACCTGCAAGATTTCAACCCAGCAGCATGACCTCACGGCACACCTGAGGGGAAGATGGCGCATAGAAGGGCTCCGGCCTGAGCTTGGCATTTCCTGCTTCTTCAGCTGCCTTGAGCCTGTCCCCCCCCCCACCACCATTTGCAATGGCCATAGAGCAGGAAGAGGAGACGGGGGGGCCCAGGCCATGCTCTCCTTCTTCCCAGGTGCAGGGGCAGAAGACAGCCATAGGGAAGGAGTCCTAGCAGTTGGTCAGGAGCAGAGTCTGAGTTCACATCCTGGCCTCAGCATCCCTATAACATCATTTACTCCTGGAACCCACCCCAGTGTCCATCAGCAGGCAGAATAAACTGGAGAACAGCC
This sequence comes from Crocuta crocuta, assembly GCF_008692635.1. Taxonomy (NCBI): domain Eukaryota; kingdom Metazoa; phylum Chordata; class Mammalia; order Carnivora; family Hyaenidae; genus Crocuta; species Crocuta crocuta. The sequence goes on from NW_027533258.1 coordinate 964,223, forward strand.
CAGAGGGACAGGAAGAAAGAAGATTTCTACTCTGGTGTGAGTGCCAGAACATGTCTTTAAGTGAAAAAAGGCAAGTGTGGGAGAATGTGTGCCCTACGTGTTGTGTGAAAAAAGAGGGTTACAAACACTTGCTTGTGTTTTCAGTGACAAAAGAAACAACAGTAGAGGGTGAAACCTAATAAAAATGATTACCTGTAAGTGAAGGTGGGACCAGGGGAGGGAACGGATGCCAGACATTTAGGAAATGTCTTTTGTTGGGTAATGTTATGGTGAGACCATTTAATGTTTTATAAAAACAAAGCAATTGTTAAAAATCAAAACACAAAATAAAGGAAACTATATGTGAAATTGTTTTCAAGTCATTTAAAACATAGTATTTTGGGTGCACCTGGGTGGCTCAGTTGGTTAAGTGTCCAACTTCAGCTCAGGTCATGATCTTATGGTTTGTGAGTTCAAGCCCCGCAGACAGTGCAGACAGGCTTTGTGCTGACAGTGCAGAGCCTGAAGCCTCTTTTGGATTCTGTGTCTCCCTCATTCTCTGCCCCTCCCCGACTCACGCTGTCTCTATACCTCTCATAAATAAATAAACTTAAAACATTTTTTGGAGAGGGGCGCCTGGGTGGCTCAGTCGGTTAAGCGTCCGACTTCGGCTCAGGTCATGATCCCACAGTTCGTGGGTTCGAGCCCCCATTGGGCTCTGTGCTGACAGCTAGCTCAGCCTGGAGCCTGTTTCAGATTCTGTGTCTCCCTCTCTCTCTGACCCACCCCTGCTCACACTGTCTCTCTCTCAGAAATAAAAACAAAAAAATAAAACATTTAAAAAACTTTTTGGAGAAAACATAGTATTTTAAATAATCCTTCCTCATGCAATAATATAGCCTAAGGACAAAAAGAACCAGAAAGAAACTCTAAACTGTATCCAGTAACCATATTGTTAGCAATAATATAGGTATTGTTATTTTGACTATATGCAAATTATGTTAATGTATTTAGGAGCCAAACTTCCCCTATAAGAGAAGAGATACAAAAATAAAATCTTTAAAGTTAAGCAAAAACTTTCAGAATGGAAATACCACTATGAACTTATGATTCATTTCTTTCTAAAAAATTTCATTTTTCCTAGCTTGAACCACAAAAGAAGCCTCTCCATTTGCAATGAGCACCTGTAGCATCCAGATTGTGCTCTGTAAGTATCATTTTCCACTAAAAGTCACCAGAGCTTCTTGAATCAAAGGCCAATTCCAACTCTAGAAGAGGAAACGTACAAGATGTTGAATGTGGGAATAGAAACTGTCAAAAGATGCGTGCAGAAATGTCAGAACACTGATGAAAACTTCAAGTTGAAATATGTCAAGTATATGCACATGCACACAAACTATACACACACACACACACACAAATCATCAGTCTCTTTGGAGCTTGCTAGGACACTGACACAGTATTCTGAAAATCGGTTTTTAAAGGGGGAAAAACTAAGCATTCATCCTGCTGTTGCTAAATGAACTGTATTTCAGGGTAACTAAATCACTGATGAGGAAAAGTTCCTATGTACAGAAGAATCACAGCTAAAAATTGCAAGAAGAGTGACAGGATGAAAACACCATCATTTTGCAACTTCTAAATGAGATAAGGACCCAGGTGACATGCAGTGTGACCAAAACCATCAGGGAACAGGGGGCAACTTGACAGTGGAGGCCCAGGCTGACCTCTAGAATCCACTGGCCAATCTCTGTCACTCAAAGAGGGGCTTCCGGACATGATGCAACAGTGTGTGAGGCTCAACAGCAAGGCCATTTAGTAAGGCAAATAGTCAAATATTGGCAACTTCATGTATTTCAAATGAACATGCAGCACATTCTATAAAGGATTCTCTGTATCTATCCGTTTACAGGAAATATAGAGGAAGAGAAGAACGTATTAAAAAGAATCACAAAGATATAATCATCCAAACCCAGAAAATTCTGCTGGACAAATGGCTCATTTTCTTCAATAAATAAATGACAGAGAAAGACGGATGGGATACTACTCTAGATTACAAGGGATTTAAGAATGCAACCAAATGCAATGTAGTTCTTATTTGGGTTCTGATTCAAACAAGAGGTACTTTTAAGACAATCAGAGAAAACTGAACATGGGCTGAGTAGTATATAATACTAACATATTATAGCAGTCCTTTCTACTTCCAGCCAAGATGGGTGGAGTTTAGCCTCTCACCTGAAGCAGCCAAAAAACAGACAAATATACAATAGTTTTCCAGACACCAGACATGAAGGAATGAAGGACACTGATTTAAACTCAACCACATCAATAATCACATTAAATGTTAATGGCCTAAACATCACAATTAAAAGTCAGATTGTTGGATTGGGTTAAAAAAAAAAAAAAAAAGCAAGATCTAACTATATGCTGGCTATAAGAAATATGCTTTACTTATAAGGTTAAAAAGTAAAAGGATGGTACAAGAGACAACAGACTAACACTGGTCGAAAGAAATTTAGGGTGTTATACTGGCTTCAGGTATACAATACAGTGGTTCAACAATTCTGTCCATTACTCAGGGCCTGTCACAATGTGTTAATTCTACTGGAATTAACTGGAATTTTTAAAATAAGCAAATAAATCACTTTTTAGGGGAAAGCCAGCATATTATATTAATATCAGACAAAGTAAGTTTCAGGTCAAACATTAATACCAGGATAAAGAAAATTTCTTCAGAATGAACCAAGAGGACAAAACAGTATGTTCTAGGACTACAATGGAATTAACTAGAAGTTAATTACAGAAAGATCTCTGAAAAAAATCCCCCAAACATTTGGAAACTAAGTAACACATTTCCAAAAAAAACCACATGGGAAAAATAAAAAATCAGGAAAGAAATTATAAAGATCTTTGAATTGAATGAAAATTACAATGCAGCATACCCGTGGGACAGTACTGAAGCCGCACTTGGGGGAAATTTATAGCACTGAACATCTCTGTCAGAAAGAGAAGAGGGGCGCCTGGGTGGCTCAGTTGGTTAAGTGTCCAACTCTTTACTGCGGCTCAAGTCATGATCTCATGGCTCATGAGTTCAAGTCCTGCATCAGATTCTCTGCTTGGGATTCTCTTTCTCTCTCTCTCCCTCCCTCTCTGCCCCTCCCCTGGACGTGTTCACTCTCTCAAAATAAATAAGTAAACTTTTAAAAAATTTAAAAAGAAAAAGAAAAAGAAGTCTGAAATCATTAATCTCAATCAGCTAAAGAAACTAGATAAAGGAGAGAAAATGGAACCCATGTCAGTGTAAGTTTGGAGTGGAAATCAATGAAACAGAAATTAGAAAAACACTAGAGAAAAGTCAATGAAACCACGCACTGGTTTCCTGTGAAGACCAATAAAACCTCAATCCAGACTGATTGAGAAAAAAAAAAGACACAAATTATCAATAGAATAAAGGAATGGTGTCACAAAAGAGTCTGCAGAAAAAAAGGGAAATAAGGGAACATGTGAACAGCTTAATACCAGTAAATCTGACAGCATAGAAAAAATGCATATATTCCTTGAAAAACACAAATTACCAACGCTCACTCAAGAAAAAAAGTACCGGGGCACTTGGGTGGCTCAGTCAGTTAGGCATCCGACTTCAGCTCAGGTCATGATCTCCCAGTTTGTGAGTTCGAGCCCCATGTCAGGCTCTGTGCTGACAACTCAGAGCCTGGAGCCTGCTTCACATTCTGTCTCTCTCTCTCTCTCTCTGCCCCTCCCCTGCTTATGCACTGTCTGTCTGTCTGTCTCTGTCTCAAATACAAATAAATAATAAAAAAAAAAGAAAAAAGTACATAAGTTGACTAGCACTATGCCCATCAAAATATTTTAATGTATAGTTAAAAACTTTCACATACAAAAAAACTCCAGGTCCGGAGGGCTTCCTTTGCGACTTGTACCAAATACTTAGAGAAGACATAATACCAATTATGTAAGACTCTTCCCCAAAATTGAAAAGGAGAGAACACTTCTCAATTCATTCAGTGAGGCCAGCATTACCTGATACCAAAATCAGAGACATCACAAGAAAAATAGGAACAAAACATGGATGCAAAAACTCTAGACAAAATGTTAGTAAAGTAGCAAATGGAATCTAATGATAGATTAAAATAATAATACCCCATGACCAAGTGGGGTTTATCCCGGGAATGAAAAGTTGATTTAACAATTGAAAATGGCACCAGTCTGGGGCGCCTGGGTGGCTTAGTCGGTTAAGCGTCCGACTTTCGCTTAGGTCATGATCTCGCGGTTCGTGGGTTCGGGCCCCGCGTCAGGCTCTGTGCTGACTGCCAGCTCAGAGCCTGGAGCCTGTTTCAGT
>NW_027533258.1:968590-969049 GCF_008692635.1 Crocuta crocuta
TCTCTCTCTCTCCTAGAAATAAATAAAAAAAAAAAAAGAAAAAAAAAAAAGAAAATAGCACCAGTCAGTGAAATCCACCATATACACAAAAGAGATAAGGAAAACAGTATGATCACCTTCACAGGTACAAAAGAGCCTTTGACAAAATCCAACATGTCAGTAAACTCGGCACGCCAGGAACATAAGAACTACCTCATCCTGACCAGGAGCCTCGACGTAAAGCCCACAGCTCACACCACGCTGAAAGCTTCCCCTTTAAAAAAAATTTTTTTAAGGTTTTTATTTATTTCTAGGAGAGAGAGAGAGAGAGACAGCGTGAGCAGGGGAGGGTCAGAGAGAGAAGGAGTCACAGACTGAAACAGGCTCCAGGCTCTGAGCTGGCAGTCAGCACAGAGCCCGACGCGGGGCTCGAACCCACGAACCGCGAGATCATGACCTAAGCGAAAGTCAGACGCTTAA
>NW_027533258.1:969054-1016811 GCF_008692635.1 Crocuta crocuta
AGAGCCCGACGCGGGGCCCGAACTCACGAACCGCGAGATCATGACCTGCGCGAAAGTCGGACGCTTAACCGACTGAGCCACCCAGGTGCCCCGAAAGCTTTCCCTTTAGATCAGGAACAAGACAACTGTCGGCTTTCACTGCCTACTCAACGCTAGACTGATGGCTCTAACTAGCTCAATTGGATCAGGAAAGGAAATTTAAAAATCAGAAAGGAAGGGGTAAAACACCTTTCCCGGCGGGCACATGATCACCTATGTGGAAAATCTGAGAGGGTTCTCAAAAGGATACAGGAGAAGCTGAAGGTGGGGAGGCATTTATTGCTAAGGGAAGTCAAGGCATAAACAAATGGAGAGAGACACAGTGTCCCGAGGTCCAGAGGCTCCATGTTATTGAGATGTCCAATCTCACCACTGCCNCTTCTTGTTGCAAAAACCCAATTCTAAATCAGATACAAACGCAAAGGGCTTAGAGTAGCCTAACCCGACCAGACTTCCAGTTGGATTATGAAGCGACAGTACCAAGACGGCAAGACCACGTGGTGCAAGTGTAAAGACAGACAAATAGATCACTGGAACAGAACAAAGAGTCTAGAAATAAACCCACACGTATAAGGTCAACTGATCGGTGACAACGTGCAAAAGGCAATTCAGTAATTCAGTGGGAAGAGGAGAGGTTTTCAACAGGTGGCCCTGGAAGTGGCACGTGAGAGTGAACTTGTACCCAGATCTCAGACCTCATACACAAAAATGACCTTGAAATGGGTTATAAATCTAAACGTAAAGGCCAAAGCTATAAAAGTTTTGGAGGGGAATGTGCTAGAAAATCTTTATGACTTCTAGTTAATGCAGTGATTTCTTAGATTACAACAGGAAGGGTGATTCATGAAAGAAAAAAATGTCGCTGAACAGAAGGCTGCGGGTGAGGTCCCTGACCCTGGCCCGAGGGCCACCCCACCCTTCCCTTGGGCTCCATGGGACCTTGGTACAGGTCTGGCCTAACGAGTGGCTGAGGGTCCTCTCCCCCCATGTGACCTTGGCAGCTAGGACACAGTCCCCCCTGTGTGGGGTGAGTGCTCATGACGGTGGCAGACGCTTGCTTTCGTGTCTTCTGCCCAGTGACTCCACACAGCAGCCCTGTGAGGGGCGTCCCCCCAGGGCCACAAACCCCAGAGCCACCTTCACGGCACCCTCTCCTCCGACATGGACTTCAAGCCCCTGTCCTTGGCTTCCCCTAAATACTTAAGCCAAGTCCAAAGGCCCCAGAGTTACCTGGGGGAGAGCCTGCGCCCTTGGTCCCAAGCAGGGTCCTGGGCCACTTGTCACTCTCTGTCAAGAACTCGCACTCCAGGGGGACCTGGTTGGCTCAGTCCGTTAAGCGTCCAACTTCAGTTCATGAGTTTGAACACCGCATCGGGCTCTGTGTTGACAACTCGGAGGCTGGAGTCTGCTTCGGATTCTGTGTCTCCCTCCCCCTCTGCCCCTCCCCTATCACAGTCTGTCTCCCTCTCTCTTTGCTGTCAAAACTAAATAAACATTAAACAAAAACTCGCACTCCAGGGGCGCCCCTGCCGGAGGTTAGGAGGAGGGGGGAAGGGGGAGCTCCTGCGGGTTTGTGCAGTGCCATAATGGCATGGGGCCACCTTCCCCTCGCGAGGGCCTGTAACACCTGGGGACCCCGTGCCCAGGTGAGGCTTCGCAGCTCACCGCCTGCATTGGCCTCATGTGATAGGATCAGCTCTTCCTCTGAGAAGGTGCTGATGGTCTCTCTGCCCCTGAGAGAGAAGCACCACACCGGCACCCCAAACCCACAGGCAATTCACCCTTCAGCAGTGCTAAAACCAGGCCCTTGCAGGTCAGGGACCAGGAAAGACCCGCCTCCAAGCCTGGGGATGCTCACAGAGAGAACTCAGAGCGGCCCGGGACCAGGCAGCAACACTAGATTCGGCTACTTTTCCCGTATCTGCCCAAGTTCCAAGCCGAGATCTCTAAGCTCCTGTTTACAATGGATGCTGGGCCAATGCTGCCCTTGAAAGAAGGAGAAAGCAACAAGAAATAATTCGATTCAATAATAGGCAGAGGGGGGTGCCTGGGTGGCTCAGTCGGTTAAGCATCTGACTTCGGCTGAGATCATGATCTCACAGTTTGTGAGCTCAAGACCCATGTTGGGCTCTGCACTGACAGCACAGAGCCTACTTGGGATTCTCTGTCTCCCTCTCTCTCTGCCCCTCCCTTACTCGTGCTCTCTCTCTCTATCCCAAAATAAATAAAATTTATAAAGATTTTGTAAAAATTAAAAACAGAATTACCATATGGTCAGATACCCAAAAGAATTTGAAGCAGGAGTTGGGGTGCCTGGGGTGGCTCAGTGGGTTAAAGCATCCGACTTCGGCTCAGGTCATGGTTTCATGGTTCTTGAGTTCGAATCCAGACTCCAGCTCTGTGCTGACAGCTCAGAGCCTGGAGCCTGCTTCAGATTCTGTGTCTCCTTCTCTCTCTGTCCCTCCCCCATTCGCACTCTGTCTCTGTCTATCAGTAATAAATAAATGTAAAAACAAATTATTAAAAAGAAAAAAAGAAAGAAGGAGAGAGGAGTCCCTGGGGGCCGGCTCTGAGGTGAGAACCCTACTGCCTGCCTCGCTCCCATGACCAGAACGTGGATCAGCCCTGGGCTGGACTGCGACACTCTCTTTGGCTACTTTTCCTGTTCTGGGGCCCTGGCTCCTGCTGGCACCCCCAAGAGGGCAGACCCCATCCCTGCAGTCCCCGGACCCCATGCCCTCAGGGTGACAAGGGCCAGAGGCAGAAGTCACCTGACCGGAGACGGGCACGTCCGCACAACACACCCGCCCTCACCCACATCCAACCCATTCAGGAGACGCGCCACCCCAGGTCCCAGCAGACTCCAGGGCGCTCTCCCCGCACTGGCCCCCGACAGGATCACTGTTCGTACGACTCCCACGTCCTGCCTCGTGGCCGCCTCTCCCACCCCGATATTTGTCTGGGGAAGCAGGGGCTGCGAGGGAGGAAAGGAAAGCCTTGGTCACGGCCGGCTCCAGGACCCAGAGGCTCCGCTCCTCTGAGAAGCTGTCCGGCCTTCTGAAGGGCTGCAGGCCTGGCCCAGGCAGGTGGGGAGCACAGACAACCTGGGTTCAACTCCGGCCTCTGCAGTGGGACCTAGAACAAGGCCCTGACCCCCAAGGAGCCTGCGGCACTTGGTCAGGGCCGAGCGCTGGGCCCCTCCCGCCGCCTTGCCTCCCGGGGTCTTGGGCAACATTCGTCGACTTGGAAGATGGTCACACAGCTGTGACCTGGGCGGGACCTCATCCTGGCATCCAGCCTGTCCTCAGGAGGGGACAGCTTGGCTGCAGGGCAGCAGAGGGTAGCCCACCCTGTCTGATCCGCTCTCCCTGTCCATCCCTGCACCGTGGCAGCCGCGGGATGCTAAAGGGACCCCAAGTGTCCCCACCCGGATGGGAAGCAGGGAAGACACCCAGGTCACCATGAGACAGCCCCTGGAACTCCAGTCACGCACTCGACACGTGGCTGTCCCACGTGGCTTCTCATGGGACGGCCACCATGCGCCCCAGGGAGCCCCGGGCCAGGGCAAAGGTGAACTATGCATCTCAAAAGCACGGTCCTCGCTTCAGCAGACCAAAAACCTATTTTGAAATGTTACTGAATAAATACACCAAAGGGGTAGGAAGAGGTAAGTACCTTATCAAAAGATCCACTGTGAGATTCAATTAAACAGGTGCGATTTCCTACTGCACCCACAAGGCTTGATCTACACACAGCTTTTTTAGGATCTTTTTAAAAATATGTTTCACACACAAGGCCCACCTGTGCGAAGCCGCTGGAAAAACCACCCAGGCGTGGCTCTGCGGCTACTAACCAAATACAGTGCAAAATCGGGTCTGCCTTCTTGGGTCAATATTTACATGGACTTCAGCCTGACTCAGAAAGGAAATTTGAAAGTATTTGGCCAGAGGCCAGAGTGGTTGTCTGGATACACAGTTTCAGTGGCAGCAGGGGCCTTTCCTGGGAATCTCAGGTGGGACAGGCGTGGAGACACAATGTCAACATCAACATCAGCATCACTCTGTTAAGCAGCCCCGTCAGCCAGCCTTTTATCTTTGTGTTTTTCTGAAATACTATTAGTTTTAATGAGAAGAGAGATGGGTTTTTTTTTTTTTAGATCAGATTTATAGTTAAAACTAAAACTCACACACAATGGAAATGCACCCTTTTTGGGGCACCTTGGGGGCTCAGTCAGTTAAGCGCTGACTTCGGCTCAGGTCATGATCTTACAGTGTGAGTTCGAGCCCCATGTTGGGCTCTGTGCTGACAGCTCAGAGCCTGGAGCCTGTTTCAGATTCTATGTCTGCCTCCCTCCCTGCCCCTCCCCCGTTCATGCTCTGTCTCTCTCTCCCTCAAAAATGAATAAACGTTTACAAAAATTAAAAAAAAGAAATATGCCCTTTTTAAGGCAGAGTTCTGCATTCCGACAAACATACAGCCACACAATCACAGCCAAGTGAAGACCGAGGACACTTCCGTCACCCTGGAAAGGTCCCTGTGCCCTTCGCAGTCAGGCCCTTCCCCCACCCCTGCCCTGTTTTCTGCCCCCCTGTCCTTNTTTTATTTATTTGAGAGAGAGAGAAAGAGAGAGAGAGAGAGCATGCACAAGTCGGGGAGAGGCAGAGAGAAGGAGAGAGATACTCCCAAGCAGGCTCCGTGCCGACAGCACAGCTTGAACTCAGGAACCGTGAGATCATTACCTGAGCTGAAATCAAGAGTCAGATGCTTAACCAACTGTACCACCCGGGCACCCTTTTTTTTTTCTAATGTTTATTTATTTTTGAGAGAGAGAGTGAGCGTGAGTAGGGGAGGGGCAGAGAGAGAGGGAGACACAGAATCTGAAGCAGCTCCAGGCTCTGAGCTGTCAGTCCATAGCCCAACATGGGGCTTGAACCCACACACCATGAGATCATGACCTGAGCCAAAGTCAGACCCTCAACCGACTGAGCCACCCAGGCGCTCCCCCTTTTTTTCTTTCTTTCTTTCCTTTTTTTTTTTTTTTTTAAGGCAGGAACCTTTTCAACTGGCCCGGGTGCCTGTGCCTCGGTGGTTTGCTCCTTCCCACGGCCGTGAGGGAGGGCTTCCGTGGCGTGGGTGGATGGCCACGGCTGGTTTACCCAGTCCGCAGCCGAGGGACACTTGGCTGTCACGGGACTGTGCCTTTGTAAATACAGCTGCTGCAGACAGCTGCGAACGGGGCTTGGTGTGCACGTGCGGCTGTTTTCACTTCCCCTGCGGCCTGCTGGCCTCGGCCAGGGGGCTACACCCGGGGAGCTCGGGGCCTCTGCTGCTGGAGCAGCTGCGTCCCCTCCACTGCCGCCGGCTGTGGAAAGACCGACCGGGTACCGGGATGGAGAGGGACACAGCCCGGCCGCTCAGCAGAGCGCCCACCCTCCTCAGCCCAAGGCCAAGAGCACGCAGGGGGCCGAGCACGTAAACATCGGGAGCACCAGGAGAGCAGGGGCACAAGAGAGTGAGAAGCAGAGGCCTGGGAGGCTGAGGGGACAGACACCCCTCCCGCCCCCCGTGGAAAAGAACCTGAGACTTGAAAGCAAGACAGAAAGGAAGGGGGTGAGGAGGGGCCCAGTGGAGGACCCAGCCCACAGGCCGGGAGGACACGGAGAATGCGGGCAAGGGGCTTGCAGGGAGCTCTGGGGGGGCTGGGCCCCTCAGCCTCAGGCCACTTTCCACCCCTCACTCCACGCCTCCCACAGCCCCAGCAGCCCACCAGGGGGGTGTGGCAGCCGGGCCCCCTCCTCATGGCCAGCTGCCTGTCATCCGCTTAGTATGCCAGTGAGGACAGGTGTCTGCCTACTTGCAGGGTGCCCCTGTGATCGCCAGGCCGCAGCATTGGGGGCGGGGGGGGTGGATTTCATCCCCGGGGCCTGGTCCCCAGTCCCAGCAAGCAGGACAGAGGTGGCATCTGGCAGAAGGTCATGCACTGGTGTCAAAAAGTCGGCCCCAGAGAAAGGAGACTCCAACACATACTCTCAAGGCCTCCAGCGACAACTATTTCTGTGCCCATTTTCTAGGCAAGGACTCTGAGGCTCAGAGAGGGGAAGTGACCCGCCCCAAAGCACAGTGATGGGGCCAGGACTGTGCCCAAGGCCACCAGCTTGGCCTGCAACCCTAGAAGGATTTCTTCTGAGCCCCTTGCCCGAAGAGGGATGGGCCGCCTGCCCTGGCTCTAAGCCCAACCCATGGGCCGTGGCCACATGGGCCCAGCACCCAGGTCCCCACCTGCCCCGCGGTGCCTTCAAGAAGGTGCTCCAGGGCCAGTGAAGGCCCATTAGTGAATATTAGAATATTAGTGTCTGAGCCAGAAAGGTGCAGCTAATCTTGTTATTCTTTAAGGCAAGCCCCGGGCTGAGGAAAGTGGTTTGCCTAATTGAGCTGCCTTGATGTTAATCCAGCAAAAGGGGCCCAGTCCCTGTGGATTGGTGTGACACAGCTGCAGAACCCCCGCCTGCTCAGGTGGCCCCGGGTGCACGCACTCACCTCACCACGGCCCCCAGCTTACCTCTCTGGCCTCACCCCAGCGCACCGCCCCAACCTACCCCCTGCAGGGGCGCCCGCAGCTAGGAAGGGCCTGTCTCTGGTTAATCGTCAGCTCCTGGAGAGCGGGCCGCGCTACACCAAGGGCACATGCAAGTCGAGGGCAGGGGCTCTGCGTTCCGGCGGGGTTGTCTGTCACTCAAGAGCAGGTGTGACCCTGTCACCATGACACAGCCCGATCCGCATGTCCAGCGTCTCCCAGGTGTCTGTGGCTGGCCCGTGTCCGCTGGTACGACCCTCGGCAGGCCCGCCAGGTGGCAAGGACTGAGTATGAACCAAGGCCGAGCCTGTGTGCAGCCGTCGGGGGCAGAGGGCAAGGCCTGAGGCCACCGGCCCCATACTGGGTAGCCATGTGGGGGGCGGGGGTCTCTGCCTCCTTTCCTCAGAGATTCTCCCCTCTCTGGAGCATCCTGAGGTCAGAAGGGGTTTGGACTTGCACCTGTGTCCTCTCGAGCTGCCTTCCCTCGAGGCCGGCCTCGCCGCCTCCACTCCAGTTCCTCAAACCCAGACCCACAGTGTGGGCTCCCCTTGGGAGCCTCATAGAAAAGAGCCTCGGCCCCGGCCCAAGTCAGTCTGCGTCTTAACCACAGCCCCAGGGACTGCAGAGAAGGGCTCTGAGGTTCCAGGCCGCACCCCGCCCCCCATTCCTGACTCAGTCCTGAAACCGTTTTCGCCTCCAGAAAGCTCCTGGGTGGCACCGCCCTGGCCACTCTTCTTTTGTGCAGCCATCACCACCCCACATTCACTCTGTCTCCCTGCGTTGCCTTGGAAGTGCTCACCGCAGTGAGGGCTGTTTCCGGGCTCAGACACGGCGTGCTGATGCCCACGGGCCCAGGGCACGGCCAAGGGGTAACCCCGAGGTGCTCCGCCGCCAGAAGTGGCTGTCCTTTGAAGCAGTCACTGAAGACGGTGCACGTCACCTCCATCCCCCCCCACCACCTCACCCCCTGCTCAGAGCACCGCAGCAGCACCCCTTGAGAAGTACTTCGAGGCCAGTCCCTGCGGCAGAGAGCAAGATCAAGCTCGTGGCCTCTTTTGACCCCTGAGCCTGACCATGCACATGGTCTGCGAGAGGTGACCCTGGTGATAGTCACTTCCTAGTAACAACATGGAGCTCTGGCGCCACGGTGCTGGAGACAGCTGAGAGATCCAGCGCCTCAGCCTTGCTAGCGGAAGTCCTAATGCCTCTTCTGGGAACAGCCTAGAAGCTGGAGAGAGCAGTGGGTGGGATTCAGGGAGCAGAGCACCTACTCTGTGCAGCGTACCACCCAGGGATTGTCCCCCAGAGTCCTCACCACAATCAATGAGAAAAGCACTTCTTCCAATGCATAAGGGAACAGAGGCACAGAGAGGTTAAGTGACTCAGCCAGAGGCACAGACAGGTTAAGTGACTCAGCCAAAGCCACACAGCTGAGCAGTAGTAAAGTTCAGCCTTGAATCCAGTAAGTTCCCAGGACAGCTCTCCTTCGGGCTGGGCCCCCCGATTTGCTGGGACACATCACAACCTCAGTTTCCTTGTGTGTAAAGGACAGGGGGTCAGACTAACATCCCACCAGTTCCACATCCTTCCGGTCCGTCCACAGCAGCAGAATGGGGCTGCCACTTCACTTCTGACCAGCAGGCATGGGTGACTAGAGCATTCTCCCACCAGACGGGAACCTCACCCCCGCCTGAAAGTGGGGCAGGAACACAGGCATCTGGAGCCACCACACTGCCACCTCAGGTGTTTGCAACCAGGGAGCTAGAAACGTGTGTGCTTTGGGAGGCCGCAGCCAGGCGATGACAGGTGACCGCTCTGTGCTGTTCCTGAGCGAGCCCACCTTGGCCCCAGGCCCTCACTGACCCCACGGGCCATTTCCCACTCCAAGGGGCCACTCCGTGTCCTCAGCATCCACAGTGGGCCATGTGGCCTGCATGTCCTCCAGTCCCCTGCCAGCCCATACCCCTGGAAAGCCCGACCTCTCCCAGGCACGGTGGGTGGACCAAACAGGATCTCAGCCACGAGGCTACAGCTCAATCTACAGCATTTTGAGACACCTCACTCCCACACGTGGGTGACCCCCTAAAGGTCAGATGCAACCACCACGAAGTTCTGCACGGTCCTGGCATCTCAGAGCCCCCCGAGGGGCCATGCGCCTGCACATGTCCCCGGTACATTCATGCCACCTGGATTCCATGACTCTCATACCACTCTTGCCCTGTGCCACCAACATCACGCCTGTGCGGCCAGACACGCCTTAGACCCTCCTCCTGTGACCTCATTCCCCGCGAGACTGGTCCCCAGGAGCCAGTCCCACGGGCCTAGGGAGCAGCCCCATTTGCCCTGCATCCTGGGCCTTGGCCTCAGCTCCTCACCAGACTCTCGACAGCGAGGCGTAGGGGCTGGGCACACCTGGTGACTCATTCATCCATTCCATTCCAGAACAGAACCTACCCCTGCTGCTCCCAAACTTTTGCTCAGAATGTTCCCTCTTGTGATAATGAAGTTGTGCTGAGGTAGGAAATGTCCTCCATTTCACAGATGCTGCAATTAAAGGTGGAGGGGACACATGTCAGCGCACTCATGCCTTCAAATACAGCAGGACATTCTGGAGTCGAGGTGACAGTGCAGATTTGTTCTCTCCGCTCCTGTATACACTTAAAAAAGTTCCCCTCTGCCCGAGAAGCCTGTCTCTCTCCTGTCTGCCTTTTCCTCCCCAAACCTCCTCAATGAAGGGGATCTATGCCTGTGGCCTGGCTGCTCTGTCCCCTCTAAGCCATCGGGCCACCTGCCTGTGCCTTGCTCACAGCATAGCAACTTCTGAGCCCTGAAATCCATGCCCACTGTATCTCCTCAAGCATCCTCTGAACCCTGGGAAAGGAGGCCACGCCTCGTTCCTCCCCAAACCTCCCAGGTGCCCTGCGCTCAGACACTGGCTGAATCCCCAACATGCTAAGTGTCCGGCATGCCTGAGCTTAGTGCCACTTCCGCATCTGCGGTGGCCCAGTCATGGGGGGAGAAAGGAAATGACAGCATCGGGGGAGAAGAGCGTGTGCCACAGCCAAGGTAGGCGCAAGAATGTGCTGGACACCACCACCACCACCACCACCACCCTGGCCTGGCTGGCCCAACCCCCACTCTCCCTCCCGCCCCGGTGCCGGCTCCGCAGTCCTAAACCCTGCAGGTGGGCGTTCGAATGGCCAGGGCCCCCTCCCAGGCAGAGTAAGGCCTTCCCCAGGACATTTGCACAAGCAGGCTCCAAGCTGGTGGCAACCTCACTCGGCCGGGCAGGGGGCGCTCTGGGCATAATAGGATGTAAGCAACACAGAACACTAACGTTTGCTAAGTCTGCTAAGGGCACAGAGAGAAAAAGGCAAAGAGACGGCATCTGCAGGGCTGTGAACAACAGTATGGCACAGCCTTGTCTCTCCCTCTCTCTCTCTCTCTCTCTCTCTCTCTCTCTCACTGTCCAGCCCACCAAGCCTCTTGCTCATGGACAGAGCACAAAGATGCTCCAAAGCCAACCAGCCCCAGACTAACCTCACTGTTCATCCTGGGGTGGGGGTGGGGGTGGGGGTGAACAGCTACAATTGTTACCTCTGGGAGGGGGGGTCTCGGCATAGGGGGAGGAGTGGCTTCCATTCAGCAGGGAAGGCTGAACTGGCCTCCCATCAAACGAACAGTGTGGCCCTTGGTGGCCTGATGGTGCTCCCAATCTGGAGACAGGCCACGGGCTCCCAATTTCTTCCAATAGTTGCCACACTTATATGCCAGCGAAGGCCATCCCCCTCCTCCTCACGGTTGCCGTCAAAGCTAAGTTGCGATTATTTCACTTGCTTCATGCCGACGCAGGCCTCCGTCCACTGGGCTTGGTTTTCCTTCCCTCTCCTTTTAAAGGACAGAAATGCCGTAGGGAGTGGGCTGGGCCTCCGAATGAGTCTAGGCAACCCCCAGGATGAAGCTGGGTGATCGGTAAGGGGGCTCGGGAAGCCTGTGCTTTTCTCAAGGGCCCGAGCTGAACGCCTGTCTCTGGCTCCAAGTGTGCCTAACAGTAAAGCTTGGCCCCTCCTCGGGCGGCGCCTAATGTTCCCTATTAGCAGCTCTGTTGCTAATGCAAGCGGCGTTTGCAGAGACTCAGGATAATTAATTGAACAGCAAACAATCCGGCGGCCCAGGAGCACCGCTGGGCTCGCTCACACCTGCCGAAGCCGGCGGAAGTATTTACAAACCAGCCCAGACCCCGCTGCACGCAGAGGCCAGCCTCGGCCTTCCCGCCTCGGGTCTGTTCTCTGGGCAGCTCCGGGGTACCGGCCAGTGCCAGGCGGGGCCCGTGCCCTCCAGAGGCCTCCAGGGTGCAGCAGTCATGCCAGAGGTGCGATCGCCAAGGAGTGGGGGCTGGCCGAGAGAATAAGGTGGGCTGGGGGTGTCAAGCAAGCCCGGTAGGGCGACCTTCACCATGGCCTGAAAGATAAAAATGAGACCCACGCAAAGCACGGAAAGAAGGTTGGTCCAGGCAGGAAAACACGGCATGCTGCTCCCTGTCCTGCCCCGACCACACTGCTTTCCTGCCAGGGCGTCTGTCCCAGGCCGGGCTCTGCCTCAAGACCTCACAGCCAAATCTGGGGCGAGAGGGCACCTGGGTCACCGGGACCCCCCCCCTCCCCCGTGCCTGGGCTTTGGAAGAGGGGTGGGGGAGGAGCAGGCTCAAGGGTTTTGTTTTGTATCTCAGACTCGGTATTTAGCAAGGTACGGTGTGCTCACGACAGAAGCCAGAGGTCCTGGGGAGGGACATGTGAGCTCGCAGGGAAAGAACTGCAAATGCAGTGACTGGGGAACCTGGCTGTGGGGGGCGGAGAGGGCAGACGAAGGCGCTAAGAGAAAGAAGGACACCTGAAGTCCGGAGAGTACTGTGGCATCAGCACCGACACAGGAGCGGAACCAAAGAAACCCAGAGGGAGTCAGGCGTCATCGAGCTCCCCCATCCTCACAAGAACCCTTTGCGGGAGATCAAGACCCACCATCCACGACGGAAGACTCCGGACTTGGTCGAGCTGCACACACCAGGCTTTCTGCAAGGGCCACCCAGCACTTTGGACAGGGGAACCCTGTGGGCTAGGGGCGGGAGGGGATGGGGAATGGGGGGGAGGGGATTCCTAGAGGGGTTGAGCAGGGCTGGGGATCATCTCACCCCTGCCCTCGAGGGACCCAGAGGCCCCATGGTCTGTGTCCAAACTTATCCCAGAGTCCATGGCAGTCAGTGGAATGCAGAGGTGACACAGGCCAAACTTAGTGACATTCGTCCAGAAAGCTTGCTGACAGGGAGTGGGACCCACCCTCGCAGTGACAAACCGCCACGGCATTTTTAAATATCGTCTTATTTTCAAAACTTTTAGATTCCTAGATAAGTCATGATGTCAGCACAGGGTTCCTGGGTGCCTCCGGCCAGTTCCTCTGAGGTTGTCACCTCCCAGAGCCGCGGCCAATATACTGATTACAAAGGCGGCAGACACGTCCCGTCCATTCTTTGGCAAAAGCAGGTCTCTTCTGCTGGGTGGCAGGACTGGTCAGCTTTCCAGCCCAGCAGATGGGAGGGAGCCATGTCCCTGTCACCACCACACAGCCACATGAGCCCACGTGGCCCCTCGGTCCCTGTGTCCCCAAGCCGTGCCCACACACCTCCCCCCGGAGGCTGTGAAGGGGGAGCCAGAGCAAGCTCAGGGAGGCGAGCTAACGACCCAACTGCAGCGAGGAACATCAAAAAGCAGCGTCCTGAGGAAACCCAACCCCTTCACACAGTGGTGTGACTGTCCCTGAAACAGTCTCTGACAGCCGCAGGGACAGAGCACTGAGCACGAGTACTCTCTCTTCTCGCAGGTTCAAAATAGTGTGTTCTGTGCTAATCACCCACCCCGCCGGAACATTTCCCGTGACCTCGGAGGACAGGGATGTTTTTGGTCCTCTGTCCCCCAAAGGGAGGACGACACAGAACAGCACAATCTCCGTCCGCCCCGGGCGCGGCCACGGCGTGGTCTCTGGGGTGATCTCGTACAGCTTCCCTGTGCTGCCAGGCAAACTGAGCTAAACCAGGAGCCCCTGCTGGCTTCAGATGCTCAGCTGAGACAGCGGTTGGGGTCTCCCGGGGCACTCAGGTCAGGCGCCCCAGCCGCCCGGGGGAGGGGGTCTGCTTTGGGATACGGGGTCTTGGGCCTTCACACGCTCTCTTCCCTGCCAATCTCCATCACAGTCACGGCCAAATTGGCTTTTTTGATTCCGGATCCACCAATTGCAGATCTGAGGTGTACTTGCCCTTGTGAGCTCATGAGCAGGATAAGGATGTTTATTACTACAGCACCGTTTACGGTGGTGAAGTCCATGGGGGAGATGAGTAAACTACAGGACACCCACATGACGGAATACTGCGTAGCAACGGAAAAGAATAGACTAGATCTATGGACAGGAAAGTGGACATCTCCAAAGTGCTGAGGAAATACCATCATTAGTTCCCATTACTCTTCTTTTTGTTTATTTAAAAAATTTTTAAATATTTATTTTTGAGAAAGAAAGAGTATGAGCAGAGGAGGAGCAGAGAGAAGGAGACAGAATCCGAAGCAGGCTCCAGGCTCCGAGGTGTCAGCACAGAGCCCGATGTGGGACTGGAACCCACGAACCATGAGATCATGATCTGAGCCGAAGTTGGACAATTAGCCGACTGAGTCGCCCAGGCGCCCCAGTTCCCATGACTGTTCTAAGATCACCATGCTCCACTTTTTTTTTAAACATTTTTTTTAAACTTTTTTAAATATATTTTTTATTTATTTCTAGGAGAGAGAGAGAGAGCGTGAGCAGGGGAGGGTCAGAGAGAGAGGGAGTCACAGACTGAAACAGGCTCCAGGCTCTGAGCTGGCAGTCAGCACAGGGCCCGACGCGGGGCTCGAACCCACAAACCATGAGATCATGACCTAAGCGAAAGTCGGACGCTTAACCGACTAAGCCACCCAGGCTCCCCTAAACATTTTTTTTAAATATTTTTTTAATTATTTATTTCTAGAAGAGAGAGAGAGAGACAGCATGAGCAGGGGAGGGTCAGAGAGAGAGGGAGTCACAGACTGAAACAGGCTCCAGGCTCTGAGCTGGCAGTCAGCACAGAGCCCGACGCGGGGCTCGAACCCACGAACCGTGAGATCATGACCTAAGTGAAAGTCGGATGCTTAACCGACTAAGCCACCCAGGCGCCCCTCACCATGCTCCGCTTTTATGAAGGAAAAGAAGGCGGCCATCTCTGTAGGAAAGAGGGTCCCTCCATGCAGAGAACATCTCAGAAGGGGGCACCAGGGAACGGAGTTCAAGGGAGGCATTTTCACCCCATGCCTCTTGCACTGATTGAATTGTTACCATGTGCACATGTTACTTACACTTACAATTTTAAACACAGTAACTGCAGGGATGCTACACACAAGAAACTGAGCCTGTCCCCAGGGGTGAGGGGCAGATGGCTATGTCAGGGAAGGCGGGGACCCCAGGGAGCCACCCCAGATGGCTAAGT
Source organism: Crocuta crocuta (assembly GCF_008692635.1). Lineage (NCBI taxonomy): Eukaryota > Metazoa > Chordata > Mammalia > Carnivora > Hyaenidae > Crocuta > Crocuta crocuta. The sequence continues at coordinate 983,211 of NW_027533258.1, forward strand.
GTCAAGGTCAACCAAGGTATGCAGTTTTGCCCAGGTGTCCACTCCCAGGGCCCTCACCAGTCCCAACCTGTGTCAGGTTGACATGCTTTTACTTCACACATGATTCTAACAAGCCTGACTGTATGGCTGCCCAAAACAGCAGGGACATGGTGGATGAGGAGGGAGAGGGGACAGGTGCATCCAGGTGCATCGCAGGCAGCGAGCAGCAGCAGCGGACAGGGCTCAGAACCGCCGGAACAGGCATGCGGTCCTGAAAAAGAGGAGTGTCAGGGGCCAAGTGCAGAGGCTCCAGGACCCGCATCACGATGACACGGTTCCATTAGCCCGTCTGTGCCAGTGAGGAGGGACTTTAGAAAGATCATATGCATGACTGTTTTTTAAAAATTTTCTTTTAATGTTTTATTTATTTCTAGGAGAGAGAGAGACAGCGCGAGCAGGGGAGGGTCAGAGAGAGAGGGAGACACAGAATCTGAAGCAGGCTCCGGGCTCTGAGCTGGCAGTCAGCACAGAGCCCGACGCGGGGCTCGAACCCACCAACCGCGAGATCATGACCCAAGCGAAAGTCGGACGCTTAACCGACTAAGCCGCCCAGGCGCCCCACATGACTGTTTTTTAAAGGGGTCTGGGTACCACCGATGATGCCCTGTGGGCAGGAATGGACAGCAGCCCTCCTGGGTAAGGTCTCCTGCCCCTGGGTGGAAATGTGCTTGCTTCATAATTAACAAGGGGTCAAGGCCAGCCTGTCGTTCTTTTTCTTTTTCTTTTTCTTTTTTTTTTTTTCCTAATTATCCTGCTGCTGTTTTGACATGGAGACCCAAGGTCTAAAATTAGNATCCGTGCTCAGGGAACAGTGTCTTCTGAACACACTGTTCCAGCCCAGCGCAGGCTGAAGGACGATGGTCCCCCCATCAGCCCCTGGGGCAGTGCCAGAGGGCCTTCACCTGGGAGGCAGTCAGGGTCCCACGCCCCCACTCACCACCTCCAGAAACCCCATCTCAACCCATTCTTCAAATTAACCAGCGTCCAGGTTTCCATGCAGGTGTGAAAGCACCTGGTGGGCTGGGGATTAGAAAGGCTGTAAGTAAGGTCCCCTCACTGGGGCTCCAGGACCAAGCTCTTGGGGCCCCAGAAGCCACCCTGCACATAGGCCATGGCTCAAATCTGCAGCCAGAGAATAGGGGGCCAGGCTCCAATAGCCCCCACAGAGGGAGCCCAGGCCCATTCTGTCGGCTGCGTGGCAGTTGGGGAGAGCCCCCCCACCCAGGTCTCCGGCTGGACTCACAGCACTCAGCTTCTGGAATGCAGGAAGCACCTGCACTTTCCATTTTCTCACCCATAATTATCCTGTAATTATCCCCGGAGGCTGTGAGGATCAGAGAGAGAGAGAGAAAGAGAGAGAGGCTGATGTGCACAGGAGACAGCCATTCCCAGCTGCCACCTGGGTTTCGCTTCAGAGGCCGCCTCAAATGAAACCATGCTCTGGCCTCCCACACCCCTGGAGCCCCCTCATCATGCGTCTGCCGCTACCCCTGCTCAGCCTGCAGCAGCCTTCACCGTCAGCAGCCCAGCAAGGTGAGGCCCCACGAACCATTCCAACCCTGTACGTCTATTTGGAAAGTTTAGCAAAATCTAGATCCTTCTTCTGTGGCTACCTGTCGGTTCCCCTTTATTTCTTTTGCCCGTCTTGAAAGATGCATATCCTAGAGGCAGCAGGGGATGGACTACATGAGGGAGAATTGGGTCTCCCTCCCCCGTCCCTTCCACGCAGCACATACCCTGCACCAGACTGGATGGTCAGAGGCTCCTGTGGGAGGGGGGAATAAACCTCCAAACGGGGGGGGGGGGCCAGGCCAAGGGGCGTCGTAGCAGAACCCTGCCAGCCACACAACGCCAGGCGCCTTCCACACCCCCTCTCTTCTCTCCTCTTGTCTGTCTCTCTCTAAGTCACAGCTCGGGCGGGTGCTCGGCTTTCTATACGACAAGGCAGCACTAGGGACCCGGACCCCTCCGCCCCTGCCCCCCGCTGCCGTGCCAGATGAGGCCTCCCTCCTCCAGAAAACAGGTGAGGTGTTTGACGGCCGACGAAGGCCCCGACAGATGTAGCTCCTAGGCATTCGCGTTCCGGCCGCATCCCGCCTGTGAGCGAGCTGTCGTGGGCTACGAGGCATAAAGGCAGCACTGTGCAGAAGCATGTTCTAGCAGGCAGGGAGCTCTGGGGGCGCGGGAAGCTCGCCTCCAGCTGGGCCCCAGCGAATGGAGCCCTTTCACTGCAGGATCGTATCGCCGTCCACCAGTGCAGGGTCAGCAGATTTTTTTACGAGAACCCACAGCGCAGAAGTGAAAGCCGGCGGGGGGTGGGGGGTGGGGGTGCATAGGCCTGTGCATTTATTCACCCAACATTTATAGACCGTGCGCGGCCTCTGTGCCGTCTGGGGATGTGGCCGCAGCACGCACCTGCACGAGTGCTGACGGGCACCCTTCAGAACCCTGCCCAGGGACGGAACCACTGAATTTGCACAGACCCAGTGAGCAGATACGCTCATTATGCCCATATCACAAAGGAGGAAACTGAGACCAGCTGGTAGTGGCAGAGCGAGGATCCGCACCGGGTGCACCCCCGCCATCTCTCCAAGAAGAAAGGTGACGTCTAGGCAGAGTAGGCGGAACTGCTATGTGCAGGGGCAGACAGGTCAGGCATGTGCTGGGGGATGAGCTGCAGCACACGTGGCTTCTGCCCCCAGGGGTGGCCTATCAGCAGGGGCCCCCATTTGTCACTGGCTGGTAGGACACCCTTGGACAAGCACCCTCCACCCAGGATAGTTTCTTCTTCTGAGAAGTGAGGGAGAACTTTCCAGAACCACAGTCTGCTAGGCATGCATCACAAAAGAGGGAGGGGGCCCCGTCTCTGTGTTCAGGCCGAGGAGACTTCTTTTAGCTGAGTGTTTGAATCTCCCCTCTGCTCTGGCCTCTGCGAGACCTGTACAGGGGTGCCATTCAGACAGCGCTCCTGGCTTCGCTGAAGGCCAGTTTGGCCTCATCGGCCCGGAGGATGACGGCCCGTCCGTGCTGACCCAATGCCTGTCATGGCGAGCCCGGCGCCCAGTCAGGCGCTGGGCCGCCCTCCGTTAATGCTTGTCCTCCACAAGGGAGCAAGTCTGTTCTGCCTTGGGCTCTCTGAAAACGTGCTGTGGCGCCTTCCCTAGACCATCTGGCTGACTCATTTCACGCACGAGGCCTCTAAGTGCCGGCCGCTTCGACGGGAACCAGGGCTCGGCCATGAGCAAGCGACACACTCCTTCTCGGGGAGAAGACAGGACACGTGGGCCTCACATCACACCGCCTGCCCGGGCAGTGGGGCAGGGAAGTGACAAGGGGCTGACAGGCAGGCAAGGAGCCCCCCTCCCCAGACTGTGAGTGCCGACAACAACACAGGTAACACCACAGTCATCCGGCCGTGGGAGCAGCCAGCCTCACAGCCCCTACTGCCCAGACAGGAAAGTCCCAACGGGGGGACCTGGGGGGCTCAGTCAGTTGAGCACCCGACTCTTGGTTTCTGCTCAGGTCATGATCTCACGGCTTTGAGGGTTCGGGCCCCAGGTTCTGTGCTGGTAGCACGGAGCCTGCTTGGGATTCTCTCTCTCCTTCTCTCTCTGCCCCCTCCCCTCTTGTGCTGTCTCTATCTCTCTCAAAATAAACAAATGAAATTTAAAAAATAATAATAGTGGTGCCTGGGTGACTCAGTTGGTTAAGCATCCTACTTCGGCTCAGGTCTCACAGTTTGTGAGTTCAAGCCCCACATCAGGCTCCGTGCTGACAGCTCAGAGCCTGGAGCCTGCTTCGGATTCTGTGTCTCCCTCTCTCTTTGTCCCTCTCCCACTCACACTCTGTCTCTCTCTCTCTCAAAAATAAATAAGAATTAAAATAATAATAATAATAATAAAGGAAAGTCCCAAGGGAAGGGTCTGGTTGGGGCACCAGCCACAGCCGGGACCGTTCCATGTCAGAATGACGCCTGGTGGTGTTAATGGGGGAAGTGAGCGCCTCCGCACACCACTGCAGTCGCCACAGGCCGTGGGCTGCCACCTCTCACAGGGAAGAGGAAAGCAAGGCTCTGTGTCGTCAGTAGGAAGCGGGGTGCTAACAAGACGTGGAGAAGCCCACAGCCCCGGCAGGTCTCCGGGGCCTCTACGCTCGGATCCCGCATCCCCTCCTCCACCTCGCTGGACCCCTGGCTGCCCCCAGGGTCTTTGGCACTCACCGGCCCCCTCGGGCCCCCGGACTCTGTGGAGCCTGTCGGTTTGCCCAGCCCTCCCCACACGGGGCCACACCCATGCGGGGGGCTCGCTCCTCCCGTGGCTTCCCCTGCCTGGAGCCCACGCCTCGGACTGAGCCCCAAGCCCAGCAGCCCTGCACTGGGCTCCGCTGGCCTTTGCCTCTACCCCGTGCTTCATTGTGGAAAGGACATGTGCTACTTACAAAAATGCACACAGCACACAGACCGGAAATGAGAAACTAAAGATGGCGCTGGGACCAAGGCTGCTGGTACGCATGGGAAGACCCAGAGGAAGAGAGCCGCGGGCTGGCCCACAAGCCTGAAGGCCATGGCCACGGGAGAGGCATTTCCAGGGGTCCCATTCGGGCACTGTGACAGGGATGCTCTAGCAGAACACAGCAGGCCATGGGGCTCACCATCAGGCTCTAGAACTGGCTTCCTAGTTGTTGCTAACATGTCACAGCTCCCAGAGCCGTGTGGGGCAAGCGCCCTGGCAGTGTTTGCAGAATGAAGAAAGGCCCAAGGCAAACCAGCAAACTGCAGGGCAGGCAGTGGGGGGCGGCGGGCAGAGTGGAGCAGAGAGTGGTGTTGCAGGAGCTGGGCGCCGCGACGGGCCACACCCCCCAACCTGGGCGGAGGCAGAGGCCCAGGACTGGCAGGCGCTCCCTCGGGCAGGGCCCTGGGGAAGGGAGTCCTCGGGAAAGGCGCTAGCGTCCCAGGGCCCAGGGGGTGTCGGGCAGGGCAGCGAGAGCCGGAGGTTCAGAGAGGCTAAGTGATTTGCTCAGGGCCGGCCGGACCAGGACTGGAGCCCAGGCAGCCTATGCAAGGCCATGCTCGACCCTCATGGGCACTCCACGGCAGGAAGTTGCTGGGGAAGGGGGTCCGCTGGCCAGGAGCCTGGTGTGAGTGAGGGATAGAAAACATTTAGCTACATTGCAGTTCAGGGCTAGACTCCTTGCAAGAGGGCTTGTAGCCTTCATACAACAGTGGGTCCTCAGAATGCCCAAAAGCCAGTGTCCCAGGCATGAAAGGTGGACGGGCCATCTTGGTGGGTGGAGAGGCAGTGGGATGGTGTATGTGGGGCTCTGGAGTTGGGCAAACGTTCAGGCCTGTGGACAAGTCATGGCTGGGATCCCCAGGAAACCCGGGGCACAGGACAGAGCCAGAGAACAGCCTCAAATGCATAGGAGCAGAAAAGACTGTCCACAGGGGCGCCTGGGTGGCTCCGTCGGGTAAGCATCCGACTCTGGCTCGGGTCATGATGTAATGGTTTGTGAGTTCGAGCCCCGCATCAGGCTCTGTGCCTGACAGCTCAGAGCCTGGAGCCTGCCTCACATTCTGTGTCTCCCTCTCTCTCCGCCCCCGACCCCCGCTCTCTCTCTCTCTCAAAAATAAACATTAAAAAAAAGAAAAGACTGTACTAGAGTCCACCTCCCCCAGTTTCCGCATGGGGAAACTGAGGCTCAGAGTGGATGAGCCTGCCCCATCTTCCCCTTCCTCAGTGAATGGTTGGACTGGAACCGCACAGTGAGGCTCCCTCACCCACACTCTTCTGGGCCCGGGTGGCCCCCCTGGATTGTCAGAGCCTCGGAGCCCTTCTGGCCACCCTAGGTCACCTGATGTCTCACCAGACCAGCCTAGACCTGGCCTCTTGGCCAATCACAGCAAATTCACGGCTGGACCAGGCTGGAAGGCTCCCAGATGGCCGGGGCTGGGACGGGTCTGCTGTGCAAGGCCCCCCACGCCACTGCCGCTCGTCCAATGGTGACCAGCAGAAGTCCCACAGAGGCCAGCGGGCAGGCCCTGGTGCAGCAGGGAAAGGCTCCAACATCGCACCCTTGGGCACATGGCCTGGCCCCACAGGGACCGGCAGGCTCCGAGTGACCGTCCCCTAGCCCCACCCCTCCAGCCATGGACCAAGTCGTGGGCACCCCTGCTGCACATGTTTCACCACCGAATAAAAGCCAAGGTAACCACGGAGCAGAGGCGGGTCTGTGCAGCTCCGCGGCCCTGCCGTGAGCCACGCTGCGCTTGCCCAAAGCAGGACTGAGCAGGACCGGGAGGAGGATGATGGTGCGGGGCCCCCAGACGCGGGCAGCAATGCCGTGTGACCAAGTGGGCCCTGACACAAAGCCACACGCAGCCAGGAACGACATAGGGACTGGGCTGGGCTCCCTCACGTGCCCACGGATCCGGTGGGAGCCACGCCTCCCTGCCACCCCCAGCAGCAGGGACAAAGTCCCCAGAAGGCCCCCGAGACCACCCGCCAGCCTCAGCTCCCACTACCACCCCCAACCTTCCTGAACTTCGGATGCGTGCGGCCCACCTCCTCCCACCTCTTCACTTACAGCGCCTGGGCGCTCTCCGCACACGCCCCCTCCCCGCTCTGGAACTGCCGTGTTCATCTCCCTGCGCCCTGAAACCTGGGCTCAGCTGGGCACAGGACAGGGGCCCAGCGGCCATAAGCAATGTGCCCGGCAAAGGCCAGAACCTGTGTGCACCCTTCCCCATCCCTTCCTTTCTCCACAAACGCCCCTGCCCCTTCCTCCAGACCCCACGGTCAAATCACGTGGCTAGTAGGGCCAGCAAGCAGCCCCGTGACCGAACGTTTATTTCCCGGGCAGCAGTCAGAAGGGACCCGGACGACAGCTGACGCTTCTCAAGCTTTGACTCTGCGCCCGGCCCTGCCCTGCCCCCTGCACGTGGACTACTTCACTCATCTCACCACAGCCCTGGGACAGAACCTCCAGTGAGCCTGTTTCACAGATGACGAAACTGAGGCCGGAGCTTTGGGTGAGGACCTTGCCTGAGGCCGTGCGGTCAGTAGCTGGTCATGACTTGCACCAGGCCGTCACATCCCAAGCTGGGCGGAAAGGCCCCCGCTGCCCAGCCGGAGCCCATCCCGAAGGACTAAAGCCACAAAGCCACAGGACAGCTCCACAACAGAAGCTGCAGGGCAACAAGGCCTCAAGGGACCACCAGAGACAAAGGTGACAGTAAGAAAGACTGAGCCGCAGAGCTGGCTTGGGTACCTACCCTTGAGGCCCTGACTACTGTACCCATTTTACAGATGAGAAAACCAAGGCCCCGAGAAGCCAGAAATCTTGCCCACGTCACTCAGCTAAGAGGTATCATCCGTGAGACAGGTTCATATGCTCAGAAACCTGTGCCCCGCCCTTCCCTGGCCCGGCAAGATAGGCCAGGGGTACCACTGGGGGGTGGGGGCAGGTTAAGGGGACAGCACTGCCCTGGGCTCCTGAGGCTGAGCAGGCTGAGGACAGGTCACGAGGATGCCTGTGTCAGCCGTACCCCAGCAGAGGCATCCCTTCCAGGTGGCTGGCCTTCGTGGCCACACCCTCTCGGCCCTGCCCACAGGAAGTCCACGTGCAGTCATAATATTGACACAGGCAGGATGTGCAGCAGCCGGAGGCCAAGCTGCTGAGAAGTCAGTGCAGGATACACCGAGCACCCCAGGTTCCAAGGTATTCTGAGGGCCTCTTCCGGCCAGCAGGGCCCCAGCGTTTGCCTCATCAGGGCCAGGCCACTGAAGGCTGTGTGTGCACCTCACGGGCCCTGCAGGGTATGGGATGGGGGAGCGGGGTAACGCACAGGAGCAGAAGCCCCAGCTGCCAGGCCCAGTTCTGCTCTCGCAGCTGTGTGACCATGGCAGGTCAAGCAACCTCTCTGGTCCTCAGCTGCTGCTTCTGAAGAATCCACGGTCGGCACTGTTCCTACCTAGGGCTGCTCTGCCCCCTCACTGCAGGCCACCGTCTTTGGTCCCCTCCCTGGTGGGGAGATACAGAGCAGTGTCACCCCATCCAACTAGCTGGCTGACCGGGACAGGTGCCCACCTCCTCTGTGACCACACCCAAGACCCCTACCTACATGACAAGAGATAGATTGTACAGAACACAACGCTGAGTCGTCTGCACAGGACAGAACCAACCCCCTTCTCCAATGTTCTTCATCGCTGAGAAGAAAGCCTGGAGAAGGCTCCTGCGCCTCGGACGCCTTATAAAGAAGTCAGCTGAGGCTGAGCTGTCTTTCTCGCAGAAACGGGAAAAGCTAAGGGCAGGACCAGGGGCTGACTCAGCCTGCAATCCTGCAGGAGATGGGGCACACGGTTAAGGGTTCCCACGCGTTAGTCAAGGTCACCGCCATTCCCCGCTGGGCACAAGTGGGGAGGGGGCTCAACGCTCTGCTCAGCAGGCAGGCAGGGTCGTAGAGGCGGCACAGGCGGGCTCCGCGGCCCACCGTGCTTGCCACTGGGTACTCGAGAAGTCCTGGGCGTTTGAAGGGAGAAGAGCAGGGCCCCCCTCAGGAGGGAGGGGCAAGTTTGGGCCTGAAGTAGAGGCATGGTCAAAAAGGCAATTAAGGCTTCATGAGCAAATAAAACTAAAAGCCCTCTGATATGTGTGTTTTTCCCACAACCCCCAAACCATGGACTCGGACACTATCCACCTGGAGGTGGTATCAGATATCACCGTCCCACAAGACCGCCCCTAACACCTGATGTCAATTTCAAGTCCGGGTGGCCACCCATGCTTCTGACCAATGCATATAAATTAGAGGGTCCAACGATCCCCCACCCCCCAGTTTGATTAATTTGCTAGGGCAGCTCACAGAACTTCAGAGAAAAACTTACATCCGAGGTTATCCATTTATTCTGAAAGATATTAATTCAGGAACAGCCAGGTGGAAGACATGCAGAGAGCAAGGTGTGACGATTCTTTTTTTAAATGTTTATTTATTTATTTGGGGGGGTGGGGCAGTGGGCAGAGAGAGAGGGAGAGAGAGAATCCCAAGCAGGCTCCATGCCGGCACGGAACGCAACCCAGGGCTCATGACCTGAGCCAAAATCAAAAGTTGGAGGTTTAACCAGTCGAAGCACCCAGGAGCCCCAAGGGTGTAGAACTTCTACGCTCCCCAAGCCGGCCACTCTCCCCCAAACTCCACATGTTCACCAACCTGGGGAAACTCTCCAGACCCTTTCAGGTCTTTACAGAGGCTGCATTACACAGGCACGAGAGAAATCATTGCCCACTGGCACTGAACTCAATCTCCAGCCCCTCTCCCCTCCTGGGAGCTCAGGGACCGGGACCCAGCCTTAGGTGACCCAGGGGCTTCCCATAAGATGCCTCGTTAATATAACAAAAGACATTTTATCATCACTTAGGAAATTGAAGGGTTTTAGGAAGCCTGTGCCAGGAACAGGAATGCAGACCAAATATATGTTTATTATAAATCACGTAACTCCTTGTAACTCCTTCTGCTCGTACTTTGCTTTATTGCTTACAAATCCCCTTCACGCCTATTATTCACGCAGTGCCCACGACATCTCTGCCTGCCACATGCGTGGACAGATCGGGGCGCAAGGCAAAGGAACCGATGCCTATTACGTGCCCGAAGCGTTTCGCCGGCCCACTATGCTGTATTCCCGTCGGAGCCGCGGGATAACCCTGAAGGATAAACCCATCCATCATGGAGCCGAATTGCCGGCATCCTCACTGTCCTCACTACAGGCCCCTCCGCCTGTGAGCACAGCCCCGGAAGGCTGGGGAGCCTCACACTTGCTGTGTGTGCCATTTCGTGACCAGCTGGGAGTCGAGTCAAATGTCATGCTGCAGGGGCGAGGAGGGCGGGATGGGCTCCCTGGGAGCAGAGGCCTCTGCACATCCAGCCAGCACGAGCAGGCGCACCAAGGAGCATTTGCAAGCAGGGGCATTGGGACAGAGTGAAAAGTAGCAGAGGTGTGTCGGCAGGTGAGGCCATCACCTGAGCACCTGCAGAGCCTTGTAGGGGGCTCTGCAGAGCCTTGTAGGGAGCATGGCTGCTCCTCCTTCGGGCCAAAGATGACACCGGACATTTCATGCTTCCAACCCCTTTTGCACCCATTTCTTCCCCGACAGCCTCGCTGCCAGATGGTGAGGAAATCNCAGAGTCTCAGACAAGAAGCACGGACTCTGGAAACCACCGTTGACTAATCTGCATAGGCTCCACCTCCCACCCTCTGCTCCTCCCCCAGGCCCCTCCTAACTCCCCCTCTTCTATCAACTGGATTCTCCATCCGTCTCCACCCAGGCCTTCCAGACCAGCTGCTCAGCTTTGGTTCCAGCCTCTCTTCGCGATCTCTGCCCCCTGCACACCTCGATGTCTCCCAGCCGGTCCACGCTCCCTGGCTACCAGAACCTCAGGTGCCCTGCACCCCAGGCCCATACTGTCCCCACTGTGAACAGACTACGGGAATTGTTATCCCATGTCCAGCAAGCGCACATGCGTGGGTACCTTCCCTGAAGTGCAAGGGGACATCACCCAGGGTCTTCAGAACCCAAGCCCCACGTGGGTCAGGCCGCCACCTGAACGCCCCTCATCCTAGCCCCTGCCGAGCCAGGGAATGAGGAAGGCAGGAGTCAGAGCAAAGGTGGCGGAATGGGGTTGTGCCACGGGCAACCTGCTGGACCAGAACTGCACAGCTGGGTACCGCCTGGGCAGGCGTGGCCCCTAGCACTGGCCGGCGATGTGCATACGCATCTTCTGGATCGAAGTCTCTCCCTGACTCATCCTTGACTCCTGGGGACAAGGAAGGGGTCACCAGCTGTAGGACTCACTCTCCAAGAGGTATCTGTAGGCCATGGACATTTCCTGGAAATGATTCAGGAACAAGTGGAAGCACTTGGCCTAAAGCTCAGGGAAGTAGCCGGAAGAAAGGCTCTGGGAGTTTCCACTGCTGCAAGAGCCCTTCTGGACGTGCCTGCAACCAGACGGCCCCCATGGCTGCTCCTCCTTCGGGCCAAAGATGACACCGGACATTTCATGCTTCCAACCCCTTTTGCACCCATTTCTTCCCCGACAGCCTCGCTGCCAGATGGTGAGGAAATCGGGCAAAGGCTGTTCCCCCAGAATAAGATGAGGCAACTGAGGTCTAGGGAAGCAAAGTGACTTGCTCCGGTCAGAGAGCAAGTCAGCAATAAAGTGAGACAAAAACTCAAGCCCTGGAAATGTTCCATGGCATCTCGGTTGGTCTCAGGAGACCCGGGAGGGGGCAAAGCCGATGGCACCCGCAGGCCGGCTCCCAGCTGCTGAAGCACCTGTGGCTGCCCCTCAGGACGCCTGGCAGCGCACTTGTGGGGGCACTCGTGGGGGCAGGACCTGACAGCCGCCTCACAGAGGGAGAAAGGCAGGCACGGCCTTGCCTGGCCCGCCGCTCCACGGGCTACTCAGGGCTCACCCTCGATGAAGGAAGGACACCTTTCCCTCCACCCCTTCTAACACTGGGCTAGGCCTGTCCTTAGCTCCCAGACGCCGTCCTCCACTTCCGGGAGCACTCAGTCTGAGGGACGAGGTGAAATGTGAGTGTGCAATGACCAGAGTCCACAGAGCGCTGTGGACAAGCAATGCAGGGGGCTGGGGAAGCAAGGCAGTGGTGCGGGGGGAGACCAATGCAGCAGGCCACACAGGGGATCGGCCTTATCTCCTTGGGCTCAGGGCAGGCTGGCACAAAATACCCAGGAACAGCTGGGATAATAAAATTCCGCCCTGGCCCCCTCCATGTGGGAAGGATCCTAGGATGTCACCTTCATCAAACCACTCAGCCAGGAGCCCTTGGAGCCCTTAGAAAAGGCATGCATTTCCATCCCACACGTGCTAACAGTGCCTGGTGCCCTCACAAAGCCACAGAGCCCAGAACCAAAAAACAAATCATTAATGGAAAAAGTGCCTGGATACCCACCGCCCCCCGGCATGGACTTACTAAGAAAACCCACATGGCATCTCCAGACTATCAGGAAGCTGAGGGCAAAGATACGGTCACTGCGGAAAGCCACCAGCCCCGGCTTCAGGTAGGAGACAGCCTTCTGCTCCCCTCACTTCTGCTCCTGTGTCGCTCCCAGGGATCCTGGCAAAGACTGTGAGCTGACCCAGTTCGAGGTGCCGTACGCACTTCATCACCACACTGCTCAGACACAGAGATGCTAAAGTGAGCGCTGGCCAGTGGCATGGCGCTCCCCCCAGGCCACCCGTGGCCCCGAAGAGCCATCAGTGCAGCTCTCCGTTCAGACAGGGATGCGGCCACACAGGCAGCAGGGCCATATCCGGCTAAACCCACACGTCTGCCCCTGGCTCAGGAAAGAACACACACACACACACACACACACACACACACGCTTACACACACACGCCATGGAACATCTTGCACCTGTGCCAACATCGAAACGCTAGAGGAGCACAGCATGGGCCCCCGGCGACAAGGAGCTGACTGTCCCCAGCCATGGAACCAGAGCCAGACATGCCATTCAGTCTGCAGAACCCAGCCCTGAGCACAGCTCAGGCAGGGGCAGGGAGAGCGCCAGGGCTGGGGGACGGCTGTGGTGTCCCAGGTGACACCAGTCAAAAGAGGCAAGTAGCTGGCTAAGGAGCGTTCTGTGCTCTCTTGGCTCAAGGAGCCATGGTCTCAGTCACGCTCGGCCGGCCAGCCCTGCGCATCTCGGGCCACGGGCTATTCCAGCAGGCCCAGCTCCGCATCCCACAAAGGCAAGAGGCACCCTGCCAGGGGAGGATGTTTTCGGATCCGGGACACGGCCTGGAGCCAGGTGGGTGCGTGGCTGTGCCCTGGGGGCCAGGTCCCTAAGCCAGGTAGGAGCGAGCGTCTCAGACACTTTGAGTTCCTGCCCCGTCCCAACTGCCCAGCCTGTCTGAATGAGACGCACACACACATGCTCACACGTGCACATTTGTGTACACTCACACTCATGCACACGGCCACACACTTACATGCTCACACACGTACACACCCACGGCCAGCCTGTAGCAAACAATCGGGGTTGCAAGCCAGGGCTCAGGGTCCTCGCTCTGGGGCCCCAGGGCCACCTGTCCACCTCCTCTCCTTACACATCCCCTTTTCTTGGGTCTTCTCAACTCTAGCCCCCCACCCTCCACCCCTGCCACTCGCCTAGACAGCCCAGCCACACCTCAGTAGGCCCCATGCAGCTCACAAGCCCGGGAGAGTCACGACCCCTCTCTTGTCTCCTGTCTTCCAGATATGCTCTCTACCAGCGAGCTTTACTACCCGTCAAGGCGTGGCCCTTAGATCGCACTCCCGATCAACAGCTTTATCGGCGGCCCAAGAGCAGGCCCCAGGCGGGCAGGGGACTCCCGCTTCCCCTGGACCCAGCAAAGGGACATCCCAGGGCAGCACTTGGTAAAGCGAGTGGGTCACAGTGTTTCAGAGCTCAGTAGGTCCTCAGCTGGGGGTCCTCACCTCACAGACGGGGACACCAAGGCCCAGAGTGGGGTGTGAACAACAGGGCATGGGACCCAGGCCTCCCTCCCGGGTGCCAGGCTGCTTTCCTTGCTTCAGCCCAGTGGCATCTTCAGGGTCAGCTCCCTGGCACCTACGGGGGTCCTCTGGGGCACCCGAAAGTAGCCAACGGACTGCCGGCTGGGGATCCGAAACCAGAAAATGAGGCAGCCCGGCAAATGCATACTGAAGGTGTCCGGCCCACCTGCCCTTCTCTGCGCTCGCCTTGCCCACAGCGCCATCTACTGTCTGCCTTCCTGGCTCCCTCCAAAGTCCCGGCTGCCCGCTCAGGGGCCTCAGGCATTGAGCCAACAAAACATCCCCCTGCGGAGGGACAGCCCACCCCCACCAGCTAGAGGGCCAGCCCCCCACTTCCTGGAGAAGAAGAGCTGCCTCCTCCCAAACTCACTCACCCTCGGGGGAGGCTGTGTCTCCCTGCAGGTAGGGTGACCAACCCAGGACTGAGGGGCTCTGGGGATGCAGCGAGTTCAGGGCTGAACCCTCGAGAGGCCCGGCCAACAGGCACGTTGGCTGTCCTTCTGCAGATGCGGGCTGCCCATCCTCGGAGAGGAGTCTGAGTCTGGGACACAGTGTGGGACAGCCGGTCGTGGGGGGCTCTGGGGCAGGGAGAGGTGCTGCACGCGGACCCTGGAGGGACGGGCGGGGGGTCTCAGGCAGAAGAAACCACACAGGCAGGCTTGGGTGTGAGACAGCGGGCACTCCAGGGGGAGCAGAAAGCTGGGCCAGGCTGCCCGGGAGTCCCCATTCACCCCTGCCATCCCAGCCGGACCAGCAGCAACACCCGGTTAGCTCTCCCAAGGGGGAGCGTTTAGCGGGGTGTCCAAACACGCTGATAGTCAGCACTGACGTCCGTGACAAAGCAATTTGCCTTCGATAATAGTTAAGACACCAAAGCCTGCAAACCAGTTTCTTTCGTAAACAGCAAGAGCTCAAGGCCACCTCCTAACAACGGGCCACAGGCTCGCTGCGTTCCCACTCTGGAGGGGGTTCCCAGGGCTGGAATGGCGCCCCGACTCGTCCGTCTTATCTCCCCCAAGGCGCCGTGAATATCACTCCCCCCACTCCCCCAGCTCCCTTCCTTTGCAGAGTCTCAGCCCTGCAGATGCAAATGCCCCAGATGGAGACGCCCCCTTCCCAATGCCACGGCGGAAAACTGGGCAAGAGGCCAGCTGCTGAGAGCCCAGTAAATGCGGGCTGCAGGTCTGTGCCCGCAGAGCTAGGCCAAGCAGAAACTCTGCCCTTCCTCACAGCCCACAGCGCCGGGCACGGGCCAGGGCTGGGGGCACAGGGGAGCAGAGCAGGGGCTGCTCAAGCTCTCTTGGAATGTTCAGTCCAAGGGGAAGCAGTGACACCAGAGGGGACACATGCAGGGGACACAAAGGGCTGCCTCACTCAGACCAACCAGGGCAACGTCTGGAGACATGTGACACTGTCAGGGCACCTGGTGGGTAGAGGCAGGTGACAGCATTCAACATCCCACAGTGAAGAAGATGGCCCCAAATGCCAGCAATGCCAACGCTGGCAGCCTTGACCCAGAGGGTGGGCTGGGGAGGGGGTTTGTGAGAAGCAGGGATGGCTACCTGGAAGAGGTGGCACAGGAAAACCCCCGCAAGAGGACAAGTCACCAGGGAAGGGCAGGGACCAGGGTGACTGAGCCTGCAGGCAATGGGTTGCCCAGCAGAGGGGCTCCAGGGGCCGGGGAGAGGGCTGAGGGCTCCCACTTTCTGCTGGGAGGCGTGGGGTGCCTTTAACCGAGAGCTGGGGCGCTGGGCTGTGTGGCCCAGGCCCGTGTTCACAAAGTGTGAAGGAGGGAGTGTGCGGCGTGGAAGGATGGAGAGGCGCACAGAGTGCTGGGGAACCTGGCTGACCGCAGGGCTGACCAGGGGAGCAAGTGGCCCGCTGAGGGCGGGGCCTGGGGGGGCGGCGAGAGTGCAGAGTGAAGGCCTGCGGCCCCTGGATCTGTGCCCTGGGCCCCCGCGAGGGGAGCACACAGGGACGTTCTTGGCCAGGGTTCACACAGCAGGCTCCCTCCTGGGCCTGGACATGCCCAGGCCCTGGTGCCCTGAGATGACTAATTGGGAAAAGCCCCAATTAGTCTCTCTGTAGCACCTGACCTTTTCACCATTTTAATTACAAACTTCCGTGTGACCTCTAACAATGGAGACGGTGCAGCTTAATCCCTGGCCCTGCAGGCTCACACTGTGCCTGGAACGCAGTTGGTTGTGGGCTATGAGCGTCTGTTGAGTGAGTGAGTGAGTGAGTGAGTGAGTGAGTGAGTGAGTGAATGAATGAATGACAGGCAGAGGAAAAGTTGTGCACAAGGAGCAGCAGAGTAAGCCAGGAAAGCAGCGTGAGGCACAGGGTTTCAAGAAACAGGGAAGGTCCATGGTGTTGGTTTCCCCCAAAGATTCATGAAGAAGAGTGCAGAAGCAACAAAGAGCTCCTTTGCAGGGAGAGAGGGGGAGGGAAGAGAGAGATGGGCTGAGTACTGGTGGGGAGGATGTGCCTAGGCCCCTACACGCCGGCACTGACAGTGGGCAGGCCCCTCAGCCCATGGGGTCATGCTGTATCTCCTCCAAAAAGCCCCGGGGAGGCGGACAGTGCGGGTCCCAGGCCAGGCTCGGCCGGGCGGCCACTCTCCGTGACTTCACACGTCACCACCAACCCCGGCCATCCCACCACCTGAATTCCAGGCCCGCAAGCCCTGCGTCTCCACCGGGCATCTCCCAGACACGGGCAGAACGGAGGTCTCTTCCGCACAGCCCTGAGCCCTCAGCCCCCAGGCTGCCCCACGTGGCCACGCCCCCTACAGTTCTGCACCCGCACATCCAGCCAAGTCTCTGACACCAGCTGACTGTCCTACGATTCAACGCAAGCTTGACACTCTGCGCCCAGCTCACAGAACTCAGGAAACCCGTCTATCTGCTTGGTTACCAGTTTATAACAAAGGAGACTAAAGGGTAGGAATCGTGACCCAGATGAAAGGACAAACGNCTCCGGGCACGCCACTCTCCCCACATCTTCGTGCTCACCCACCCAGAAGCTCCTGGAACCCCATCCTTTTGGGTTCTCCTGGAGGCCGCGTTACAGAGGCAGCTGGCTACATTATGTGGTTGCCAGTGGCTACTGAACTGACCTCAGGTCCTCTCCCTTCCCGGGGGTTCGGGGTGGTTGGTTTCTCTGGAAGCCTGTGTCCTTCCCCAGTCCTTAGGTTGGGAGACGGGTGGCTAAAAGTCACCTCATTAACATAACACAATACACCTTGCTGACGCTCAGCACCTAGGAAACTTCAAGGGTTTGGGGAGCTGAGTGCCAGACTGAAAACCAAACATACATTTAAATCCCATTGACTCTTCCTGCTTTCAAATCATGCCCAGGCTCTGACCACTTCTCCCACTCCCGCTGGTGCCACCCGGGTGAGGCCACCATTGGGCCGCAAGCGCTGTGACAGCCTCCAGCCCCGCCCTCGGCCCACCCTCACCCCTCGTCTGCTCTTATCGGCCCACTCCAGCCTGGAAAACCGGAGTCAGATCAGGCCACTCATTCCACATCTCCCCACTCGGAAACCATCGCACATGCCACCCACGGCCTACAAGGCCTGCTCTGTTAGGCCAGCCCCTCTCTGACCTGCCGCCCTCCGTGCTCGCTCTGTCGGATTCCAGCCAGTGGCCCGTTCCTTGAAACCGCCCAGGACTTTTGCACTTCTTTCCTCTTCTCCAGATACCCGAGGGCTCCCTCCCACGCGAGGGCAGGTTTCTGCTCAAGGATCACCCTTGCCCTGACCAGCTCCCCCCGTCCCCTGCCTCGTCGCCCGCCAGGCCCATCCTGGTGCATGGCCATGCGTGTGTTTACTCATACGGTGTCACCCCCTGGAGAGCCAGCTGCTCCAGAACCGGGGCAGTGTGCCCCCACGCCTGGCAGGCAGTGGGCCATCAGTAAGTAAAAGATGAGTGAACCTCTCGGAGGCTGGTTTCCAAAGGGGATAATCACAGCCTTTGCTGTGACAATCAGCTGAAATCCTGCGTGAACCGCACTCAGCACAATGGCGCAGCATGGCGAGGCCTGCCAAGTGTCAGCTATTACGAAGACTCAATCAATGCTCATTAAATGCTCTCACAGGTGTGACCTCCCGGACCGGTGGCATTCTCGTCTCCAGGCGTCACAGAGCTGGGGTCGCACTCAGACCAGCGTTTCCAGCGGTCTCGTTCCCACTGCTGCCAGCAGCAGCCCACAAAACCACAGTGTGTTTCCATAACTTCTCCCGCTCTGAACCGACTGGTGAGTTCTCCCTCCTGCTAATGACTACATGCTGTGCCAGTGCATAATTTTTGCAAGAACGAGGCAAATCAAACGCTAAGTCAAAAGAAAAATGCCTTACGACCAACGCACAGACAGGAGCTGCCTGCCTCCCAAACCTTAAACACCTCAACCACGCCGCCGTGGGCCATCACGCAACTTCAAAATGAACTTGCAAAAACACACGGTTGGAAGACCCAGTGGGAAATGAGGGAAGGGGCTTGTGCGCGAAGAAGCGTCCCAGAGACCCACTGCACAGCCGGCAAGCCTGCGAGCCAAGCCCCCAAGCACTGGGAGCCCAGTGGGACTGGCGGTCATAGCCAGGCCTGCTGNGCTGACTGCAGGTCCTTCTCACAGGGACCAACAACCTGTCTGATTTCCTGCACCAGGTTCCTGTGGCTGCTGTAACCAACTACCACAAACAAGGTGCTTTAGGACAACAGGAATTCAGGTTCTCACAGTTCCGGAGGCCACAAGTCCAAAATCTGTGTCTCTGGGCCAAATCAAGGTACCAGCAGGGCCGCACTCTCCCACAGGCTCTAGGGTCCTTCCCTGTGCCAGCTTCTGGTGGCCCTGCTTTGACCAGTGGCCCCGCCTTCCCCACCTTCCTTGACGGTGGCCTCATCACCTCAGTCTTCAAAGCCAGTGTCTTCACATCTCCCTCTGACCCCCCCCTATAAGGGCACATGTGACTGCATTTCGGGCCCACCCCAACAGTCCACGGCAATCTCCCCATCCTGAGATCCTTAATACCCGCAGAGCTCCCCTTTGCTGCCATCTAGGTAACCCTTCACAGGTTCCAAGGATTGGGGTGCGGACATCTTTCAGGGGCCTTTTTTTCAGACTGGCACATACCCTTTTCACCCTTCATTGTCTTGTGCTGCCAGAGGAAAGGTGGGGGGTGGGGGCGGTGGAGGGGAGAGAAGGAGAGAGCACAAATGAACCGGGAGGCGCAGCCACTGCGGGAGACCAGCTCTTGCTCAGGGACCTCTCTCTGTCAGGGCAGGAGCAGCGCGGGTACGCGGTCCTGTGTGGGGTGTGGTGGGGTCCCAGGAGGCCCGAAGAATGGTTTTAGACAAAACAAGCCCTCAGAGCTCATGCCGCCCCCTCCCCCTGTCAGCCCAGGGGCCTGCGCCAACCACCTCACGGTGGGTGCAGCGTGTTCCGATATCGGGGCCGCGGAGGAGGGACAGCACATTCCGAACGCAGCCTCTTTGAGATGAGCAGCCCCGCCCCCCACCCACGCTCCCACCCGCCTGCGATCTCCCAGGTAGAGAAAAGACCTAACTCATAAACCAGATGAAAAACATGTCCTGTTCTGCCCCTGGGACCAAGTGGTCACCTGAAATGAAAACAGTCTGGAACAGTGTGTTGCTAATGCTCAGCTTGGCCTTACTCTTCACCTCAAGGGTGATCACAGGATGTCCCGGCTCTGCATCAGCAAACCCGAGCCCAGGCACAGGGCAGGAGGCTCAGGGACCACCACTGCCACCCCTTTCCTTCCTTTCAGAAGCCCCAAGAGCTTCCCCCACATCCTGGCGGGGGAGGAGGCAGCTCCCAGGAAACTACAGCAGGAGAGGCTGTCCTCCATTCCCATACCCTCCTCAGAGGGTTCAGGGCGCCCTTCCACACAGCCTGGCCCCACTCCGTCCTCCGAGCGACCCCTGCGTGTCCCCTGGACCCACAGAAGAACTGGGTGCTGCTCTGTCTCCTGTTTTCACTACTACCCAGCACACTCAGTCCAGCGATGTGCGAACCGTTTTGCAGGGAGCCTCGTTCAGGACAAAGGATCGTATTTCTGGAGCACATCTGAGGGGGCGAGGATTCACAAGAAGGCGGCTTCCCCGCACAGCATGGCAGAGGAGGAAGGGAGCCCCCCAGCCGAGGCCGTCTGCCTCACTGAGGATGAGGCCGGGATGGTCGGGCACAGGTGGGCCACGTTACAGGACAGCCCGCCGGCCCAGCCTGGCCCAGAGCTGTCGCTGTCGGGATGCTATGGGACCCCCAAAATGAGGGGCTTCCCCGGTCCGCATCCCCTACCTGGGATCTGAGCTCGATGAGGAAACAGAAAGGATGACAGACATGGGGAGGGGAGAGCCCTCCATCTGTCCGTCCGTGCAGCTCACCCAGATCGTATGGGTGCAGAGTACTTACCACATTCCAGAAGAGCGGGTTGAAAGTGATGGTGAGGATGGCAGCCACAAAGCAGGGATCCGAGGGGTCCACGTAGCCCAGCAGCCAGGTCATAACGCAGAGGTCTGCCTGCAGGGACAGAGCCAGCGTCAGCAGGAGACCCGCCCAGTCCCCGCCGGCCCCCACCTGCACAACAAGGAGTGACAAGCCTCCAGAACTCAGAAACCAAGTTACCCTCTGGGAACACTCCGGGAGGCGTGGGCACAGGCAAGTCCAGCAAAGGGTACTACAGTGTAACCATAAAACAAGATAAAAGGCGAAACCCAATCAGCCGTGCGGTGCCCTGTGGAAGGGTGGCCGGGCTAGCAGCAGAAAAGTGGTGTGCAGGGACACTAGGCCAGGCAGTCGGTGGCTCCGAGAGAGGATGTGCAGCCAGCACCCTGCCGGGGAAGTGGCCCCGCCAGGACCAGTGTCTGGGTCAGCAGGTGCTATGACTGGGGCCATGCAGAGGGCTTCAGAGCCAACCCAAGGGGCTGACATTCGTGGGAAGAAACACTCAGCTTCGCTAGTAATCAGCTAAATGCGAACTAAAGCAACTGTAACATGCCCCTTCTCACCAAACCAAACGACAGACAGTCTTGAGTGCTGAGGAAGGTGTAAACTCAAGCTGTGTTCCTACATGCCTATGATTTCACTCCCAAGCACCTGACCCAGAGACACTCACATGAGTGTGCAAAGCGCATGTGCAAAGATGTTCCCATCCGGCACACTCGCAATGAAAAGTATGACCACTTAGCTGTCCATCTGTGGAAGAAGGATAAATAGAATGTGGCCCATTGGTAAAGGAGTGAAACTACAGAATTTAAACTAGCCATATGTGTCCACTTGTGATATCTGTGTGTGTGTGTATGTGTGTGTATATATATATATATATATATATTTTTTTTTTTTTAAGTAGGCTTCATGCCCAATGCCCAGTGTAGACCCCAATGCAGGGCTTGAACTCACGATCCTGAGATGAAGATCTGAGCTGAGATCGAGAGCTAGATGCTTAAGCGACAGAGCCACCCAGGCGCCCCAACTTGTGATATTCTTAAAAACATGTCAGATGAGGGGCACCTGGCTGGCTCAGTCAGTGGAGCATCGACTCTTGACCTTGGGGTCGTGAATTTGAGCCCCATGTTGGGTGGAACGATCCCTTAGGTAAACAAAACTTTAAAAAAATCAAATGAATAAAGCAAGATGTAGAATTCCCACAGCATATATACACATTTTTAGAACATAACATACAACTACATGATGCCAAATGTTCTTTCTGTGTGTGTGGTTAAAAATAAGACTGGCGCGCACCACGCTAGTGCATTCATTCTCTGTGCCACACCCACACAGGGTCCCCTGCCCTCCACCGTCGACACTGGGGGCAGGACACTTTCTGTGGCAGGGCTGTCCCTGCACCCTAGGTGTTCAACCACACACTTGGCCTCACGCACTCAGTGCTGGGAGCTCTCCAGCTCTCCAAAAATGTCTCCAGACATGGCCCCAATTTATGCCCTCCCAGGGGCAGAATTGACACACCCTGCCTCTGGGGACGAGAAAATAGAATAGCTGAACAATTTGGATACTGATTTCTTTCTTCCAAAAAAAAAAATATATATATATATATGTATATATATGGGCACCTGGTGGCTCAGTTGAGAGTCCAACTCTTGATTTCAACTCAGGTCCCGATCTCACAGCTTATGAGTTCAAGCCCCACATCGGGCTCTCCACTGACAGTGCAGAGCCTGCTTGGGATTCTCTCTCCCTTTCTCTCTCTGCCCCTCCCTCACTCATGCTCTCACTCTTTCTCTCTCAAAATGCATAAACAAAAACAAAAAAAGACAGTAGAGCACTTCTGACATTTTGAGTGGTGAGTAGTTGCTCTATCCCTACATTACTCTTTGCACTTTTTCTTTCTCCTTTCAGAAGGGACTTGAGGGCCAATGCACTGAAAATGTTATGGTGACTCTCCCTGTCAAATCAAAGTAAAAATAAGTCTAACTTGTAAAAGAAGCCTAAGTCCATCAGAGTAAGAGTGTTGCCATAATGTCAGCTTTGATGGCGTTTTCTGTTCTGCTTCACGTCGCTGGGGACCCTAAGAGTACTCTTCCAAAGAATGTCTCTGTCTCTACCTTTCTTGGGGGTTGAGTAGATGACGCTCCTGACCTGGCCAGCCCCCAGGGTCATCCAGCCCTGGTGGGCAAGCACCCCCCTCCGCTCCGACTCTTGCTTCACCGAGCCACCTTCTCCTGGTGTAACTCAGCCTGCCATCCAGACAGTGCCCGAGAGTGTGACGGTGGGAAGATTCTGGAAAGTCGCTGAGCACAGAGGATGTGGCCCAGGGCCTCCTTCCCAGTCAAGGGCAAACCTTCACCTCCATGAAGCCAAGAGCAGAGCTACGAATGAATGAGCGAACAAAGCCACAAAGGCACCACTAAGTGAATGTGTGGATGAAGTGACTGAGGGAGACAGTGGCCACACGGGCACAAAAGCGCATTACTAATAAAAGACATAGGAGGAGCCACTCGGCGAACTGGGAAGGGTGACTATGGAAGCACAGCCTGGCCCGGCACCGACCACAGCCTCTGGGCGCCCCAGGCACTGCCAACACCCACCAGGCAGGCAACCCTTCGCCCTGCCTTCCAGCTTCCTCCTCCGTCTGGTCCCAGGTCAGAGGACCCCTGCGTCAGTGCCAGGCTCTCAGCGCAGGCCCCTCGTGAAGCCTCGGGCCGGATGGACATTCCAAGTTGCCCTGGAGTACGTGCCAGGAGAGGCAGAGCCACTCGTGAAGGACGAAACCGCCAGAACAGGCCTCAGCAGGCTGTTCCCCCAGAGGGAGACATGCACCTCAGCCCTGATGCCTCTTGAACCTGGGACTGAACCAAAGGGTGTTCTATCTTCTGTGTGAAAAGAACCATTCATCAAGCATCCGGCTTGGGAGGCCCTACCCATTGAGAGGCTGTGATGGGGCTGGGGTGGGGGGGAGCAGGGGTGGAAAGAGAGCTGGCCTGGGGGGCCACCAGAGTGACACCACTTACAGAGCAGCACCTGCCTCACCACCCCTCCTTCTTGGACCCCATCTCAACCCTCAACACCCATTGACCCTTCCCCCCTATCATCCACGACTCAGATCTCTCCCTTGACCCCCAGTGATCCCACTGCCCTCGGGCTGGGGCGCTCCAGCCCCAGCCAGCTTCCCATGCCTCACCTCCTGCCATGCTCGGGACCTCAGGCCCCCTCCCTGCCCCGGGCTCACCCATCCCCGCACTCACTGACAGGCGATGACCTCCCCTGGGTCCATCCTTCGTGCCCTATCACTGCCCCCAAACATCATGCTCTAGTCCCTTTCACGATGGGTCTGCACATGTCTGAAATACTCTCCATGCCTCTGTACCTCTAGGCAAACTCCTATTCATGCCTCAAGACCAAGCGGGGGCCTCTCCTCGACTTCACCAACGGCACTCTCTCTTGTGCCCTCAGTGTACACCCTATTACAATGATCGGGTTATCTGTCCCCATATCATAATCGTTCTTCCAGGCTAAGGGCCATTTTTTCCGTTCCTTCTCTGTATCTTCCACGGGACACAAATTCTAAGTGTTTGCTTAGTGAACGGTGGCCCTCATATCATCATGAGTAAAAACCAGGGGCTAAAGGTACATCGCTGAAGGGCCCTCCAGCTCAGCTGCCTGTGCTCCTGCGACTCCGATCCCCTCCCTCCTGGCTTCGATCTGGAGGCAGGAAATTGCCCACGCAGCCACCATGGAGATTCTGCAGGTGGACAGAGGCAGTGGCCAGAGGCCCCCTCTGCCTCTGAGGCCACAGATTCACCAGCTGCCTAGACGCTGCGCGTCGGAAATATTTTCATGGCAACTTTTATGCTGAGAAATCAAGCAGTGTTCACAGGCTTTGGCAGGAGGTGGGATGGCCTGACAGGGGCAGTTCTCAGAAACCCCAGGATGGGATCTCTTCAAGGCAAGTCAGTCTTCCTGCGTGAGGCCTGCCTGTCTGTAGAGTGTACAGCTGGCGGGGGCGGGGGGTATAGGGAGGAGCTCCAGGCACACACTAAGAGTCCTGAAGCCCTGACCCCCCTGAATTCCACTACCCATCGTCCCCTCCAGATACTACTCACCCCATTTATCAACTCTACAAGCCAGGCATCCTCACCAGCCGTCCACCCGCAGCTGCCCACAACAGGTCCTCGAAGACCCAGGCTCGTCCTCTGAGTCCTCAAACAGCAGAGCTCAGGGCCAGCACACCTGACACGTGAACTGCACTCTTCACCCTTGCTCACTTTCACAAGAGCAGACACTTCCCGTGGGAACTTATATGGCAACACGACAGACAAGGATTGCATTGTTTGCCAGACTCCCTGTTAGGGCCACGACTCTTCTAAGCCAGAACCCTCTGTTCTTGTTCTCCTGCCCTCCAACACAGTAAGGCAGCATTTGCTCGTGACAATGAAGAAACCAACAGGCAGGGTCTGCAGTTGGTGGTGGTCTAGTCTCACAAAGCAGAGAGAAGTACAATAGCCTCTCCCATGGTCCTCCCTCCAACCCTCTCCCCCCACCATCATCAGCATCCTCATTTCACGGACAGGAAAACTGAGTGATCTGCGGGCCTGAGGCTCAGGGCCCCACTCCGTGCCCACACAGCCTGCCCTGTCTTGGGGTTCCCAGCTCCTCATCACTTTTCGCTGCGAGCTCGTGGCTGGCTGTGGACAGGAAATCCCAAAGTCCCAGGCAAACCTGGGGTGCCCTCAGCGTGGTGCCTCCCATCCCACGGGCTGACCCCGCACCAGCGTGACCCAGCCAGACGAAAGAAGGTAAAGCGTGGGGTACAGAGCAGAGCCCCATGTAGCTGGAGAGAGGGTGCAGATGATGGCCAGGGGGTTGTGGCTGGAAACCCACGTCTGGGGACACCGAGCAGGAGAGAGCCAGGCCAACGGTTGAGGGCAGGCCTAGGTAGGCACGGCCACCTGGACGGTGACTGCCTGGGAAGCAAGGTGGGGCACTGCCTGGGAGGAGCACAGGGAACTTTTTGGGGTGATGGAATTACTCCCCATCTCACCGGGAGCCTGGGTAGCCAGGAGCTTGCATGTCAGACCTCCCACCTTGGCACTAAGGTCTGTGCATTTCACTGTGTGTCAATTACACCTCCCAGGGAGGAAAGGGAGCAAGAGCTCCCTCTGGGAACTGGAAACTGTGTCCCCTATTTCCCCACCGGGCCCCTAGAGAAAACCATGTCCCCTGGAAATGCTGCAGATATTTTTAAGGATTCAACTCAATGGCTTTCGGAGCATCTACTGGGGAGGCCCTACTCTGGGTGGGGGTCTGAGGACTAAAGCTTCCTTCGAGAAACTTCACCATGCCAGATAACGAAATGAAAAAGCAGTGACTTAAAGTTCACATACCTCATCCCCGCAAGCACTATTGTAATGCCCACTTTGCAGATAAAAAAGCCACAGGCTCAGAGAAGCCCCCAGATTACAGGCCGGGAGCAGAGCCAGGCCTTGGCTGGACCAGACCAGTCCTTTCGGATTCCTGAGAGAAACTGGGGCTTTCTGTCTTGAACGCTCCCAAAAAGACGCAGCAAATGAGCAGAAGAAATACGCTTCTTTCGCCCTTTGGGGAGCTGAAGTCGAGAAGGGAAATTGAGGCACCGAGAGGTTGACCAGCTAACACCTGCCGAAGTGGGCAGCAGGCCACGTCAAGCAGGGTCTCCCAGTTAAGACTGAACTGGTTAAAACAGAAACCTCGGCTCCCGCCCAGGTCTCAGTGCCCTGGGGTCAAACTGTCTTGCCCGAGGCATCCAGTCACCCTGGTCACCTTGAGAGAGGGGGATCTGCCATGCCTGCAGAAGGGCCTGCTCAGCAGGAAAGAATGACTAATGGTCCACACGGGTATTCCGGGCAGCAGAGGGGGGGCCCTCCCGGCTTCCCGCCCCAGAGAGCTGCAGGTCCTGTCCTGATTGTCGTCACTTCCCAAAACTCACCTGAAAGGGTGGAACTCCCTCCTAAAACTGGATCCACAGAAAAGAACAAAACACTGGGGTCCCACTTGAGCAGATCAGGAGGGCCCTGGATCCCGGGTCTCCCGGTCACCCCGGCACACAATGGGCTCTGCCCTAAGGGGAGGCTCCCGCAAACCCCCCGCCCCAACCTTATCAAGGCAGCAGAAGTCCTGGCTTTCTCTGCCGGGTAATTTCTAAGAATGGAACCCCGCTCAAGGCCGCAGAATGCAGAGTTCTGTATTTGAACAGAGGAGAGGCACTACCTACCGAAACCACGGGAGAATTCCACTCAGGTCACGGACAAATGGGCTCAGCTCCCAAAACGCTACGAGTCGGCAAGGAAGCCACTCATGGCAATTTCAGTGTACTGCATGCGGGCTTTGAGGACACTTCAGGGAAGGATGTGCCACAGGTCAACAGCACCCAGGGCCACATTGTGACATCCAAACAAACAGTAGAGGCCCAGAAAGTCAAAGTCACATCGATCGCAAGTGGGATCCGCACACCACAGACAGCAAAGGGCAGGAGGAACAGGGTGAGGGTGGGGGCTGCCTTTCCCAGGGGCGTTCTCAGTCGATTCAGGCAACATTTACTGGGCAGCTTTTGGTTAGAGCCCTGTGTCTGACACAAGAACGGACTTGCTAGAGTCTGTTTCTTCAAAGAAGGTTTATACTAAGGCAGGCCCCTGACCACATTTTAGCTTCTCCGCATGGGGGAGGCGTGGGGGGCATCAGGCTCAGAAGAAGGTCTCCCGGCAGCTCACAATCTGGGCTGGGGTCAGGGTACTCCCACCCTCTGGGAAGGACCACTCAGGTAGGCCTTCTGCGACCAGTCTCAGCCCAGGGTTTCCCTCTGATGAAGTAGGGGCGACGAGGCTGCCCCTTGCCCCCAGGGTTGCATTCTGGACAGAGGCGCGAACAAGCACCAGAGTTCAAGGTGCAGAGGGTACTTGTAAGGCCGAGGCTCTTCTGTCCCCTCCCTCTGTTTGCTGGCAGATGCCTCGCCTCTGGCTGGAGAGGCCCTCAGGGAATGCAGGCATCCTAAGGAACGGGTAGAGAGAGGACCCTTCCAAGGAATGTAGCCCCGGCGGCTGTGAAGTGTTCCTCGATCCCACCACAAAAAGAAACAGCCAGCAGCTGCTCCAATTCCCCCAAATCCGTAACTCCTTTCAGGAAGGGGGAAGATGATCATTCATTGTTCATTCAACTAGTGTGTCCTGAGCCAAGTGCAAAAATTCTCCAGCGGCTCATGCGCCCCGTAATCGGTGCGGCCGAAGTGAGCCCGGGGCTTGGGGGTGGCATCCGCAGTCCCGTGCTTCTCAAGGGCCCCCTGTGCCACATTGGGTGCCCTCCCAACTCCTCAACGTGACCGTGAGCTGCAGACCCCTTTTCTTTCATTCACCCTCAAGGGCCCAGGACACACCCCACTCGGTTGATGCTGCTGAGCACATTTCTTTAAGTAAGTGTTAGACGTTCAACATAATAATAAGCATAAGCCAGCTGACCTTCACTGGGAAGTTGCTGGGCACCAAGCCGCAGCTTTAATGAGGCAGGACAGAGCAGAGTCTAAGATACAGCTTTCTTTCTTTGTAAGCTTTGGTTGTTTGTTTTAATTTTTTTTTCATATTTATTTGGTTTTTATTTTAGAGAGAGAGAGAGACAGAGAGGGAGGGAGGGGCAGAGAAAGAGGGAGAGAGAGAATCCCAAGCAGCCTCTGAGCTGTTAGCACAGAGCCCCACTGCGGACTTGACCTCACAAATCATGAGGTCGTGACCTGAGGAGAAATCAAGAGTCAGGCGCGAAACTGACTGAGCCACCCAGGCATCCTGCCATCCATAAGCTTTGAATGGTAGTGGTACCTCCTTCACAAGACTGTCAGGAGGATTAAATGAGATAATGCAGGGAAAGCATTGAGCACAGTGTCTGGTACTTAGCAAAGTCTGATCGATGTTAGTTATTATTACTGGGTTATTCGGTCCACGCAACAACACTGTGAGGCATGCCCATCTTGCAGATTAAAAATTGAGGCTAACATATGAAGAAAAACACCGACAGAACTAAAAGATGAAACCAGACAAGTGACAGTTGGAGACCTGGACACTCCTCTCCCAGAACTAAGAAAGCAAAGGGACACCTGGGTGGCTCAGTCGGTTAAGCATCTGACTCTTGATTTCAGTTCAAGTCATGATCTCACCATTCAGGCTCTGCTCTGACAGTGTGGAGCCTGCTTGGGATTCTCTTTCTCTCCCTTCCTCTGTTCCTCCCCTACTTGTGCTCGCTCTCTCTCTCTCTCTCTCTCTCTTAAAATAAATAATTAAACTTTAAAAAAACTTTAAAAAAACAGACAGGTATTTGCTTAAAAAACACACTTCCAGGGCCGCCTGGGTGGCTTAGTCGGTTAAGCGTCCAACTTTCGCTTAGGTCATGATCTCGCGGTTCATGGGTTCGAGCCCCACGTCGGGCTCCGTGCTGACTGCCAGCTCAGAGCCTGGAGGCTGTTTCAGTCTGTGTCTCCCTCTCTCTCTGGCCCTCCACTGCTCACGCTGTCTCTCTCTCTCCTAGAAATAAATAAAACATTAAAAAAAAAAGTTTAAAAAAAAACACACTTCCAAATGAGCCATGGGTCAAAGGGGAAGTCTGAAGGGGAATTTTAACATTTTTTGAACTGAACAAAAATGAAAATACAACACCAGAAATTGCGGGCTGGAGGGCTAAGAGATCGTTATACTGATGAAAAAGGAAAGGCTCAGAACAGTAATATATGCTTCGCCCTTAAGAAATTAGAGAAAGAGGGGCGCCTGGGTGGCTCAGTCGGTTAAGCGTCTGACTTCGGCTCAGGTCATGATCTCATGGTTCGTGGGTTCGAGCCCCACGGCTCTGTGCTGACAGCCAGCTCAGAGCCTGGAGCCTGTTTCGGATTCTGTGTCTCCCTCTCTCTCTGACCCTTGCCTGCTCACGCTGTCTCTCTCTCTCTCTCTCTCTCAGACATAAATAAAACATTTAAAAAATTTTTTAAAAAGAAATTAGAGAAAGAGACGTAAATTAAACCCAAAGCAAGCAAAAGGAAAAAATAAAAGCAAAAATCAATCAAATCAAAAATAGAAAAGCACAGGGAGAAAAAATCAAACCCAAAACATGTTCTTTGGGGAAAAAAAGTACTTCTAGCTACAGTGACCAAGGGAAAAAGAAGACACAAATTACCAATGCAGAGAATACACGAGGAGCCTCTCCACCGCTTATGCCCACAAGTCAACAGCTCAGATGAAACAGTCCAATCTTAGAAAGACATAAGCCAAGAAAATTCATTCAAGATACAGTCCTGTATCTACTAAAGAATAAAATTCACAAGTAAAAACCTTCCAAAATAGAAAGCTCCAGGCCCTGACAGTTTCATTGGATGAATTCTACCAACATTTAAGAAAGTGATAACGCCTATTCCACACAATTTCCCCCAGAAATCAGAATAGGAGGGACTATTTCACAACTCACACTAAGAGGCCAGCATTACTTTCATACTAAAAGCATGCAAAGAAATGACAAGAAAACCACAAACAATGTTCCTCATGAACATGGCCACCCAAATCCTCGACAAGAAAACAAAGCAAAATAAAATCTAGCAATATATACAAAGGATTAGCGCATCAGGACTCCGAGTCACCCCAGGAATGCAGGGCTGGTCCCACAGTCAAAGCATCAGTGTAATTCACCACGTTAGCGACAAATGAGGAAAAGCCACAGGATCATTTCAACAGAACAAAAGAAACTGAGGCTCTGTGAGTTTACGTGACTTGTCCAAAGTTACAACGAGGGCCAGAAAAAAGCCCCAACCCTGTCGTCTTGACTCTGATCCAAATCCTGATAATACTCGGTGTTATATGGAAACCAACTTGACAATAAACTATTAAAAAAATATATGACAATAAACATTGTGTCCTTGAGAACTTCACAAAATAGGTCATCCAATAAAATGGACTGATATTTAGTTAAAGTAATAGAATCAAAAGAATTTTTAAAATATTTTTTATTTGAGAGGGAGAGAGATTCTTTTAAGTATTTATTTTTAAAAAATTTTTTTAGTGTTTTATTTATTTCTGAGAGAGAGAGAGACAGCATGAGCAGGGGAGAGTCAGAGAGAGAGGGAGACACAGAATCTCAAACAGGCTCCAGGGTCTGAGCTGGCTGTCAGCACAGAGCCTGACGCGGGGCTCGAACCCACAAACTGCAAAATCATGCCCTGAGCCAAAGTCGGATGCTTAACTGACTGAGCCACCCAGGCACCCCTTAAATATTTATTTTTGAAAGTGCATACATGAGAAGGGGAGGGGCAGAGAGAGGGAGAGGCAAAATCCCAAAAAGGCTCTTGACAGCAGCAAGCACGACGTGGGGCTCAAACTCATGAACCACAAGACCATGACCTGAGCCAAGACCAAGAGTCAGATGCTTAATCGACTGAGCCACCGAGGTGCCCCGAGAGAGAGAATTTCAGCAGGCGCCATGCTCAGTGTAGAGCCCAACGCAGGGCTTGATCCTGGGTCGAGTCTGAAATCAAGAGTCAGATGCTCAAATGACCGAGCTACCCGGGTGCCCCAACATCAAAAGATTTTTAAAAACAATTTGTATGGGGGCTCCTGGGTGGCTCAGTTGCATCCAACCTCGGCTCAGGTCATGATCTCATGGTCTGTGGGTTCGAGCCCCCCATCGGGCTCTGTGCTGACAGCTCGGAGCCTGGAGCCCGTTTCAGATTCTGTGTCTCCCTCTCTCTCTGCCCCTCTCCAGCTTGTGCTCTGTCTCTCTCGGTCTCAAAAATAAATAAACATTAAAAAAATTTGTTTTCATAAAATAAATTTAAAACCTAAAGATAAAAAAATAAAAATAAAAACAATTTGTATGGTGGTCAGACATCCTCCCCGAAAGACAGGCAACCCATCCCACATCTGCCACGGGTATTTTGTCTCCGGTGGTTTACTCAGGCTCCTGCATCACAAATGGGGACTGTACAAGTATTATCCCCATTTTACAGATCAAGAAACTGAGGCGCGTCTCCTGACACCTACACTATGTGACACTGTCTATCTGCTCATGAGAGCAGATTGGGTTTTTTAAAATTTTTTTAATGTTTTTATTTATTTCTGAGAGAGAGAGAGAGAGAGAGTGCAAGCAGGGGAGGGTCAGAGAGAGAGGGAGACACAGAATCTGAAACAGGCTCCAGGCTCCAAGCTGTCAGCACAGCCCGACGCGGGGCTCGAACCCACAAACCGTGAGATCATGACCTGAGCCGAAGTCGGACGCTCAACCGACTGAGCCACCCAGGCGCCCCTTACACAAGCTTAAATGATAAATGGTACATATTTCATTTCCATCAGATGGTGCTGGGCTAGCACAGATGCCCATGGAGTGAAGAGGAACCTTGTTGCTCACTTGGACCAGGACTGACTGACATCTTTTAAAACCAGAGATTTTGGGGGGTGCCTGCGTGTCAGTCGGTTGAGCATCCAACTCTTGATTTCGGCTCAGGTCACGATCCAAGGGTCATGGGATCAAGTCCTGCATCGGGCTCCGTGCTGAGTGAGGAGCCTGCTCAGGATTCTATCTCCCTCTCTCTGCCTCTCCCCCCTCAAAATAAATAACAAATAAACATTACAAAAAACAGAGATTTTAATTGAAGGAGGAGTACTACCACAAGACAAATACATAATAACGTGGTGTTGTTGTCGTTTTTAAGGAAAAAAAATCCTCTGGTAACAGGAGGCTTAACTGGATCAACAGCAGTGGAAAAACCTGGATTTTAGTCAGCTAGGGTCACCTTGACCTGTCCCTGGAAACACTCCCCGTTCCCTCCGACTGCACAGCTCTGGAGGGGAGAGCACAGAGAAGCCCTTCCCACACACCCCCAGCTAACGGCCCCTTCCCCATGGCTGATCCTCACCCCTGCGGCCAGGTCTAGAGCACAGGCCCTCCTCAGATTGCCCGGCGGCACCCTAACATTCCACTGGGCTTGTGTGGGGCCCGCTGCCCCCTCGCACGGTGGCCTCTGGCTCACAGACATCCCACTTCAGGTTATGGTGATCCACCCTTCCACACGGAGTCATTCATCCAGGAAGCATCCGCCACCTAACCCAGGCAGCGCTAGGGTCCCTCTGGCATCCGAACTCCCTTTTCATCTAACACTCGCTGTGGCCAAAGACAAGAATCCAGTCCCGCCACTGACCAGGTGGCCCAGAGATCCCTGGATGGCCATTTACAGTTTACAGGTGTAAGGGGGCGCCTGGGTGGCTCGGTTGAGCGTGGGACTTCAGCTCAGGTCATGATCTATCGGCTCATGAGCCCTGCATCAGGCTTTGTGCTGATAGCTCAGAGCCTGGAGCCTATGTCCCCGTCTCCCTGCCCTCCCCCACTCACGCTCTGTGTCTCTCTCCCTCTCTCTCTCAAAAATAAACAAACATTTAAAAAAACAAAAAGAGCGTAAGGATTCCGTGGGATAACATCATCCTCATGAGGCCACCTACCCGCTTCAAGTCATCCTGCACTCTCTCAGGGTCAGATGCTCGCCTGCCCTTTGTTGCATGAACAAATACTCCCCCCCCCCTTCAAGGCCTTTGCCCTGCCCTCCCTCCACCCACAGCATCTGGCCACTGGCTTATCACTCGGGTCTCAGATTTCAGGTCACCTCCTCACAGACACAGGGATTTCAGTCGCACCTCGCCACCAGCCACTCTCTAAAACATTCACCAGTTTTATCCCCTTCAGAGAAGGCTCTATGCTTCCAGGTTTATTGTCTCTCAATGTTCTCAAAGACTGGCTCTATCAGTGAATTAATAAAGGTGGGTGGGGGTGGGGAATGCTCTAGATTAAAGAAAAGGCCCCTTGGAGCAGACAGATCTCCCAGGCTCCCTCCGTGCAGGGTGCCTAATGAAACAGGTGGAAAGGGGGAAAGCAGCTGCTCTGATTGGAGGGAATACTCCGGAGAGGAACAGCCGTTGGAAGGTGGGGCTTGGGGAGAGACACCAGGGAAAGACAAACTCTCTGGCCTGTGACTTTGTAAAGGGGCTGCGTCAGGCGGCCCGGGGTCCAGCCAGCAGGGCGCATCCCACCCTTCCTAGCACGACGCTGAAAGGTTGTAAACTCTTCCCACGCATCCACCGGGGAAGGAGGCGATGCCTGGAGCCGGCTCAGCGCCTGCGGGTGGAGGAGCCAGGGCACAAAGCTTTCTCTTCCTCCGCTGCAGAGCTGGCCCCCTGCCCGGGGAGGGGGGACGCAGCTGCGGCGGGGGCCTCCCTTCTGCCACACATCCACAGGCGGCCACCAGGCACACTCCCAAACACACCTGCGTGGCCTCGCTCACACGCTGCCACGCCCAGTCCCAGTCCCACACACGCACACTCAGGGCACACACTCTCTTAGGGCAACTGACCACACAATCCCAGAGGCGCGCGCGCGCACGCACACGAACACACACAACCTCAGGAACTCGCTCTGTGACATCCACGATCCCTCTCTCACAGGCGCACACGCGAGCGCCCCGCCCCCGAACACGC
>NW_027533258.1:1016915-1019776 GCF_008692635.1 Crocuta crocuta
GCCCGGTCAGTACCTGCCTGAAGTCAACATTGCCGAGGCCTCCGCAGCAGTCCGGCGCCGCCACCGAGCTGCTCATGGGCTCCGCTCCCGGGCCGCCAGATGCTCTCAGCCGGGCCGCCCGAAGAGAGCCAACGCCGGGGCCTCGCGGCCGCCAACGCGCCCCCCCCGCCCCCGAAACCGCCCTGTTGTGCCGGGAAACTGTGCCGCCCGGGACGCTTTGCCTGTGACCCCAACTTCTCCTGGCCTTCTGGGAAATGTAGTCCCCTGTCCCCGCGAAGCGCCTCTTTCCTGGAGCTCGCGACGGCATCTCGCGGAGCCCAGAGCTACAAAGTCCCAGGGTCGTGCGCTGCAGTGACTGCCAGTTCCGAGGCGGCTCTTGCCTAGACCCGTCGGCCCCGCTCCCGCACCCGGCCCGCAACTGACCTGGCCTCCCTGTTCTTGGCTGGCGGTGGGACTCGGGGGCGGCGGCTGCGGGTCCTAGGTATAAGTAGCTTCCTGCGCAGCCCCCTGCGGACTTGGACTTTGGCCCAAACTCGGGGTCCCCCTCCCCCTTCTGGGATTTGCTTTTGTCCAGAGGCGGTGCAGGACGAGCACACTCTGTAGCCTCCAGCAGAGGCTGCTCCTCGGGACCCTGGGCCCCCGCCCCCGCGACCTCCCTATTCTTTGGCTCAGCCAGAGACACCTCCTCCACTTCTTTGTTCATTCATTCTCTCGTTCACTCACCGGGTGCTTGCTGAACTTGTCTGTGTACTGCGGCTACAGTAGGAAACGACACAGGTCCCTGCCCTCACTGTGTCCTAACAGAAGGGACAACACCTGAATAACGGGTTATAACTTGGATACGTTCTATGATGGAAAGACACTGGGGGCTACGTCAGATGATAACAAGCCAAAGTGCCTTAGAATCCCTTGAAGGAGGCCTGCACATAGGAGAAGGTGCAAGACACGTGAAGTCTGAGGGCAGGACAGATTGGGAAAAGAGAGGTGTGTGCAAAGGCCAGGGGGCAGGACAGAGCTAGGGGTACTTCAGGAATCCAGGGGTGGCGGAGGGGGCACCACTACAATGGGGGGAAGGTTAGAAAAGTAGGTGAGGGTTTAGAGGGTCAGGTCCAAGAAGGCCCCTTCTGTAGCCGGGTGTTACATATACAGGGAAGCAGACTCAGATTCCCAGAGATTTGTGCGGTCACCCAGCGAGCCGCGCGCCCTGGCAGGACTTTTGCCAGGCCAGCTGCTTCCTGATTTAGCAGATCGCTTCTCTGCCCCTTAGCCCTGAGCGCCTACCAGGCTTGAGCATTTACTGAGCAGCCACTGTGTGATTGCCCCTGTGCTGACTGCTTTACACGTGGTCCCAACCTTCACCCCATCCTTAGGAGGGGCGGGCCCACCAGCGAGTCAGGGAGGGTGAGAAGGACGCTGGCTTTGGAGCCTGCGCTAGCTGTAGGGCTGCGGGGAAATGTCACTTTCCTCGGAAGTAAAAGGGAAATACACATGGGTAAAACTCAGCACACATGATCTGACCCACGTGAAGTACTTCATTACCACCGGCCACAACAGAGCTGAGTACCCAGTGGGTGCTCAAAAGCTGCTTTGCCTCCGAACCAGTTACAAGAGTCAGGAGGGCTCCCTTCCTTGGGGTGTCAGGCAGGGCCTGCTGGACCCAGAGTCAGTTCTGGGGAGCCTGCCCAGGCAGAGTGCTCCCAAGGGCCTTTCCCCCACCCCCACCACGTGTCTACTTTGTCGAAGCCCGTTTTCTCCTGACCTACGTGGCTGCTCTGGTTTTCTTAAAGCCAGAAAAATTAGTCTGTGTGTGTTTGGTCTCTCTGGGAACAAAGAAAGGTAAATGTCAGAGGTCACACCAGAGCTGATGCAACTAGAGAAATCCACTCCTCCACCCCTAATCCACCCCCTCCCACCTTCTGCAAAAAGAAAACACCCAGGCATAGAGAAGCCAGACTGCAGCCTCAAATGTGATCGGGGTGGTTCAGATCAAAAGCTTCCTGCTGAAGATAGTTTTGGGCAGAAGTCTTTGCCTGACCATTTGAAAACTCCCAGGTCTGAGAGCTTGCAGAAATGTTCCAGGCCAACCTCTCTCACTGGAATATTCCTTTTTCAGCATCCCGGGCAAATAGGAAAGTCACTTCTGTTTGCATGCCTCAAGTGATGGGAGACTCATCACTTCCCGAAGGAGCCTGCTCCACTGTTGAATGGGGTGTGTTTTTATGATACAGACCCAAAGCCACCCTTCCTGAAGTTTTGACAAATAGAGCTCCTTTCTACCCTCAGGGTTATCTCCTTTGCCCCTTGGTTACTCCTCAGATATGGGAAGCCATTTATCACAGAACATCTAGTTGGCTCCAGGGCAAACAGCTCCTGATGACTTTGCTGGCCGGGAGCTGCACACTTGCTACAAAAGGAAATCAAAACTAAAATCCATTTCTTCATTTCTTCACTGCCTTGCCCCTCTTCTCCCTAGCCCCCACTGGCACTGGATCTGGCTGCGTGGCTCCCAGCAATCACTAAAATGGGCTTCTAGTACTACAGTTCTCATTTGCATATCGGGTGACTTTGGGTAAAACCTAAGCCTTTCCTTACTCTGAATCTATTTACTGTTCGCAAAATAGGTATAATAATATCTCTTGAGCAAGACTGAAATAGGGATTAGCATCTGTGACAAGCACAAAAGCGCCCAACACACAGTGGGTTCTAGATGAATGTTTGTGCCCCTCTTCTGTATAAAACTCCACTGCTAAGATCACACTCATAACACGGGCATGCTGGGATCTAGGGCCAGTCCAGCTCAGGGGCCACTGAGTTCCCAGGAAGAGAGGGGAAGGTGAGAAGCCAGCATGAGGAGACAGCCT
>NW_027533258.1:1020681-1036591 GCF_008692635.1 Crocuta crocuta
AGAGAGCACTGGAGGTCACCAGAAACCATATCATCAGCATTCTCTAAAACCAGGATGGTAAGGGGCACCTGGGTGGCTCGGTCAGTTAAGCATCCCACTCTTGATTCCCGCTCAGGTCATGATCACGTGGTCATGAGATCTAGCCTCTGTGTTAGGCCCCTCACTACTTGGGACTCTCGCTCTCTGTCCTCTGACTCACCACCCGCCCCCCAAGAGGCACATACTCGCTCTCAAAATAAAGAAAAATAAATCAAGGAGAGTAATGAGTCATAGCCACAATGCCCAGCACCTCCTTCCTGTATTCAGGCCCCGTTGCCCCAACTCTGCCCGAGTAGCGTCCAGAAACCAGAGAGGAGCAAGTTCGGCGGGAGCCAGGGTAGGAGCTGGGCTGGGCAGTGCTGGCGGTAATGAGTAAGCCCTCCCTTCCTCCCCAGGCCTCCCAGCGGGGCCTCCCTGACCCTTCAGCGTCCACTGAGCAGACAACCCCTGCCTTCCTTCTGGCCTCTCTGTGGTTCCCAGAACACCCCGGGCACGCCCTCACCTCAGGGCCTTTGCACACGCTGCCTTTCGCCTTCTGCCTGGAATGCTCTTCCCTCAATGTCTTCATAGCTCCCTCCCTCCCCTCCTCAGGTGGAGCATCACCTTCTGCTCTATCAACATGTCAGCCTCCCCCTCCACTCTCCATCCTCTTCCCAACTTTACTGCTCTCCACAGCCCCTCTAGTCATCTAACAAATTGGTTTAGTTTACTTATTTATCCTGCGTAGTATATGTCTCCCTCAGTAGAATGTGAGCTTCACGAGGACGGGGATTCGTATCCCTTTTATACACAACTGTCTCTGTGGCATCTGGATCATGCCTGGCATAAAGCGGGCACTCAATAAGGAATTAATTAATTAATTAATAGTTCTACCATGACCAAATTTGAGGTGTTCTGGGCAGACCACTTCTCTGGGCCCCAGTGACCCCGCCCATGGAAAGTGGAGACGGATGGGACCTGTGAGGAGGAAATCAAAGTAACAAGTGAGACTCGAAGTCCCCCTCCAGACTCCCCACCGCCGACTTTCTGACTGTGGGTCTGGGGCAAGTGACTTACCCTCTCTGATGCTCAGCAGAAGAGAAAATTCTACCTATTAAAACGAACAGCTGAGCTCTTAGAGCTCTTGCAAAGCTGCAGGCTCAGCTTAAGCCTCGGAACTGCCCTGTGACCAGGGAAGTGTTCCTCTGATTTTCCAAATGAGGGAACCAGTTCTGGGGAAGGGACTGGCCCACTTCGTCAGCACTTCAAGCCAGCCGGCCCCAAGCCACCCCTGGCCTTTTTAGCACCATGCAATCCTGCCTCCCTAGGATGGAGGAAACGACATAGAAAGCCCACCACAGGGTCCAGCACAGGATCAGCCACATTGACCTCCTCTCAGTTGCTTCCAGCCACAGGGCCTTTGCATCCCCTCTTCCCTGTCAGGCACACTCTTCCCTGCTCTTCTCGGAGAGCAAGAACATTTCCTGCTTTGGCCACACTGCATCTCCAGCGCCTGGCACACACCCAGCACCTACCAGGCACTCATCGAATTTACTAAGTGAATCAACGGGTGAAGGAAGGCAAAACTGAAATTTAATCTGGTGAAGTCATCCCTCAAAAAATGGAAACAAAGAGGGGGTGCCTGGGTGACTCAGTCAGTTAAGCGTCCAACTCTTGCTTTGGGCTCAGGTCACCATCTCGCAGTTCTCGAGATCAAGCCCCATGTCAGGCTCTGTACTGACAGCACGGAGCCTGCCTGGGATTCTTTCTCCCTCGCTCTCTGCCTCTACCCCACGCTTTCTGTCTCTCTCTCAAAATAAATAAATAAACTTTAAAAAAGTAAGTGGGTGAAAAAAGTTAAAATCTTTTTCTAAAAAATGGAAACGAAGTAATGATCTTTTCAGACAAACCAAGCCTAAGAGAGATTCACCACCAGCTGGTTAGGAGGAAATGACCCAAGTCTGAAGCCCAGGACGGAGGACAGAACGAAGAGCCCTGGAAAAAGTAAATCAGAATGAGTATCAGATGGTGAAAATAGGGGCGCCCAGGTGGCTCAGTCGGTTAAGCGTCTGACTTCACCTCAGGTCATGATCTCACGGTTCGTGAGTTCAAGCCCCGCCGTCGGGCTCTGTGCTGACAGCTCAGAGCCTGGAGCCTGCTTCAGATTCTGTGTCTCCCTCTCTCTCTGTTCCATCGCCACTCATGCTCTGTCTCTCTTTCGAAAATAAATAAACAGTAAAAAAATAAATTAAACAATTAGATGGTGAAAATAATAAAAATATCTTGCGGGGGGTAAAATGTTTGTCTTGGTAACTGAGAGAAAAACCCTGTGGGGCTACATATTTGAACAACGTGAGGAACCAACTCTATACCATTGATCTCCTCAGTAATGTCCCTCAGGTTGCCTGGCGGGCTCAGTCAGTAGAACATCTGACTCCACCCCCAGGTCGTGAGTTCAAGCCCCATGTTGGGTGTGGAGCCTACTTAAAAAAAAAAAAAATGTTCTTCCAGCAAGCGCAGAACATACATTCTACTCAGGGTGCCTGGGTGGCTTAGTCGGTTAAGCGTCCGACTTTCGCTTAGGTCATGATCTCGCGGTTCGTGGGTTCGAGCCCCGCGTCGGGCTCTGTGCTGACTGCCAGCTCAGAGCCTGGAGCCTGTTTCAGTCTGTGACTCCCTCTCTCTCTGACCCTCCCCTGCTCACGCTGTCTCTCTCTCTCTCTCCTAGAAATAAATAAAACATTAAAAAAAAAAAAGAAGATACATTCTACTCAAGGTCATGTACGTTTGCCAAAATCAACCATATGCTGGGGCATAAAGCAAATCTCAATAGATTTCAAGGGATTGAGATCACGTAGTTTCTTCTCCTATGCACTGGAATGAAGCTAGCAAACAAGCAGATACTCAAAACATCTCCCACGGGTTTGGAAACTAGACAGTACATTTGTTCCTTAAACCCCAAAGATGAGGGGCACCTGGCTGGCCACTCTAGATCTCCAGGCTGTGAATTCGAGCTCCACATTGGGTATAGAGATTACTTAAAAATAAAATCTTAAAAGGGGCGCCTGGATGGCTCGATTGAGCGTCCAACTTCAGCTTCGGTCATGATCTTTTGGTTCGTGGGTTCAAGCCCCGCGTTAGGCTCTCTGCTGTCAGCATGGAGCCTGCTTTGGATCCTCTGTCCCCCTCTGTCTCTGCTGCTCCCCTGCTCACTCTCTTTCTCTCTCTCTCTCAAAATTAAAGTAAACATTATAAAATAAAATAAAATCCTAAATAATAATAATAATAATAAACCTCAGAGATGAGCTCCAGTTCGTTCCACCTGGCCCAGGTGCCCATCCACGTGGCTGAGGGCGTGGGCACGATGCCTTTGGGTCAGGTGACCCACCCCAATGAGCAACAGCAGCCAGGGAGTGGCGAGTGACCGGACTCTGGGAGAAGATGGCAGTTCCCGTTTACCGGTTAGGTTCCAGAAACACATTGGTGGGGGTGGGGCGGAGCCTTGGGCACCGCTGAATTCTGGGGAACCAACAGAACAGCAGTCCTGGCCCCAAATGCTGGAAGGTATCAGCAGCTCTTTACCACACAGAGAAAATGCTCAGCGGGGGTGCGCCCGGGAAGGAGGCTGGAAATCAATCAGGACTAAGGATTGGGGGCTTCCGCAAAGACACTGCCTCTTGGGGCACGTGGGTCATCTTAATGTGTGAAGACTGGTGTAGGATTATTTCCTTAGGATTGGCCCAGAAGCAAAGGATCCAGACAGCCGAACTCCCTTCCGACGGCTTGTGCCTTTGCACCATGTGCAGCGACATGCATGAACTAGAAGGTATTCTGCTAAGTGGAATGAGTCAGACAGAGAAAGACAAATGCCATCAGTTTTCACTTATATGCAGCATCTAAAAACAAAACAAATGAACAAACAAGAAGCAGAGACAATACAGAGAACAAGTCCATGGTCACCAGAGGGGAGAGGGAGATGGGGGGGGCGGGGGATGAGCAAAAGGGGATGAAGGGGAGAGGGAGGACCAGGCTTCCAGCTCTGGAATAAATAAGCCACGGGGGTAAAAGGCACAGCCTAGGGAATATAGTCAGTGGTGTTGAAAACAATAGCGATGGATGGTGACCGACGGTAGCGACACTTGCCTTGAGCACAGCGTAGCGCACAGACCTGTCCATCACTGGGTCGTACACCTGACACTGACATAGCCTCACACGTCACCTATACTTCAATAAAAATATAACTCAATAGGGGCGCCTGGGTGGCTTAGTCGGTTAAGCGTCCGACTTTCGCTTAGGTCATGATCNTATATATATATAACTCAATAAAGCTTTGTGCCTCTGCAGAAGGGTGAAGTTTCCATTTCCCTGACCTGCCCGCATCGAGGAGTATTATTCCAAACATGGTTACACTGATTTAATAGTCGAATAGCTACACCTTACTTAGTTTGGTTTTTTTCTCCCATTGCTTACGATGCTGAGCATTTCCCTACGCGCTTTGCTTTTTGCTTAGAATAATGTTTTATTTGCACTATTTACCAATGCACTTCCTGTGCCTTCTTTGAAAGACTCAAGAGCCTTACTCTTTTTTTTTTTTTTTTTAGTTTTTTTCAATTTACTTTTGAGAGAGAAAGAGCATGAGTGGGCAGGGGAGTGGGGGGTCAAAGAGAGAGGGAGACACGGAATCCAAAGCAGGTTCCAGGCTCTGAGCTGTCAACACAGGGCCCGACGTATGGCTCGAACTCACGAACCAGGAGATCATGCCCCGAGTCAAAGTCGGACACTTAACTGACTGAGCCACCCAGGTGCCCCACGTGAGTATTACTTTTTAACAATCTCTTGAACTTCTACTGACATGAATTGGGCTGTTGACCATTTTAAGTGATTAAAAACTTTTACCTGGAAAATTTCCCAACCCACCAAAACCTTGCAAGAATTATACAATATACCCATATACACTTCATCTAGGTTTACCTATTATCATTTCCCAGCATTTGCCTTGTATGTTCATATGTAATTTTTTTTAGTGTTTATTTATTTTTGAGAGAGAGAGAAAGAGAGAGAGAGAGTATGAGTGGGGGAAAGCCAGAGAGACAGAGGGAGACACAGAATGTGAAGCAGGCTCCAGACTCCAAGCTGTCAGCACAAGAGCCCGATGCGGGGCTCGAACTCCTAAACCATGAGATCATGAGCCAAGCCGAAGTTGGATGCTTAACTAACTGAGCCACCCAGGCACCCCATATGTAATTTTTTTTTTTTTATCAACTGTTTGAAAGTAAATTGCAGGCTCTTCCCCACTAAATATTTCAGTGACTGTTTCCTAAGAACAAAGATGTTTTCCTACGAACCCTCGAAACTGTGACCCAAATCAGGAATTTATTACTGCTACAAGAGCATATCCAATATATAGGTCACGTTTGGATTTCACCAATTGCACCGAGAACATCCTTCTGGGTGCGTTTTCTGGTCTGATCCTGGCTCCAGTGCAGGCTCTCAGGTGCCTTCGGGCGGCTTTGATGTGGAACAGTCCTTTAGCCTGAACTTGTCTTGCACAACACTGAGACTGGGAGAGCACAGAGGTATTTTGCAGACCGCCCCTCAGGTGGGTTTAGTCCCCATGCTTCCCCACAGGCTGTGCCTCTGGGAGCCAGGACAGCACCTCAGGGCAGCTGCGACCCTCCCCCTAGGCGTGATGTCATGTCGCTGCCCATCCCGGTGTGTGAGCGTCAGATGTCTCCTCGGTAGAGGTGTGTGGGGGTTCAGCTATGTTCTTTCTTCTCAGTTACTGGTCTGACACCGCCCACTGGCACATTCTTGTTTTCATAAAACTGGGGCTTTGCAGCCCAGCTGGGGAGGGCAGCTCAGGTACCGCCGGGTTCTGGGGGGGCCACCCCTGGAAAGCTGTCACCCCTCCACCCCCTCACCAGTGGCCCCTGAAGCCTGGTCCATGCATCCTTGTTACACAGCATCCCAGCTGCAAGCTGACTCACTGTATTTACAGAGGACCCCAAGGCCACCTCCCGCTCTAGCCTCCACCCCTCCTTGGGCCTCGATCTCTCCATCTGTAACAGGAAGTGCCAGGGTTAGAATCCATCCAGTGTCTTGAGGAGGGCGCTCGGCATTTGAGTGGGACAGTTTTTTGTGGTGTGGGCTGGTCTTACAAACATTGAGTGTCCCCGGCCCTCACTCTGAAATACACCCCACAAACATTTCCAAATGGCTCTGAGAAGGGGGTTGTGGCCCCCAGTTGGGTGAGAACAGCTAGAGATGACA
Organism: Crocuta crocuta; assembly: GCF_008692635.1. NCBI lineage: Eukaryota > Metazoa > Chordata > Mammalia > Carnivora > Hyaenidae > Crocuta > Crocuta crocuta. The sequence continues at coordinate 1,026,970 of NW_027533258.1, forward strand.
GCTAGTAATGTCAGCTGCTGCATACTGAAGACTTCCTATGTGCTGGCCTCGTACCAAGCACTTGATCTACATCATCCCATTTGTACTGCACACAATTCATTTTACAGATGAAAAACGCAAGGCCCAGAAAGCTTAAGCAACAGCCAGGAGATGTCAGAGCCAGAACCTCCATCCCAGGAAGCCTGACCCTTAATATCCCATTCCGTGCAAGGCTATCTGCCAGCGGAGGCAACATCACATACCGGTGGTGAGCCCAGGTTTCGGAGTTAACCCTGAGCGTGGGATTGAATTGTCGCTCAGCAAATATTCACCCTCACTCTTCCCCTCCCATTGTGGGGAGAGCAGACTTCCCTGCACCATCAACTTTGGGCCCCAGGGGCTTGCTGTGGCTAATGGAACGGGAATGGGCATCACTTAAGCATAGCCCTCAAATGTGCTTGTGTGGTTTGCTTTGCCTTCTGGTGCTCTGCTGACCTGCCATGAGAAGCACAAATCCTGGGTGACCACTGCCCCTTTAGCCTGGGCCAGAGAAAACCAACATGGCGGAGACCAGCTCAAACTAGACCAGCCAACCCACCCTCACCCTGCAGACACATATAGGAGCATTGACACTTGCCGTAAACCCCTGCGTCCAGGCTGGTTTGTTAGCCAGCATGATTGTAGCAAGAGCTGACTGATACAACCTGGGTTCTGAGACCAGCTTGGGCAGGTTGTTTTGCCTCTGCAGACCTCTGGGTCCTCATCAGCATAATGGTACAATACTAGTACTGATCTTATAGGCTTGTTGCAAGGATCAAAGGTGATGATGCTCTCAGCACAGTGCCTGGCACACAGAAAGCATTTAGTAAATGTATGCTATTCGTTACTGCTATCACTGCCGTTTCTACGACCGTTAGCTGTGACCGTCAGGATTCGGTAAGGAGCCCTAACCTCCATGCTCAAGGACATTCTGAGGCTAAGGAATTGGAAGGAGACTTGGCCCTAGGTTAAGAGGAGGGTCCCCTGGGAGCACTCTGCCCTGGTCCCCGAATTGCCCCCTCCCTGACCCATACTCCCCACAGTGAGAGCATCTGCAGTGGGCCGCCTGGGCACCAGATGGCTAAGTGCTTGCTGGTGAGGCGTGGCCGGGTCAAAGTGACCCACAGGCCACGGGAAACTCAGAGCCAACCTGTTTCCCCCTCCTTCGGCCCAGGACTTAGATAACCAGCGCTTTCAGATTGCAGGCTGGAGCCCAGCTATGGAGCACAGCCTGCATGTGAGCGTGTTACTGTTGTGGGTCTGTGTTTCTGTGTTTGTGTGTGTCTGTGTGTGTATGAGTTGTATGTGTGTGTGTTTCACTCTGCAGGTATACATGTCCATTTCAGTGTGTGTGTATGTGTGTTTCCAGGTGTGCGAGTGAGCTTCAGCATCTGTGTGAGTGTGTGTCTAGTTCACACGTGGGTGTGTCTATGTTTCAGCGGGGGGAGGGTTGTCCGTGTGTGTTGGCCTGTGTCTGGTGCCAGTGGGGGTGTGTAGGTGTGATCTGTGCAGGGGGGCGTACCTGTCCATGTTTCAGTATGTGTCAGTGTGCATCTGTGTCTCTGGGCATTGGCTGTGTGGTCGCCAGACGCAGGGCGTTACTGTCCATAACTGCCCGGGAACTGACCCGCAGCAACTCACCCCCTCCTGTGTACACTGGGGCCAGACACACCTGACGTCCCGTCCAGGCTCTGCCACTTAACCACTCGTTGATCCCGGGCAGATGTCCCGGCCTCCTTGAGCCCCCAGTTCCTCATGGGCTTGTCATGAGGGTCAAAAGCAATAAATCTTTCGACCGGCTGTCTGTAGGTGGCCTCTGCTGACAGACAGGAAGGAAGCTCAGTCATTCAGAAAGAGGAAGGGGGAACCGTGGAGCGGCCAGGGAGGTGCAGGCTGGGTGGTGACAATAGTAGATGCACAGGGAGGAGGTCCCCACACCTAGTAGCTTAAGGCGGCACCACGGGGCTCAAGGCTACCGCCTTTCTACTCTTCATGGCCACCTCATGGTTTTTGTTTGTTTTGTTAATTAATATGCCTTAGAGTACTTTTAGCTTTCTGGGGAAAGTGAGCAGAAAATACAGAGACTTCCCATATACTTAAAAACTATGGCTGGGGGCGGGGGGGNCAGCTCCCGATCTCAAGGTCATGAGTTCAAGCCCCACATTGGGCATGGAGCCTATTTTAAAAAGGTTTTTTTTGTGTTGAGATAAATTTCATTTTATTTACCGTTTTCTTTTCTTTCTTTCTTTTAAAGTTTATTTATTTTGAGAGAGAGAGAATGAGCAGGGGAGGGGCAGAGAGAGAGGGAGGGAGAGAATCCCAAGCAGGGTCTGCACTGTCAGCGCAGAGCCCAGCATAGGGCTTGAATTCATGAATTGAGAGATCATGACCTGAGCCGAAATCAAGAGTCAGACGCTCAACTAACTGAGCCACCCGGGTTCCCCTTAACCATTTGATTTCCTTTTACTTTTTAACAATTGGTAATCAGTATATGAGAAAGGGCGCTTGAAGCACCTGCAGTGGTGACTTTAACCTTGACTGCTGGCTCACTACTGATGGAGGTTATGTCTGCCGAGCAGCCACAGGACAGTGCCAACCAGTAAGTCGCTTGTGGGTCCTCATCTGGCAAAGATACCAAGTCTTAGAACCTTCAGCACGGACAGTTTTCTTGCAGTGATTCTCACAGTCTTGGTAGGCATCCAAACTGGTCCCTTCACAGTGAGATTCTTTTCCTTTGCGCCTCTGATCAAGTCGGCACATACCTCCTCCGAAGATTTTATGTGGTGGCTCCTTAGGGTCATTCTAATTCGGTGATCCGCCACTTCCGGTTCCACAGCTGTCTTTCCAGTATCTTAAGACGCGATGGCAGTGCTGTGGTTCTTCGTTCCTTGGGGACAGGGAACGGAGGGAGGCAGAGGCAGGAGTGGGGGACCCCGCCTTTCTGCAGCCGCCACCCCATCTTCCTCAAAGAGCTATTTCAACCATTTTAAAGTGTACAGTTCAGTGGTTTTTAGTCCCGTTCACAATGCCACGTGACCATCATCATGTTCTAATTCCAGAACATTTCCATCACCCGGCACAGCTGTCACCCTGCACCCCGCCCAGTCCCTGGCAACAACTAACCTACTTTCTGTCTCTACGAATTCGCCTCTTCTGGAAGAATCACACAATACGTGTGACCTTTTGTGTCTGGCTTCTTTCGCTTAGCATAGTGTTTCCAAGGTCCATTTACGTTGTAGTGTGTATCAGTACTTCATGCCTTACTATGACTGAATCATATTCGCAGTATGGACATACCACATTTCAAGTTCATCCATTCATCTGTTGATGGACACTGGGTTGTTTCCATAGTTTGGCCACTGTGAATAATGCTGTTGTGGACATTTCATGTACGGGTTTTGGTTGTTTTTGTTTTGGGGTTTTTTGTTTTGTTTTGTTTTGTTTAACGGATTCACTTTTCATTTCCCTTGGGTGTTCTCTGACAGTGAAATTGTTGAGTCATACTTGGGCTTTTGAGAAACTTCCAGATTGTTTTGCACAGTGGCTGCTGCATCATTTTACGTTCCCACCCTCAGTGCAGTTCGCAAGGGCTCCAACTTCTCCACAGCCTCAACAACACATGTTCTTTTCTGTCTTTTTGATTTACTCGCCCTCCTCCTAAGTGTGAAGCGGTGCCTCCTTGTGGCTTTGAATCGCATTTCCCTAGTAGCTAATGATACTGAACATCTTCTCCTGTGCTAATGGCTTTCTGTTTATCCCCTTTGGAGAAATGCCTGTTCAGATCCTTTGCTCGTTTCTAATAGGGCTATTTACCTCTCTATTATGGAGTTCTGAGATAAAGGGTAATTACACACGAGGAGTCATTTAAAATGTAATGGTGGCCATCTCAGCTTCTCAAGGGTGTTCAGCCCTTCCCCTGGGGAAACCCTGTCTCTAAGGGCTTGCTCCTGCCCTGCGGCATTTTCACACACCCACACCCAACTCCCCATCTCTGGTGGAAATGGAGCGCTTCTTCCCCTGTGAGTCTCTTCCAGGCAAACCCAAGACCTTTCACCCAATCAAGAGCTCTTTACAGCATTCTTCCAAAGGAGAGCTGTCTTCCTCTAAACATCAGGGCTGCGACTATCAGTGTATATTTGCAGAAACAGCTACAGGCAGCTTCTGAAAAGTAGAATTATGAGTTTGTTCTTCCAGGCACTACACATGAATGACTCCTAATTTTCCATTTCTCAGCTCAACTTTTCTTTCAGACCCCAGACTCTTCCACCTGCTGGACTCCTCCCCACAAGGTCAGGGAGGGGGGCGGGGGGCAGGGGGCCGGTGTGGTCTTCCAGGCATCTGGCCTTCAACCCCCTCCACTCCTAGTCCTCGACCCTAGGCCCCCACCCTCTGCACCACCCACACCCTCATTCCCTCCCTCCCTCGCTGCCACAACTAATCAGTCATCAACAATTGTTTCTCTGAAAGAGCTCCGCTCAGCCTTCATCAGCTCCCACCTGGACAGTCACCCCAGCTGGCCTCCCTGCCTCCACCCAACAGCAGGTAACTCCCCTGCTCAAAACCCTGCGATGGCTCCTTACTGCAGAGACCAAAACCCAATCTTCTTGGACTGAATCAGTTCCTTCATTTACTGATTGATTGCCTCACTCATTCAGCTGCCTGAGCACCTACTATGTGCACAGCACAGGGATACAGTAGGACAAAAGACAGGGTTTTGAGAAGAAGCAGATCGTTGCAGGGTGACCAGTGGTATACGATGGGCCTGTACGGGGACAATGGGGACAGNTTCACTCATTCAGCTGCCTGAGCACCTACTATGTGCACAGGGATACAGTAGGACAAAAGACAGGGTTTTGAGAAGAAGCAGATCGTTGCAGGGTGACCAGTGGTATACGATGGGCCTGTACGGGGACAATGGGGACAGAGAGGAGGGGACTAAACCCAGCTTGAAGGCAGACTCTTGGAAGAGAGAGCTCGCCGGTACCCACTCCTGCTCCAGTCACATCAAAGCACCTCCAACGCCCAGAATGCACCATGCTGCCTTTACAGACCCACTGAAGGCCTTTGGGCAAACTCCTCCAGCCTCTGACCTGGTTGAAATGTCTCCTCCTTTGAAAAGCACCCTGATCCCGTGCGGAGAGGACCTGATGGTCCTGCCTTTGAAACACGCCCGGCCCTACAGAGGCCCCATTACAACGTTGACCTCCTTTGGTTGTTATTTTAACTACGATTTTCTGGTAACTGAGTTGCCATCTCGGTTTTATTTTCTGCTGCCTGTCTGTGCCATTGACACACCAGGACACAAAGTGTGCCTCCCTCCTTGCACCTCAGCCCTCCACAAGGAAAAGGCAGCCTTCTAAAGCTCTGGCATCTGCTAATGCAGATACACACCCCCGGGGACATTGGCCAATGGCTGAGACATACGTGGTTGTCACAGCTGGGAGGTGCTACGGACATCTGGTGGGTAGAGGCCAGGGGTGCTGCTCACTTCCTACAATGTGCAGGATAGCCCCACCACCGGAAGTCATCTAGCCCAGAAGAGAACAGAGCCAAAGTTGAGGAACCCCATTCTCACCCCAGGTGTCAGGCAGGCTTCCTGGGGATGGCCCGTGCTCAGGTGGTTATGTTGAGAAGGCCCAGGTGCTCCGAGGGCCTTGGCCGGTGGCTCTGCGAGGAGAAACAGCCATAGACAGGGGCCTGGAGAGACGAGGAAGGGAGCCTGCTGGCCACCATCTCTGAGGGCCAACAGGTGTCCTCAGTAGCTCTGGGCACACAGCGAGACTCCATTTCCCAGCCTGCTTTGCTGTAAGCTATGGCCACATGACCAAGTTCCAGCCAGTAGAATGTGAGAGGAAGTGATGCAGGCCTGGTGCAAAGACCCTCCTGTGTGCCGCCCTCATCTCTCCTTCCCCATCCCCCTGCTGAATGAGAGGACCCTGGAGACCTACTTAGAAGACGACAGAGCCACAAGGGGGCAGGGGCCCAGGCCCTTGAATGACAGCACGAAGCAGACGCCAGGTACTCACTGGCTCCCACCAGCCCACATCCAGCTCATGTGAACAAGAAATCAATCTTCATTGTGATGTGCCCTGAGACCGCGGGGTTTACGAGTTAGAGCAGCAAATCTTGTTTAACTAAAACCACACTGGGTCAGCGGAAAGGTGAAAGGCGGAAGACAAAGGTACCCTTCAATTTTTTAGGGCTGACGAAGCCCTAAGCTCCCCTGGGATCCTGAGCAATTCTGCTCTTCTGTGGTTTTTGCCAAGCTTGGCATGTGGGCCTTCGAGTAGGCTTCGTCTGACTTTGAACCTGAGTGTCATATAACAGTCTGTACCAGTGAACAGTTCACGTTCTCTTTTTGGATGGACCGTGACCCTCTAGAGGGAAGGGTCTGGGCCCGATTTGCCGGATGTCACCAAGGCCCAGTAAAGGCCTTAGCACACAGCGGTCCTGAGGAGCAGTTATGAGCGTCTCTGAGTATGCAGGGTCCCTGATTGGCCCAAGCCACCCTCTCTACCGTCGTGTCTGTATCATTTAGGAACACATTCCCCTGCAAAAAACAAAACCCAACCGATAGAGGCTTAAACAAATAGGTAGAGGGTTCTGTTTTTCACATAACACAACCAGAAGCAAGCAGCTGCTAGGATCGGGGACTGTGACTCCACCTTTCCTAATATAATTCACCTTCCATCCTCAGGCTTTGGCCTCAGATCGCTGCCATGGCTCTAGGCCTCACACTGGGTACGAGACAAGTCCAAAGTCGGGGAAAAGCCAAGGGCCACGCTAACTACACCTGTCTTTTTTCATCAGGAGAGCAAAAGCTTTCCCAGAAATGCCCCCAGCAGACGTCCCACTTCAAGACTGATCGGCCAGAACTGGGTCACATGATCAGCATGAGCGGCTGGGAAATTTGGTAACAGAATGGTCATGACTGGCTTTTTTGATTAAAAAACCAATCGATGTTTTGTTGGCACAAACAGAGTAGGTATTAGGAAGTAGGCCGACGGGGTCTGCCTCAGTCCCCAGTCCTGTTTCTGGGGCTGCTGTCAGAAAGTCCCCTTGTTCTAGGACCACGGGGCCACCAGGCCTGGTCTTCTGCAGGCCCCAGGCTCTGTGAAGACACAATGGCCGGAGGGTTCGTGACTCCCTTCCCTGGTCTCTCACATCTGCCCCCGCCCCGCCCTGGTGCTGATTCTCAGTAAACCTCTTCAGCATAGACACGACGCCCTGTCCAAATGGCCTCTCCCAGCACAGACATCCCAGTTACTCTGGCAAAGCTAGACTCTGTCCCCAGGAGATGGGAGAAGAGCCCATGGGTCACTCTCCCGGGGAAGGCAGCTGGGTCACTGGTTTCTACAGAATAAACACTGCATTCCCAGTTACTCCCATTTGGGAAGCTGTCACATGTCCCCAAAGCCCTGGTCTTCTCATGTGAGCTGCAAATGACCAGCGAGGCTCACATACAGAATCCAGAATTCCAAGGAAATAGAAATAAAAATAACCAGTGGAAGGAATGGAATAGAACCACAAAGGGCCAGGCAGGCGACATCTAGCCTAACGTGGGCATCAGAGGGAGGCGGCCAGGGGACTGGGGAACAGGGTGATAGTAGCCAACATGTGCCAAGTACCTACTATGCACCAGGCACTAAATAAAGCCCATCACAGACATCAGCATCTTATTGGATCTTCAAGTCAGCCCAAGGAAGTACCGTTATCACCCCCATTTCATCCTCCACATAGCGAAACTGAGACTCGCAGAGGTAATGCCTAGCGTAATGTCCAGAATGTGAGCTCCGGTCAGATCAGCTTCCTTCCCCAGCCTGGTCATTCCCCGGCCGTACTTAAACTCCTTGTGCCTCAGTTTCCTCATCTATAAAATGGAAATGATGGTCGTCCCTATCTCATAGGCTCACTGGCGAGACTCAGTATGTCAGTGTGCATGGAACATTCAGAAGGGCTGGCACAAAATAAGCCCTCGATGTACATGCGCAAGTATTGTGATGCCCATTTCACAGGTGAGGGGATGGAAACGCAGGAACAAGTATGCGTATTTGCCCAGGATCAAGCAAGCGGGGAAGGGTAGAGCAAGCCAGGTCGAAGCCAGGTCTCTCCGACACCAGCACACACTCAAAACCACCAACCGATCAGCCTGACACCAATAAGCATGAGCCACTGGCGTCAGAAACAAGAGAACAGGTCTACACACATCAGACAGGGCAGTGGGTCACCGTAGGAGACCACAGGCAAAGCACACAGCCCAGGACGTGCCTCTCTGTGTCTGCATCCCCAGCAAAACAGTCCAGAAGAGAACAGTTGAATGAGTTTGAAAGCCTCAAGTGACTCCCATCAGTGGGTCTGTATTACATGCATCCAGGACACATTGCTCTGGAGAGACTGGAAGGCATGCAAAATTGCTCGGGGGCGGGGGGGGTGAGGTGGGGAGAGAGGCCCTGTAGCATCATCCTCCTCTTCCTCACTCACAGAGTTCTGGTCTTTGCACAGTGATGTGCCCAGCTACAAGACTGCATTTCCCAGCCTCCTTCGGAGTGGTGGTAGCCGTTGACCCGGAAGGCTTTGAGTAAGATGACTAGAGACCCTCTTTAAAGAGCCAATTAAACTACGAGGCAGGTCTGTGCCCCTTCTCCTCTCTTCTTCTTCTTCTTGCCTATAAAACAGATGAGACAGCTGGCGCTCCAGCAGCCATCTTGGACCCTGAGGTGACTTTGGAGATGGAAGCCATCAACCGAGGATGGTGGAGGCTGGGGCTCTGATGATTTCGTGGAACTGCCAACCCAGCCCTCAACCCCACCTCCAGTCATCTTTTATGTGAAAACTGATCCCTAATTTGTTTAAGGAACTGCAGTCAGTTACATTTTCTATCTTAGGGGTATCACCTTTAGAAGCACCCAGAAGTGGATTTGAATTACACCTCTACCACTTACGTGACTAGAGTAAATCCCTGATTACTCTGAGCCTCAGTTTGCTTCTCTGGTAAATGCCAATATTACTTCCATCTCATAGGGTTGTTGTGATAAAATAGTCCACGTAAAGTGGATTCTCTAGTGCAACCCGCAGGAGCTGGTGTTAGGAGCCCTGACTCGCTAGTTCCCACCCACCTCTGTGGCGGTCACCCACTCCCACGGCGGTTCCCGCTCCCCTTGCCCATTCCCATACCTTGAGTACCAGCTGTAGGCTGACCGCCTCGGGGAGACCAAAGCATTTAAACACCTCTCTGTTGGGGTCGCCCCTGCGCATGGACGACGTGTCCCGAGGAAGGCTGTCCTTGAAGATACAGGTCAAATGTCACTCCCTCTGAGAGGTCCTCCCTGATGACACCCACCCCAGCAGAGCTCTCCCTTCTTATCCCACAGCACCCAGATTTGCGTACTCCTCCCACCAAAGCAGGGAGCTCAGACTCCAAAGTCTCCAGGTGCCTCAGTACCTTAGGGAGGGGTGCAGCCCGCAGCTGAGAGAGCAGGCAGCCCCGCCCAAGGCTCCTCCTGAGTCCACGGCATTCCACCCGTCTCCGGGCCCAGATGGGGCCTGTGCACTCCCCCCCCCCATTCCCTTAACGCAGCTGCCCCGGTGCCCTTCTCTCACCTTC
>NW_027533258.1:1037380-1039591 GCF_008692635.1 Crocuta crocuta
CCCCTCCCCCCTGCCCGAGGTCTGGGAGAGAAGTCCTCACCTCTGGCTTCTGGGAGACAGAGTCCCGGCCACAGAGTCCTCCCATGTGTGCAGCACGGCCTTTGAGGCACGGATCCTGCTTGCCCAGCTAAGGAGCCCACGATGTTGGGGAGAACAGGTACGGCCTTTGAGAAGCTGCCTCCACGCCCACCCCACCCCTGCAGCCCAGGGAACATCTCGCAGGCAAGCGGTGTGGTCCTGCAACAAGCCAGGGGCAGGCCACGGCAGGCACGGGGCTGCGGAGACACAGCAGGCGCCGCTCAGCCCACAGACGGGAGAGCCAGGCACCGGCGCCTCCTGACGGAAGAGCACAGCACTGCCTCTCTGGACCCTTCTCACCCGAAACAGTCCTTCCTGGACCCAACCGCCGAATTTCAGGAAATACAGGAGACAGAAGGACATGCCAAACACCACCTCAGGCGTGCGGCCAGGAAGTCCAGACTGTGGAGACTCTGTGGGACCCATAGCTAGCTTCTGCAGCAAATAAAAGGCAGTCGCCCAAAGAGAGATGGATAAGCCCAGAGATTAGACGAGACACACCAGTATCGATTGATTCCAAGGCTGGGCCTTATTTGGACCCCAATTCAAATAAACTAAGCAACAATGACAATATGTGTATAGTTATTTTGATCAAAAGAAGTCTTTGTCTTTTTTTTACTTTTTATTTTATTTTATTTTATTTTATTTTATTTTATTTTATTTTATTTTATTTAAGCTCTACACCCAACATGGGGCTTGAACTGATGATTCCGAGATCACGAGCTGCATGTCTACCAACTGAGCCAGGCAGGCACCCCGAGTCTTTGTCCTTTAGAGGTAAATGTGGAAATATTTACAGACAAAATAGTATGACGTCTGGGACTTGCTTCGAAGTAAGAAAGGCAGGGTCGGGTAGGTTGGGAGATGAAACAAGACTGGCCAGGGGCTGATAGCCAAGCAGCTGTGTGGCGGTGCGGGGGGTCCTTCACGCTGGCCTCCCTGCCTTCCTATGTGCCTGAAATTATCCCGAAGAAAAACCGTGATGCCTCGGCCGAGGGTGGGTCTGCCCCCTACGGGATGTTTGGCAACATCTGGAGACATTTTTAGTTGTCACAAGGGCGGGTCCCCGTGGCATCTCGTGGGTAGAGCTCAGGGATGCTGGCAGACATCCTACGGTGCTCAGAGCAGCCCCCGAACTAAAGGGTTATCCGACCCCAGCGTCAGCGGTGCGGAAGGTGAGAACAGCCAGCCGGTGCTGAGCTGAGGGGTGCTAAGCTCTGCATTCGGCAGCCCCTTCCAAGGGAGGTCTGGAAGCGAGGAGCCAGAGCAGGGAACTGGGCTGGCGCCATCGATGGGCCTGGAGGGTGAGGCCTGGCCAGGACTGTGCCCCGGAGGAGTCAGAGCGTGGCGGGCGGACTGTTCCCTGGCAGTCTGCGAGCATCACCCCAACAATTCAGACAAGGCACTTATGGACCAGAAAGCCTCTGCCCCCTTCACAGATTGAGTGAGCTGGCAGCCCCCCAGGCTCCAGGCTGTGGGGACACGGGGTCCCTGCCTTCATGGGACTGGCACACACTAGAGAGATGAATGGCTAAAATATGGGGGCATCAATGGTGATGAGGGCTCCGAAGAAAAATGAGGCAGGGAGGGCACTCAGGGGTGCAATTTTAAGTAAGGAGGGGTCCCCTCACTGAGAAGGTGACTTTTGGGTAAAGTCTCAAGGGCATGTCGAGGCAGCCAAAGCAGCTGACAAGGTACAGACGTTCCTGACCTTGAACTTAGGAAACATCGTATGTACACAGGTAAGGACGTTTCAAAACAGGTCCCGTGCTGCCCTTCCTACCCCATGGTCTAGCCCGTGGTGTGTGTCAAGTGTTGGGTGTGGTCCTGGTTCTCTGGACAACCCCTCCCCAAAGCCAGAAGAAGTGGAAAGTTCTCAAGGGCACAGGTATTAGCAGGGAGGAGCATGGGAGCCCAGAGGACTTTCAGATGCAGAAAGCACTGAGGCAGAAACCAACATGGCTCACGCCAAAGGAATGAGTCTTTTGGCGGAAGAAGGATTCTGAAGGGCAAAGACGAAGGCGGCCTCCCAGGAGGCGGTGCTCGGGGCTCGGCTCCGGCCGGCCTGCAGCGGGGTGAGGGCTGACCAGCTGCCTGGAGGCCCGCGGCTGCACAGCCAGGAATGGCCCGCTC
>NW_027533258.1:1039764-1071042 GCF_008692635.1 Crocuta crocuta
GGCTCGGCTGGTGTGCTCATTCATCCGGACGGCAAAGACCCCCACTAGGTCCCAGAGGTCGAGCCCTTTGGGGGCAGGTGCTGCTGGAGCCTGTGAGACCCCCACCAGAATTTGGGGTTACTGTGAGGCATCTGGGGGGCGAGGGGGGGAGGTGATCAGACCACATCTGATTAACTTTTGTTTTTATTGTGGTAAAACACACGTCACATAAAAGGCACCATTCTACATTCTAAGCATAGAGATGCAGCAGCATCTGGTACTTTCGGTGCTGTGCGGTCACTGCCCTCTACCTGGTTCCATAACGCTTCCACCACCCCAAAAGGAAACCCCGAACCCCCTGGGCAGTCACTCCCCTTCTCCCTCCCCCCTCCCCCTTTCCCTCCAGCCCTTGGCAACCAGCCATCTGCTCTCTGCCTCTGTGAATTGGCCTCTGCTAGATGTTTCTATACAAGGAATCAGACAGTAGGGGCCTTCGGGGTCTGGCTTCTCTCGATTTCATTTCTTAGAGGCCCCTCCGGTTGCCACAGGGAGAAGGGTCTGCAGGGGGACATCGTTGAGGCAGGGAGGCCGGAAGGAGGCTGGAGCCCTCATCAGGTGAGGGAGGCCGACGGCCTGGACAGGTAGGAGGTAGGGTGGCGAGGAAGGAGGGGACCCGAGTGTAACTGGGAGGCAGGACCAGCGGGACTTACCGTACTTGAGCCGCAACAGGGACGGATGTCGTGGAGTCAGGGAGGACGCAGGGCTCGGGGTCTGAGCTCCCGGGACAATGGCGATGGCAGAGTGAGATGGCAGAGACGGGGAGAGGAAACGGAAGACACAGGGCCCAGTACATCAGAGACCCTGCAAGAATTTAAGAGTCAGGTATAGAAGGGTGGCTGCGGAAACTTTTAACACAAGCCAAGTCTGGGCTGGCTGGAATGCGGAAGGAGGGAAGGTAGGTGAGATATACGCAGTGCGCATCAATGAGGAGGGGCCATCCAGCTCCAGGTCCCCTGTGTGGGACTGGCCAGTTTCTGCTGCTCAAGGGGACACACGTCAACAAGAAGGTAAGCACACTTGCCTTCTCAAAGCTTCAGGGGACCCGCTCGCCTGTCTACCTAGCAGAAATGTTTTCGGAGGCTCAAGGCCACCAGGCATTGTTGCACACGTTGAGCACCGCACAACACGCAAAAGGTACTTTAACTCAGACTGGTGGTCTCCCTAGAGCTAGGCGGTGCACAACGCACACAGTGCTGCCTGGCAGTCATGGTCACCGCGAATCACTGTGTTTGTAAGTAATGGGGCTCCTGGAGAAGAGATGGGGATGTTTGTGAGAACCAGGATAGTGTCCTCTGCTTCTGAAGGTCAAATGAACTCTGGCATTTAAACACAGCTGTTGGAGTTGCCCTACATCCTGTGTTTTCTTTCTAAGAAGAAAAGCTTGGCCGGGGAAATGTCAACTCTGAGGTTCAACCAGCTGGCTCACGCACGCCACAGCCACCGATGAGCTGTGCAATGTCACCACGTTCTCTGGGGCAGCGCGGGGGCCCCCCGAGTTGTGCTCTGCACAGCCGGGACCTACAGTGGAGGCCGTGTAAACATGACCTGCCCTCCGGGCAGCTTCGTGGTGCAGGTCAGGAGAGCCCCAGGCCTGGGCTCAAATCCCAGCTCTGCCGCTGCCTGGCTGTGTGACCTCAGGCAAGTCACCTCACTTCTCTGAGCCTTGTTTCATCTTCCACAAAGTGAGAACCTGTTGGGGTTGCTGGAAGGGACAGAAGGGGGTCAGGGGATCTCTGGATGATCCTAGGTGCTGGGCTATAATAACCCTTGTCATGAGCCCCATACCCATTCCTGAGGGAGCCCCGGGGTGGGGGGGATGCTAACGTACACTCACTCACACACCCGCAAATTCACACACAGAAGCCTAGCCGGCTTTCACAGCCCGCTAAATACCCACCCTAAGCCACTTTAGTTCTTCCCTTTTTTATTTATTTATTTATTTATTTATTTATTTATTTATTTATNCTTTTTAAAGAAAAAGATCTGAAATGCAGAAAAAGGAAAAGAATAATAAACTGCCCTTTGCCATCACCCAGAGAAACCCTGCCAGGCAGTCATCCACTGATGGTGGGGACGCGCTGTGTCCCTCCACTCCAGCTGACCCCTGGGGGTGCCTCTGCTCGGACGAGGAGTTGAGGGTCTGAGCCCTCAGGAGGAAGGGCCAAAAAGCAGAGGGGTCGTGGGCCCCAGCAACACCCTCCCCTCCCGGGAACCAGCAGGAGAATAAAGTTCCCTCTGCCTCTGCTCTCCTGAGGGAAGAAGGCCGCTCGGCTGGAAGGCCCCCAACCCCCCTGTGATGTCCCCTCGAAGGCGACACTTCACCCGGGCGAGAGGGCAAGGTCTGAGCCAAAAGACCCTAGGAATCTGTTTGGTCAAGGGTGCCGAATGGGAAACAGCCCTCACCCAGTCGTAGCTGGGCTGAAGACTCATCTCCGTGGTTTTGTCTCTTTCCTTCTCTGTCACATGCCAATGACACCCCACGGCCACCCCATGATGGTTCACGATAAGCTGGCAATGGTGTAGCAGTTGCTGTTCTCTGAAAAGCTCTCTGGATATTCCCTGCCTTCCTGCCTCTGCGTCTGCCTCTGCCAGTGGGATTCTGCCCTTGGGCTCCCCACTGCCTAGTTCTTTCCGGACCCCAGCACATGCCCCTCCTGGGAAACTCGGAGCCCTCCCTGGGGGGTCCCCTCCCACCCCCACACAGCCAGAGAAACCTCCTGAAAGCAGAATTTCCTCCCTCCCTCCCTCCCTCCTTCCTTCCTTCCTTCCTTCCTCGCTTCCTCCCTTCCTCCCTCCTCCCTCCCTACTCCCCTTCCCTTCCTTTGCTCTCTCTCCCCCACTTTCCCCTTCTCTCTCTCTCTTTCTCTCCTTTCACTCCACAAAGTCTGATTCATCTCCATGGCCTCACAGTGCCCAGGCTAGAGCCCACACTCAATGCACTGAATAACGTCATTTGCACACACATGTTCTGACACACACATTCACAGACGCAATCCTAGGCAGCTTTCACAATCCTCCTCTACATACCCGTCCTTAGCCAGCAACCCTCGGTGGCCATTTTTCCCCCTTAAAGAACAATATCTAAAATGTAGCAAAATGGAAACAAAGTAAACCCTGAACTGACTACTTCTACATTTGTCACTGTTGCTCCTCTCTCTTAAGGCGATTCCCTTTGCCCCCACACCCACTAATAATGGCGATTATCCAGTCCTGGTTGCTCTAGTCTGATGGGAGAAAGAAGGGCCCCACTGTTGTCTCAGCTTACACTTCTCTGATTATTAATGAGCTCTAGCACCTTCTCATATACTCATCGGCCAGTCTGCGGTCCCTTCTTGAAAGTGCCCATTCATGTACCTTGCCCATTTCTCTGTTGGGCTTCCAGCTTTTTTCTTGTCTGTTTGCAGTTCTTTGAAAGTGCTGGACACAGATTCTTTATTGAATTGTTTGTTGTGAAATTTACATACAGTGAAAGTAACCATTTAAAAGTATACAATTCATGGGGCGCCTGGGTGGCTTAGTCGGTTAAGCGTCCGACTTTTGCTTAGGTCATGACCTCGCGGTTCGTGGGTTCGAGCCCCGCGTCGGGCTCTGTGCTGACTGCCAGCTCGGAGCCTGGAGCCTGTTTCAGTCTGTGACTCCCTCTCTCTCTGACCCTCCCCTGCTCACGCTTTCTCCCTGTCTCTCTCCTAGAAATAAATAAAACTTTAAAAAAATAAATAAATAAATAAAAAATAAAAGTATACAATTCAGTGGCATTTACTACATTCACAATGCGCTACAACTATCATATCTATCTACTTCCAAGATATTTCCATCACTCCACACGAAAACCCCATACCCACTAAGAAGTCATTTGGGTCCCCATTCCATTCTTCCCAACTCCTGGCCACCAACAACCAGTTTTCCGTCTCTTTGGTTCCACCTCGTCTGGACATTTCCTGTAAATAGAACCTTTTGTGCCTGGCCTCTTTCCCTTAGCATAATGTTTTTGAGATTAATTCCTGTTGCAGCACGTATCTGTACTCATTCCTTTATATGACTGAATAATAATCCATCATACATTTGCACCACGTTTTGTGTATCCATTATTCCTCTGATGGGCATATGGGCTGTTTTCACCCTTCAGTCATTATGAACAGTGCTGCTGTGAATATTCACGTACAAGTATTTGAGTACTTGTTCTCAGTCGTCTGGGCCATACATCTAGGTGTGGAATTGATGGCTCATGTTATGGTAATTCTACAGTTACCTTTCCAGCTAGTGGACCAATGCTTTTCCACAGTGGTCGCACAATTTTATGTTCCCACCAGCCAGGTATGAGAGTTCCAGTTTCTCCACATCCACACCCACACTTACTATTTCCTTTTTTCTTTTTTTTATTGCAGACATCCTAGTAGGTGTGATGTGGAATTTCATTGTGGTTTTGATTTGTATTTCCCTCATGAATAATGATGTTGAGCATCTTTTCATATGCTTGTTGTCTATTTGTGCGTCTACTTTGAAATCATTGGCCCACGGTTAAATTTGTCGTCATTTTTGCTCATGAGGTATAGGAGTTCTGTATGTATTCTGGATTCTAGACTCTTGTCAGAAATATAATTTGAAAATATCTTCTCCCATTATGTAGGCCGTCCTTTCACTTTCTTGATGGTGTTCTTTGATGTACAAAAGCTTTTAATTTTGATGAAATTAAATGTATGTATTTTTCCTTTTGTCACTGGTGCTTTGGGCATCATATCTAAGAATCTTTTTACCAAGTTTAAAGTCATGAGGATTATTCCTATATTTTTGTCTAAGAATTTGATAGTTTTAACTTTTAAGTTTAGATCTTTGATTCACTTTGAGCTGACTTTTGTCTATGGTGTGAGGTAGGGGCCCATCTTCATTCTTCCGCATGTGGCCATCCGGTGGTCCCTGCACCACTTGCCGAAGGAGCTATTCTTTCCACCATGAAATGGTCTTGGCACCTTGTCAAAAACCAATTGGCCACAGAGGTTTTGGTTTATTTCCAGACTCTCAACTCCATTCTGTTGGTCTACTTGTCTATCCTGTGCCAGTACCACAGAGTTGATTGACGCTTTGTTGTCAGTTTCAAGATCAAGAAGCGGGAGTCCTTTGACTTTATTCTTCTTTTTCAAGAATATTTTTGCCTATTCAGGGCCCCCTGCATCTCCATATGAATTTGAAGATTGGCTTTTCCATTTCTGAAAAAAAAGGCTGTTGGGATTTGGATCGGGATTGCATTAAATCTGTATTCCTGACCATACTAAGCCTTCCTGACAATACTAAGCCTCCTAACCCATGAACACCCAATGCCTTTCCATTTATTTATGTCTTCTTTAATTTCCTTCAGCAGCCCATCTGTCCTTGTTGTGTTCAATTATCAAAACTATTTTCTCAGAGCACCTGGCTAGCTCAGTCGGAAGAGCATGAGGCTTCTGATCTCGGAGTTGTGAGTTCGAGCCCCATGTTGGATACAGAGATTACTTAAATAAATAAAACCTTAAAAAATTTTTTTGCTCTCAGTCTGTCATTTGTCTGTTAATGTTTGCATGTGGTGTCCTTCATGAGGGAGAAATCCTTCATTTTTATGTAATCAAATTCACTGCTCTCTCCTTTGCACACATGTTCTCTCTCTCTCTCTCTCATGCATGGGAGCATATTTTATGTTTGGGACATTTGAGATTCATCCTCCCCACCCCATGGTCACAAAGCTACCAACCAATGTTTACTTTATTAGCTTTACGTCTTAGATACAGTATATATAGTTTCACTTTTTAAAGTTGGATCTTTAATCCACTGGGTCCCTCCTTTGCTCTGCTGTGAGGTGGGATCCACCTTGTCCCATAGGCTGAACCATCACTACTCGTTAACCCCACCATCCTTCTCCCAGCTCTGTGATCCCACCTGGATGCCCATCCACGGGGAATGGAAAGGTATGTTTTCCTCTCCATTGGAATGGATGCCCCCCGGCGGGGCTGGGGGCCCAGGTGTCTGTGACAAGCAGTGAACTAGGAACGTGTGAGGCACCTGGGTAGATCATGATGTTCCATTAAGGTGATAAGGAACAGCATGAGATGTAACACGGCTCTGCTGGAAAAGCAAATGGTGTATTTTTACAAGTACAGAAACATAGCTAAAGATGAAATATCAGTTTTCTTAACTTTTTAAAAAATGTTTATTTATTTATTTTTGAGAGAGAGACAGACAGACAGACAGAACATGAGTGGGAGAGGGGCAGAGAGAGAGGGAGACACAGAATCTGAAGCAGGCTATAGGCTCTGAGCTGTCAGCACAGAGCCCAATGTGGGGCTTGAACTCACAGATCACAAGATCATGACCTGAATCGAAGTCGGATGCTTAACTGACGGAGCCACCCAGAAGTACTTCAGGTGCCCAGAAATATCAATTTTCTTAAGCAGGAGCCTTGGTTAGGAGAGGATGGGAGGGGATTGGAGATACAAGGGAACAGATCACATGATAAAACGAAAGAAGAGGTGGTCTCCAATGGACCAGCGATGAAAATATGCCGAGACTTGACCCCTGCATGGCAGCCCAAGAAATCAGAGGGCAGCACAGAAGGCTCCGGAATGCGTGAGGTGCTCCGGAGGGACCAAGGCCTGAGTCTGAGGGCAGCAAGTGTAGGATGCTGCGTTCTCCAGGTGCAAGAGGCAAATGGGGCCTGTTTCTCCCCTCCCAGAGCAGTCATGGGGCCAGCGCTCAAACTGCCTCCAAGAAATCACACCGGGGGATCTATTTCATAGCTGAAGAAGGACCCTTAGAGAACCAACTATTTTATTTTGTTTTATTTTATTTTATTTTATTTTACTTTATTTTTATTTTATTTATTTATTTATTTAGTGTGAAAAGGTGATTTATTAAAGCACAGGGACAGGACCTATAGGCAGGAAGACTTGCCGAAAACCAACGATTTTAGATGTTGAGATTAAGGCCACAGGAAGACTGAACCCCCATGAGCTGGCTTGGAACCACACCCCTGACTCCAGCGCAGGCTCTCTCCCGGCAGATGGCCCCAGACCTGCCCCAGCGTGGTGGCCACAGACCCGCAAAGCATGGCAGCCACTGCGATCCCTCTGGCCTCTCTGGCTCCGTGCCCAGGCCTGCCATGGCCGTGTGGCAAACAGCTGCCCCTTGGCTTCCCGGGATTTGTACGTGGGTCCAGAGCTTCATCCCACATTCACTGTGCAGGAGGCCCGAGCGCCAGCCCAGACCCTCAGTGGCCCCTGCTTTTCTGCATTTATTGGGTCTTCAGATACACAGGCATCTCTCCATCTTGGCTCACAGGGCGTCTGACTGCTCTCCCTCTGGCTTGCTCTCTCTCACTGACGTCTCTTTCTTCCCGAGACCTGCAGACAAGAAAAACAGCTTTGCAGAGATGTGGGGGCAGAGGGTTCAGACAGGGGAATAGCAGGTCCTGAGGACGCCCAGGAGCCCGGTGTGGCTGCAGGGCTGTGAAAGAGGTGCAGGGTGGTGACGAGAGGGTGGCGAGCAAGCAAGGCCAAACCCCAGCTCTCCGGGCCAGGGCTGACCCCCAGGCTGAGGCCAGAGGCAGAAGGAGGCCAGAGCTGGGCAGCAGGGAGAGCGCAGGCTGGGAAGATGGTGTCTTTGCCCCCAATGAACCCTGACCTGCCCATGCCCGGGCCTCAGCCAGAGTTCAAGGGCATCTGCTTGCTGATGAGTCGTCTCCATGAGCCAGGCTGGGGCTGTGCAAACGCAGAGCCAAGGCTGGAGAGGGCTGTCAGGATGAGGTGCCCCAGGAGCCTGGAGGGGCTGCCCTAGCCCTTTAGTACCTCCTAGACCTGGCCAGTGAAGAAATCAGGTCCCCACTGCAGGGGATGGTCACCATTCAGCCCATCCGAGGTTAGTAATTACTATTATACCCATTTTACAGATGAAGAAACTGAGGCTCAGAGACATCCTGCGGTTTGCACAAGGTCACACAGCAAAGCTGGGATTCGAACGAGAGTTCCTAAGGGACAATTCTCTCAGCACTTTGCCCAGGGCCTGGGAGACCGCACGTTCAGCCTCCAGTCAACAACCACACGCTGTCCCCAGCTGCGAACTGGACACAAGCCACACAGCACACAGTTATGTCCCAAATTCAGATGCTACCAGGAGCCTGGCACACAGTTATGTTCCAAATTCAAATGCTACCGGGAGCCTGCTACCACAGGCTCTCGGCCCTCATCGCCTCTGCCAGGGGACTCCAGGAAAGTTCCAGCCCTGGGGTGGGAGACCTGGCCTGAATCAGGCTCCGCCTCAACTCGCAGGAGCTCCCTGGCCAGGCGCAATCCCCCTCTGGGCTGCATGCTGCTCGGTTGTGCAACCATGCCACAATGTCCCCCACCCAGCCCGTAAACAGCGCCCCTCGCATCGTTTCTAACCATTGCGATCACCCACAGGGCTGCTGAGAACCTTCAGGAACGTTCATGCAGAAGTCCACAGGCTCCCTGGGCTCACCCAGACCTCCTGAGGCTGAACCTGCCTCCTGACAAGACTGCCCGGGTGATCGCAAGCACATCAAAGTTCCAGAAGCCGTGCTCTGGGGTCCACTCCTGGAAGCGAAGATGCATAGCCCCGACTCTGCTAAATAAGGCCAGTCGTCTCCCCAGGCGGCCGCAGCAGTTTGCATCCCCACCGGGAGTGGATGAGCGCTTCCGGGGCACAACTCCTCGCCAGCGCCGGGCCTCATCAGACTTCTTCCTATTTTCCAATCTAGGCCCGAGAAAACAGTCCCATGATCACTCAACACTTTTCTTTTGATGCATTTCTTAACCTGTAGCCTCCGCCCAGCTGTAACGCCCATGCGATGGCATTTGCTGCTAGACACCTATTTTCTCTAACACAGATGAAGAGACGCCTAACTCTGCGAGTGTGTCTCCTGACACCAATGAGAAGAACAGCCCCAGCACCCGGGGACCAGTGGCTCCAAGTGGCCGGTGCTTGCTCTCCCTCCTCCCCATCCCCACCCTCATCCCTCAGGGTCACGTAGGGAGAGAGCAGCGGGGGCGGGGGCGTGCGACGCACACCCGAGGGGCGGGCGACCTGGTCCGGGCCTTGCGCTTGCCCCGGTGCACACAGCAGGCAGCACGATGCCCTGAGGCCAGGGCTCTCTGTGCTGAAGCCTCACTGGCAGGGAGAGGCACGGCGGGTCTCAGCTGGCCCTTGAAAGGGGACTCCAGGGCGGAACGGCTCCGGCTGCCCTTGACTCCCAGCACTTGTCAAGAAGAGCCACTTCTGGGAAGATCGCAGGCCTTGGGCTCTCAGGCTCTGACAGTGGTTACCCCGTCCGCGCTGCCCTGGGGCGCCTCGCCCTGCTAGACCCGGCCCTCAGGAGGGCCACCGTCACTGTACGGCCCGGCCCAGCCTGCCTAGAGTGCTCGCCCTGCTGCACCCACACATTCTGGGTACATTCTGGAAATCCAGGCTTTGGATGCCTCCAGGGGAGGTGACACGAGCCACACGGCCAGGTTTGCAGCGTTTTGAGGTCCAGCCTGCCTGCCTTGCGGCGTGTCACAGATCTCCAGCACACGGGCCCAGGTGGCTGCCGTCTGGTCTGGTCTGGACAGTGGGACGGGGCTGTGAGTGCCTCGGTGACCGCCGGAGGAGCAAATGACACAAGCCCTCTGTCTGGCCCCTGCGGGCTCAGCAGGGTCTCAGGTGGGTCCCCTCAGAAGCAGACCCTGAGACAAGGATGCCAGGGCAGTGAGTCCTCCTGGAGGTGATCCCTGGCCCCTTACAGCCCCTGGCACTGGAGCTGCCAATCTCACGGGACGAGAGAGTCCCCGGGAACCCAAGCGCCAGGGGCCGTGTGAACAGGGGGCGGCGGGGGGAGACAGGTCCACGTGCAGGTGGGCCCAGCCCAGTCCCTGATGCTGCTGCTTCCTGGCCGCTGGCCCCGGGCACGTTACCAAACCTCTGGAAATCCGCTCCTCTCCCTGGAAGATGAACTAATGCCTCACAGAGCAGTGGGGAGGGTGCAGTAAGGATTGGGCAACATGCTTGCCCAGGGGCATCCCCAGTGGGCTCACCACTGTCTGCACACCCGGGAGGTATGGTCTCCCAGAAACCCTTCCGGCTGCTGGTTACGCCAGCCCGAAGCCCAGGTGCCCAAGATGTGCAGGTGCAGCTGGAGGGCGACAGAGGAAGACACTCGAGTGCAGAGCCTCCGAGGTCCAATCCTGCTTGGCCTTCAGGAGCAGGCTCCGGGGAACTGGTCCAGGGGACACCAGTCAGAGGCCGGCCTGGCCACATGGCCACTGGGCTGTCCATCCCCCAGAGCAGCCCCATGCCCNAGTGCAGCCCCATGCCCACCCCCGCCACTCCCCTCTTCTTTCCCTGGCCCCCACGTGCCTGCCCAGGGTCACCCTTAGGTACTGGTGACCTTGAGGGATCCACGCAGGGCTGCCGACGGCCACAGAGAGCAGCCCTGGCAAACATCAGCTTCTGCCCCCAGCTGTCAGGTGCACAGCTTTAACCAAAAAATATACACAGCAGCAGCAAATGCTTGCTGTTTGGGATATGAGCCGGTATTCGACACTCGCCACAGCACATGTTAATGTCCTCAGAGTGCCATCTGTCAGCATCCCATCCACTCACTTATTGGGGTTTTTTTTTGTTTTTTTAAATGTTTATTTTTGAGAGAGAACGAGCAAGCGGGGGAGGGTCAGAGACAGAAGGAGACACAGAATCTGAAGCAGGCTCCAGGCTCTGCGATGTCAGCACAGAGCCCGATGCAGGGCTCAAAATCATGGATCCCGAGATCATGACATGAGCCAAAGTTGGATGCTGAACCGACCGAGCCACCCAGGCGCCCCAGCATCTGCTCATGTATTGATTGAACAACGAATGAGCCAGCCAGCTGTGTGCACACACCGTGTGCCAGGCCGAGGTCTGCATGGCCACCCGATGTCTCCTTCAGGCCTCTGCCTTGATGCCTCCCTTCCTGAAATAGCACCTCCACCCTCCCAGACACTCTGCACAGACTGAAACATGGACTCCGACAGATGCCCACGTCCCAATCCTCAGAACCTAGGAAGATCACCTTGTATGGCAAGAAAGGGGGCCTTTGCAGGTGTATGGAGAGGCCATCCTGGACTATTGGGGTGGCCCGCCATGCAGGCACATGTGTCAAACACAGATGTGAAGACACTGGCTTTGAGGACTGCAGTGAGGTGGCCACCAGAATCTGGAACAAAGACCGGATCTTCCGCTAGAGCCTCAGGGAGAGCATGGCCATGCTGGCACCTTGGTTTTGGCCTGGCAGTGCTGGACCTCCAGCCTCCAAGCTATGACAGGACACACTCTGTTGCTTGTGGCAATGTGTTACAACACGAACAAACACACTCTCTAACTCCTTATTCTGCTTTACCAACTTCCATCATACACTACTACCTAGTTAGCCACTGAGCCACCCAGGCGCCCCGAAAATAATTTTTATATAGATATGAGCTTAGGTACATGCTGAAAAAAAAAAAAACCCCGAGTGAATCCACACCAAATCCCACTGCAAATGGAACTATGTGTGGAAGGCTTCTCATTCTCCTGAAAGCATTTTTTTTTACTTTATTTATTTATTTGGAGAAAGAGAGAGAGAAAGAGCACGAGTGAGGAGAGGGAGAGAGAGGGAGGAAGAGAAGAAAATCCCAAGCAGGCTCTACTCTGTCAGCCCAGAGCCTCATGCAGGACTCGAACCCACAGACCAAACCGTGAGATCATGAGCAGAACCTGAGCAGAAATCAAGAGACAGATACCTAATGGACTGAGCTGCCCAGGTGCCCCAACAGTAAGCACTTGTGAGGAGTTTAAGAACATGTTTATTTTAGGAAATCTGAGTTCCACCATGGAACTAAGGGACTCGGATGAGAGAAGGGGCCGCAGAAGCCTCTTGGGAATCATGTAGAAGCGGAGAAGTTGACTCCCATGAACTTGGAAAGGCTACAGCAAGTTCCCGCCGAGCAGACCTTACACATTTACAAGCACTGCCTGTTTTGTTGACCACCGGCTCCAGGCCAAACCCAGTGGACTGATTTTACTCCTCTCAGCAAAATTTCAAGATGGTACCCGTTCCTGACTTAGGGGTACAGGAAAAGGCTCTGAGAGGTGGCCCGCTCAAGGTCTCACTGCTAGAAGGCGGCAGAGCTGAGACTGGCCTCCAGATCTGCTCTGACCCTTCTCAAGAGGACACGCTAAGCCACTCACATCTGAGCGCATGGCTGGTGTCTGCACGGAGTTTCCACACTAGGGCCATTCTTGAGACCTGAAACCCTGGCGTCTTGTTGCCAGTGCTGAAAATAATGCAAAAGGAATTGCGGTTCGGCCCCAACACCGGGTGAACAGTGCCACCTGGTGGACGACACAGACACTACAGGCAGTGCGTGAGACCTGGGAAATGGTCTCAGGTGCTCGTGAGATTGGAACATTCAAGGGGAGAGTTGTTCTCTTTGAATTCATAAAAGGGACAGGAGCAAAGGCCCAATGTATTATCACAGATGGAAATCAGAGGTCTGGCCCCCCCGGTGCTTCTAACAGTGAACCCAGACTTCTGAGGTGTTCGAGGATCCAACCCAACTCGAGTTCCCTCCACAGTGTCCTGCCAAGAGATCATGAAGCCTGGCCTTAACCTCCAGAAATGGGGTGCTCACTCTTCATTTGTCTTCTTCCCAAAGTTCTTCCTCTTCTTTCCTCATAATACCCACTCTTTGCCCCTCCTCTTACTTCCATTAACAGTTCATCTGACCCCTTGCCCTTAGAAGTTCCAAAGAATCTGTGACTCCGGCGAGGCCTCCTCCACCATCACTCCTGGGGCATAGGCCTGGCTCTTCTCCCCAGCATGGCTCTCCTCGTGCTAAGTGCTGGTATTTAGGGGGTGGAGGTGAGGCGCAGGGACACGGCCTCTTAGCTGCTTACTCTAACTGGCATGCTCTTCCCCCAACACTTCCCGAGGCTGGAATCTTCACCACTCGGGTCTCGACTCACATGTCACCTACTGAGCAAGGCCTTCCCTGACTACCCCAGGTCAAAACAGCCTCCCGAGTCTCCCTTCCGCCCTTGCCCTGCTTGATATTCCCAGAGACGTCTCGCTATCTACAATTATGCATATTCACTCCCCTCGCCTCACTCTACCCGTGTCTGGGGCCATGAGCTTCACAACTTGAGGGCTTCGTCTGCTGTGTTGGGCGCTGAGGCCAGGGCCCCGGGGACAGCAGGTGATCCGCAGACATTGCCTTTGCTCACTTGAGTCTCCCCAAGTCTGGGAGCAGAGCAGGGCTGTGGCTTCAGCAGGGTCCCCCAGAAGTAGACCCTGAGACAAGGATCTCAGGGCACGTATAGGCTGTTACCAGTTGCGAGGCTGTTGCCAACTGAATTGTGTACCCCGAAATTCTTATGTTGAAGTCCTAACCCCCAGCGCCTCAGAATGAGACCTTACATGGAGACGGGGTCTCTTCACAGAGGTGATCAAGTTAGGCCATCAGTCACAATTTCATTAAGTCATAATGAGGTCATGAGGGCGGGCCCTACTCCAGTATGACTGGTGTCCTTACCAAAAAAGGACTTTGGACCCAGAGACAGACATGCACAGAATGTGAAGAGACACAGAGAGAAGACAGCCATCTCAGGCCAAGGGGAGTGGCCTGGAACCCGCCCTCCCTCACAGCCACAGAAGGACCCAGCCCCCTCCCTCCCACGTTGATGAGACTTCCGGTCTCCAGGACTGTGAGACCGGAAGCTTCTGTAGTTTAAACCCCCAGCCCGAGGCGCTTTGTTATGAGGGCCTCGGGAGCTGACACAGGCGTCCACAGAAACTGCCACAGGCCGGAGCTGGGGTCCCCACGAACAGAGGAGAAAGCCACGTCTGGAGGTGGGAGTGGCTTGTCCGTGGTCACCCAGAACCAGGCCACGGACTCAAGTCTCCGAACTCAACATAAAGTTAGAACAAGCCCCTAATCCCCGGACCCCCCGGCGCAAGTGGCCTGAAAGAGATACTCTGTGATCCAGCAATTCTACTCCCACGTGTACACTCGAGAGAATCGAAAGAATCGAGTGCAGTGTCCATACAAAAACATACGTGAATGTCCTTTGCAGCGCTAGGGCCAACAAACTCGGGGTCCCCTGACGGATGAATGGATAAACAAAATGGGGAGTATTATTCACCCACAAAAAAGAATTGAGTACTGACACATAGTACATGTGTCATGGATGAAACTTTAAAACACTGTCCAGGGGCGCCTGGGGAGGCTCAGTTTGTTAAGCGTCCAACTCTTGGTTTCTGCTCAGGTCATGATCTCATGCCTTATGGGTTCAGAGCCTGCTTGGGATTCTTTCTCTCCCTCTCGCTCTCTGCACCCCTCCTTGTGCATTCTCTCTCTCCAGATAGATAAATAAACTTTTAAAAATATTTTTAAAAAACCACTGTCCGGGGTGCCTGGGTGGCTCAGTTGGCTAAGCACCTGACTCTTGATCTCAGCTTAAGTCATTTTTTAAAAAAAAATTTAATGTCTATTTATTTTTGAGAGAGAGACAGACAGAGATAGAGTGGGAGTAGGGGAAGAGCAGAGACAGAGACACACACACAGAATCCGAAGCAGGCTCCAGGCTCTGAGCTGTCAGCACAGAGCCCGACGCGGGGCTCAAACCCATGAACTATGAGATCATGACTTCAGCCGAAGTAGGACACTCAACTAACTGAGCCACTCAGGCGCCCCAGATCTCAGCTCAAGTCTTAATCTCAGGGTTGTGAGTTCAAGACCCACACTGGGCTCTGCGCTGGGCATGAAGCCTACTTTAAAAAAAAGAAAAAAATGTTTCTAAGAAAAGAAAGGCAGTAGAAACAGTGAAATCAAAGGCCTCGAGGCCTGAAGGTCCAGGTTGTCCTCTAGGAATTGCAAGAACTGTGCAGAGTAGTTGGCAGGAGACAGGGCATCACCCTGATAGCCAGGAGAAGGATTTGGCATTGAGTCGTGTGCCCGTGGGCAGCCGTGGTGGGTCTTAAGCAGGGAAGTGGCTGAGCAGGGAAGAAAGAGAAAGTCAGGGTTGCAAGGGTGAGGGAAGCGAGTCTAGGGGAGGGGAGGCCTGTCGGAGGCCAAGGCCCGGAGGTCAGCAGGGTGGGAGGCGAGGGAGAGAGAAGGCGCGGGCTGACAGCCAGGTTTTAGGTGGGGTGACAGTGCTTGACGGCCCACCCGGTGGGGAGCACCATAGCAGGAGCACTCTGGGAGGAAGATGAATAGGTGCATCATATATCGGCTCAGAGGCACCCAAGAAACATCCAGAACTGCGTCCAGGAAGGTCTGGGCAGGTGACAGCAGCCCAGAGGACCTGATGAGGAAATAAGGCCACCACCTCCGATTCTGTGTCTCCCTCTCCCTCTGCCCTCCCTTCATCCCCTGCTCCTCCTCCGCCTCTGCCTCTCCCTCTCTCAAAAACGAATAAACATTAAAAAATAATAATACAAAAGAAAGAAAAAGAAAAAAAGGCCACTAGATGGAGGAGATTACTTGGGACAGTGGCTCTGAAGCCACACGGCCGTGGCTCAAATCTGAGCACTGCCACCTTTAGTAACTGCAGGGCAGGCTCCGTGTGGGAGCTGCGTGGCCTCCACCTCTCTGAGCTCCTTCCCCGCCTGTGAGGCGGAGGGGGCCCTATCTGCTGACTCCCACGCGTGCAGGGAGGACTCGGTGAGTTAACGCTGACGGGGCGCTTAGACGGGCAGCTGCCGATCACGCAGGGAGTGTGGCCACCACGCGGTGCACCAGACGGGCATTGAGGGAGCTGATTAAAGAGGGGGCTTCATGGACTCTGTGCCCACAGGCTCCAGTGTAGACAGTTTCTGATGAAGCCTGCCAACCTGGCTTTTTAACGAGCCTGACACCTGCCCACCCAGTGCCTTCCTGGTGCAGGTGGTCCGTGGGCCTCATAGAAGGAAGATGAAAGAGCCTTGAGGATGCCCATAATGAGGGGCAAGAAAGAAAACCAAAGCACAGTGGGTAGTTCAGGAAGAAGCAAGTGAGCCATAGACTCAGATGCTGCAGAAAGGCCGGGCTAGACGGGGAGAGAGCAGCCTCTGCCAGGCGGACAGGTAACAACAGGTTGGATGGCCACTTGGGGGGGGAGCTGGTTCCATGAAGTGATGGAAACTGGGGCAAGTTCTGGGGCTGAGGAACGTAAAGGGTGTTCTGGCCTAAGTTATGGCCCCCCACATGTTGAACTCCTAAACATCAGTACTTCAGAGCATGTACATAGTCTTTTCCCTTGAAGACGGAGAGAGCGCTAGTGGTAGACGGGGGGGGGAGAGAGAGAATCTTAAGCAGGCTCTATGCCCAGCTCAGAGCTCCACACAGGGCTCAATCTCACAACCCAGAGATCATGACCTGAGCCGAAACCAAGAGTCAGACGCTTAAGCAACTGAGCCACCCAGGCATCCCTGGAGACAGTCTTTAAAGGGGTGAGTAAGGTAAAATGAGGCCACTAGAATGCATTCTATCCAATCTGACTGGTGTCCTTATAAGAGGAAATTTGGACACAAGCATGACAGAGGGAGGACCATGTGAAGACACAGGGAGACGCCGGCCACCAGCAAGGCAAGGGGGAGGCATCAGGGGAAATCAACACTGCCTACACCTTGACCTCAGACTTGCAGCCTGAGATCAGAACCATGAGGAATAAATGTCTGTTGCTGAAGCCCCCCGTCTGTGGGACTTCACTGCGGGGTCCCCAGCAAACCACTACAGGAGGTGAATCAGCAAGGCTCATAAAGATTCCACAGAGCACCAGAAATCTGGGGCAAGCCTCTGAGGAGAAAGACAGAAACCCAAATCAACAAACATGAAAAAGCAAAAAAGAAACAAACTCTGCAGGAAGAAGAAAGCTTTAAAAATGAGTCACAACCTCATTAATATCCTCAGAGAGATAAGAGAATTACAGCAATAAAACAAGAACAGGACGTGGCGAAAAAAGAATCTTCAAAGAATAGAAAAGGGTCCATGAAAATTATATCTATGTCTATATGTTATATTCATACTATAAATTATGTTGTTGGTAAAATATATTTATAATGTATTATATAATATATGCTATATTTATAGAATACATGGATGTATGTGTACATGCACATACTCATAGACATATAGAAATTAAAACATCAGTGTAAGGGTTAAAAAATTATATTAGATTTTCCAAGTGCAATGAGATAATGAAATAGAAAATAGAAAAGATAAGAAAATGCAGCAGATTCATACAGGAGCATCAACATCTGAGTTATAGGAGTTCTAGAAAGTACAAACAGAAAAAAAGAGGAAAGAAATCATCCATCATGTAAGGTAAGAAAATGTTCCAGACTGATAGGGCTTTTCCTGTCCTTTGCAGATTGAAAGGGCTCACTGAGAACCCAAACAATGGGTGAAAATAAGACTCACATTAAAACATCATTTTGCAGATCAGTGACAAAGAGAAGTTCCCACAACTTCCAGGGAGGGGAATGAGAAGAGGAGTTGGTCTCTTATGAAGGATCAGAAATCAGACTGACTTCAGACTTCGCAGCAGCAGCCCTAGAAACCAGAGGGCGATGGAATAGTGCCCTGGAAGTCATTGAAAATGAGCCACTTCCAACCTTCAGTTTCATACCCAGCTAAACTAGAAACCAAGTAGCAAGGTAGATTATAGGTATTTTCACACATGAAAAGTCTCAATAAATTTACTTCCTATATACTCTTTCTTGGGAAGGGTGGAAAACCAATATAAGTGAGAAAAACAAGAGGAAATAGCAGATATGGGAGATAGGAAATCCACCTGGAGAGAGAGATAAGAAGTGACCCGAAGGCGATCTGAGCTGTGCACCAGGCAGAAAGGGTGGTCGGACCAGATTAGGGCAGGGCAGAAATCTCTGGAGAGATTTGTTCAAAATCAAACTGATGGGACACATGATATATGAGAAGTGAAATTTGGGTTAGACAAATGGCAGAGGCTGGGGGTTGAGTTCATGGCAAGTACGTACAAAACAGAGCAAACCTCTCCACTCTAGCTGCAAGGAGAGCAAAGCGCTGGTCTGGGAAGCACACCTCATCTCGGTGGACTGCAGGACTCAGCTGAGTGGCGTTTCCTCAGGCGCAATGTCCACACGAATATTGCTTGTGTCCGTGCAGGTCCTCCAGGGTGAGGCGGCTGAGCTGTGTGTGAGCACGGAAGTTTGCTGGTGAGTAACGCCTGCGAGGGATGGAGGAAAGCTGAGTTGGACAGGGGGTCGCAGACTACAATCTGACAAAGTCTCGGCCGACCCAGCCAGGAGCTCCAGAGCAAAGGCTGCCTGCTTCAAGAGTCCCACACTGGGAAGAAGTGGCTTCAGTGCACGCTGTCCCCCGTGCTGGGGGACCAGCTGAGGGCTGTCCCAGAGAGCATACTCCAGCCCAAAGGCTGCCTAGAACCCTGGGGCTCCCACGGATTGGCCACGCTCCTCATAGCAGAGCACGTTTTCCTTAAAGGGCAACATGAGCACTATACCTCCCTGGATGACACTTTGATCAAGGTCATGTCTAATTCTTTTTTTTTAATGTTTATTTATTTTTGAGAGAGAGAGACAGAGAGTGAGATGGGGAGAGATGGAGAGAGAGGAACATACAGAATCTGAAGCAGGCTCCAGGCTCCAAGCAGTCAGCATAGAGTCTGACACGGGGCTCAAACCCACGGGGTGTGAGATCGTGACCTGAGCCAAAGTTGGACACTTAACCGACTGAGCCACCCAGGTGCCTCTGCCTCTCCTGGTTCTAGGGCGGTGACACCCCCCCCCCATTGTGTTGATCATGGTCGAGTGCACGTAGCACCCACACCCACCTCCTTCTCCTACATCTGTCTGGACGGCGAGGCTGGGAAGCAGAACCCGTGTTCCCAGATCCCTTGCAGCTAAGGGCAGGAGACTGGCTCTTGATGTACTGCCACTGGATGCACCAGCACATGAGACCAGGAAGGAAGGAGTGAGAGGGGCTTCTCCCTGCCGGGATGGCATCTACAACAGCAGCAGCCTCCCAGGCTCCAGGGTCCTGCTTTGTGACCACTGAGAGGCTGCTATGGTGACAACAGCACCCTGACTTGGCTCCGGGGCTAGTTCCTGAGTCCCCACTGCCAGCTTGTAACAGAGCCAGCAGCGCCCCCGGATGGTCAGTGTTGCAGCCCGATTCTGCAGGCCAAGCAACAATTCTGTCGTTAGCTGTTGCCTTAGTCACGACCAGCAAGGTTATGCTGTGGAAGGAAGCGTTCCCAGAATCTCAGTGGCTTTTAAGCCTTAAAGAACAACAGCTGGGCAACGACTTTTGAGATACAGCACTAGAGGTGTGATCCATCAAAGAAAGAGTCAATAGGCTGGACCTCATCACATCTTAAACATTTCTGCTCTATAAAAGATACCATCAAAAGAACGAGGGGGCGCCTGGCTGGCTCAGTGGGTAGAGCACGCGGCTCTTGATCTGGGGATTGTGTGTTCGAGCCCCACGTTGAGTGCGGAGATTACTTTTAAAAAAGAAAATCTTTAAACAGACACAAAACAAACAAATAAATAATCCACAGCACAGGCATCAGATGCTGACAAGGACATGGCACCATAGGATCTGTCGTTGTCTCCTTGTGTGGGTGTGAAATGGCACAGCCACCCCGGGAAGAAGGGTGGCAGCGTTGTGGATGGAGCATCTGTGTCCTTGCAAAACTCCTACGTGGAAACACCGACCCCCGATGTGACTATATTTGGAGACAGAGCCTTTGTGGAGATAATGAAGGTGAAATGAGATAACATTAAATGATTCAGGAGCTCCCTATCCTTATAATAAGAGACACTGCATCGTGCTCTCTCCTCTCCCTCTCTCTTCCCCATACTTAGTCACGCCAAGAAGAAGGTGTACCTCCAGAGCTTTGAAAAGTAAACTGCTGCTGTTTGAGCCACGCAGTGTGTGATGGAGGCCCTAGCTGACTAAAACAGGCAGTCTCGTAACAAAACGCAACACAATCTTACCATGGAATCCAGACACCACGCTCCTTGGTATTTACCCACACGACATGAAAGCGTACCCCCTCCCAGAAACCTGCCCCCAGACGTTTCCCGCAGCCTTATTCCCGATCACAACCAAAACATCCTTCGGCAGCTGAACAGATGAATACCCTGTGACCCATCCACCCAACGGCACGGGATCCGGCTCGAAACAGAAGTAAGCTCTTGAGTCATGGAAAGATCTAGGGACGAGTTAAATGCAGGTTCCTAAGTGAAAGAAGCTTGTCTGTAAAGGCTGCATGCTACATGATTCCAAAAGAAAACGCCACGGAGACCATAAGAAGCTAAGTGTTCGCTGGGGCTTGGGGAGGAGGGAGGGATGATCGGCAGATCCCGGGGCATTTTCAGGGCGCTGGGACTGTTCTGTGACACTATCACAGCGGGGCCACGCCACCGTGCGCGGTCCAGAACCCACGGCACGCGCACCACCCAGAGCAACCCCTGGGGAGAACTGTGGACGGTGGGTCATAACACTGTCGGTGTGGGTTCAGCAGCTGTGACAAAGGTCCTGCTGTGGCGAGGGACGCCGATGCTGAGGGGAGGCTGCCGGGGAGCGTCCGTGGGAAATCCCCGTACTTGCCATTCAGGTTTGCTGTGAATCTCAAACTGCTTTGCAAAATAAAGTCAGGGGGTGCCTGGGTGGCCCAGTCAGTTAAATGGCCAACGTCAGCTCAGGTCATGATCTCACGGTTCATGAGTTCAAGCCCCACACCAGGCTGTGCACTGGCAGCATGAAGCCTCCTTGGGATTCACTCTCTCTCCTTGTCTCTCCCCCTTCCATGCTCTCTCTCTCTCTCTCAAAATAAACAAATAAACGTTTATAAATAAATAAACAAACAGGGGCGCCGGGGTGGCTCAGTTGGTTAAGTGGCCAACTTTCACTCAGGTCATGATCTCACGGTTCGTGGGTTCGAGCCCCATCGGGCTCTGTGCTGACAGCTCAGAGCCTGGAGACTGCTTTGGGTTCTGTGTCTCCTCTCTCTGCCCTTTCCCCACTCATGCCCTCCCCCCTCTCTCAAAACTAAATAAACATTTAA
Source organism: Crocuta crocuta (assembly GCF_008692635.1). Lineage (NCBI taxonomy): Eukaryota > Metazoa > Chordata > Mammalia > Carnivora > Hyaenidae > Crocuta > Crocuta crocuta. Next base: position 1,060,888 of record NW_027533258.1, read on the forward strand.
AAAATTGTTTCATAAATAAATAAAGTCAGGAAGGGAAGGAGGGAGGGAGGAATTCCTCTCACCCCTGCTGCAGGTCTGACCCAGGGGAGCAGGAAGACACCACAGGTCAGAGCCACTCCAGGGTCCAGGCTGACCAAGACTGTGACCTGACTTGGGGTCAGTAGGTCGGGGAAAGTGAAGAATTGCACACCAGCCCTCCAAGTTGCTTGCTAGAAGTGACATCCTCACTTCTGCTCATATTGCATTGTCCAGAGCAAGTCACGTACCACCCCTGACGATGAAGCAGGGAGGGAGTGCATCCTATCTTGCCCAGTGCTAGGAGGGGAACCAGGGTGCTCCTGACAGCCACAGATCACCGTAGTGTGCGGGGTCCCCACAGAATCCCACACACACACACTCCTCCTTGGCGAGATCCTGATATTCTTACTCCTTCCCCACCTGTTAAGAACAAGGGGCCTTAGGGCACATGCGTGGCTCGGTCAGTTAAGCGACTGACTCTTAATTTCAACTCAAGTTCATGATCTCCCGGTTCGTGGGTTCAAGCCCTGCATGAGACTCCACACTATGACAGTGTGGAGCCTGCTTGGGATTCTCTCTCTCCCTCTCTTTCTGCCCCTCCCATGCACTCTCTCTTGCTCAAAATAAATAAATAACTTGTAAAAATTTAAAAAAGAAGAATCGCAGGATTCTGTTCAGCAGGAATCATTTCCAAATCAGTCAATCAAATATTTATTGAGAAACTACGCTACGCCTGGCAGAACCAGAAATCGTGGTTTATGGCCAGATATAGTGACGTGTAAGTTACACACAAGGAAATGCATCCCTTGTTAGCACAGTTTTGTGGGCTGCGACATGGAACACATCCATCAGCCTCGAAAAGTTCCTTCACGCCCCTTGTGAAGGGCGCCCCCAGCTCCCTGGCAACCACGGACCAGCTTTCTGTCCCCGTCATCCTGAAACCCCCAGAATGTCACCTAAATAGAATCACAACACACAGTCTTGGTCTGACTTCTTTCGCTCAGCATAATGCATCTGAGAGGCACCCATGGTTTTCGCGTGTCCCCACGAGTTATGCCAAGAGTCCGCTCTTTTTTATTACCAAATAATATTTCATCGTATGCACACATCACGTTTCGCTTCTCCGTCCATCCATTGATGAACATTTGGGTTGTTTTCAGTTTGGGGCAATTACGAAGGAAACCGCCATGAGCATATGTGTGGACATATGTTTTCATTTCTCTTGGGTAAACACCTAGCAGTGGGAAGGGTTGTGTCATATGGTAAGTGTATATTTAGCTGCATGAGACACTGCCAGAGCATTTCCCAAAGTGACTGCAGTGATTTACATCCTTGCAAGCAATGCGTGAGAGCTCCCGCTGTCCCGGGTTTTCACCAGTACTGGATATTATCCGATTTTTACGTTTTAGCAATCCTCGCGGGGACAGAGGGGGATCTCACGGTTGCCCTGATGACTAATGATGTGGAGCCTCCTTCACGTGCCTGCAGACCCGCTGCATGTCTTTGGAGAAGTGTCAGATCTTTCGCTCGTTCTAATTGGCTTATTTGTGTGTCAGCAGGTTGGGAAGGTTCTAGATTTGCTGTGCCAAGCCCGGTGTTCAGGGGGGCCAGAGCAGACTCACTCTGTGCAGGAGGGGAGAGGCGTCAGCTGCCACCAGCACCCCTCGTCGCCCGCCTCCTGGCTCCTTCATGCACCCTCAACACCAGTCCCCAGAGGTACTTGGCCTTTCCAATGTGAAGACCTATCCAGGCTTTCCAAACTCCATCATCGGGCCCAGCATCCAAGCCTCCACCTGCCCAGCCCACTGTCTCTTCTCCGTCCGTCCACCTCCTGCCTTCTCACCGGGGAGCCCACGAGATTCCAGCACAGCTACTGTCCCACAGACACGCAAGGCCCTGCCCTACCTCAGGCCCTTTGCACTTGCTGTTCCCTCCGCTTGCAGTGCTCTCCCAATGACTTTGTCCCTCCTTCGATCAGGCCTCTGCTCAAAGGTCACCTCCCTGACCACATCATCTTCAGAATTCACCCCCGTGTCGCTGCACCCTCGTCTCGGTCTTGCTCACACCCTCGCGTCACCCTCATCTTGCTGACATCGCTGTGCTGCTGTCTGCTTACTTGTACCTTGTCCGTCTTCCACCGGGCTCAAGACTCCTGAGGGAAGGAAATTTGATCACACTGTGACCCCAGGGCCTGGCACGTCGTCAGCCCTCAATAAATATGTGCTGAATGAATCCATCTGCTGTCATAGGACTCCCATGAGGAGTCCGTGAACGTCAAGTGTGGCTGCCCTTCACACCCTGCTGTGCTTCCAGAGGAGGAAACCGAGGCTCTGAAAGCTGCAGTGACCCACCAGGGCCACACAGTCAGAGCAGAGGACGCCTGCGCCCACATCCCTTCCCCGGAGCCACCCTCCTGCCCATCCTGGCCCGGGGCCAGCATCACAGGGATACCTCACACCCTAAACACACTGACCACACGCAGCTCAGAGGCCACCTCCACGCAAAGTCACCACAACACAGACGTGCCAGGCCCCCGTGCAGCCAGATGGCCTCGGCGCGCAGGGATTCTCTCCCTACATCCATGCACACAGGTGCGTTGCCTGGTACACTTGGGAATTTCCCTTACACACGCACAGGCGCGCTCTGGAATTCCATTCACACACAGACGCACCAATCACGCACACCCTGAGTCCCACAGCCTCCTGCTGACATGCCCACGGCAGCAGGCCGAGGTGACTGACGGCCCGGGACTCCAGTGGGCCTCCGTCGCCATGACAACAGACAGCTCCCGTATCTCAGGCTGCACGCCACAGCCAGGGGAAGGGTACCCGTCACAGCCGCGGCAGATGCTTCCAGAGCAGGAGCAGCCCAGGCCTCCTTGTAGACCCCCAGGGCCCACCCCTCGTGGGCACGGAGCAGACCCCCTGAGACGCGTGTGGACTGAGAATTGTCATTGTCCGCAGAGAACACGTGGCTCCCACTCTTGCGTGCCCCTTGTGTGCCCGGCACGGGCGTGTAACCAGCAGCTTTGCACACGCTCCCCGCACCCCCGCATTCTCACAATGTCCTGACAGATGAATGCTGCCAGGACACCCATATTGCAGGTGGCAAAACTGAGGATCAGAGAGGGAAAGTCTCTTGCTCAGGGTCACACGGTGAGTCACCAGCAGCGCTAAAATTGGAATCCAGGGCTAATGGACCATGAAGGGTCTTCTTTCCACTGCCCTGCACTGTATCTGAGCCAGGAGGGCTCCTTCAGGAGCGGCCGGCCATTGCCTCATCTCATTGTTTTGCACACACCCTTTCCAAACAGGAGCAATCAACTATCAGCCCTCACTAGTGATAGAAATGGTACTACCCTTGTGGAGCCTGATAAGTAGTGAAATCCCCATTGTGAGTGGCATTCAAGCTCTCAGAGCTGCTATAGAGAAGGATCAGGCATCAGGGAGTAAGAGGTTAGAGGAGATGGCCCCTTAAGATTAGTCTTTGAGTCACAAATTATTGGCAAATATAACTGGGACATAAACATCTTCAGGAACAGCTGGATCCAGCTCTCAGATACCAACAGGAACCTTCCTCTGGGTTCACTGTATTCTCAGAGCAGCTTTCCCTCCCTCTGGCGGGGGGGGGGGGGTGNGGGGGGGGGGTTGTACAGCTCCAGAGTCACATCATACAAGCTTCTAGGCCCCTCAAAGCCAGCTCAGTAAGTGTTCATCAAGCAAATGCTATAAGCGTAAATAAGATTGGGGGTCTGACTCTAAGCGAACCCCAGCCCCTGCCTTGGGAGGGATCCCAGGCACCCAGTGGTCACTCTGACACACTTGGACTTGGAAATTACTGTGCACCTGGCAGTGTCCTGAGCATTTTACAAATATTAACTCACAGAAATCACACAGCAGCCCCGGGAGGCTGTCACAATCTCCATCTCATGGATGGGGAAACTGAGTCACGAAGGAGTGAAGTCTCAGGCCTGAGACAGGGCTTGGAGCCACACAGCTCCTCGACAAGCCGAGCTCAGAAGGCTGTGCCTCCAAACAAAGACAGGACTGTTCTCCTGAAGCCAGCACCCCCTCCCACTCGACCCCCCCCCCATGCAGAGGATGGCCCCGGGGCGCCACTGACGAGTGCCCACTCTGCCAGGCAGTGCTGGGCTGACTACCGCAGCCAACCCTGACCCCACGGCTGCTTCGTGGAGCTCAAAGTTTCCAGCCGCTGTGAGCAGCCTGACTAGTCCAAGCATCTCCCCCTGTAAGACGGGTGGATACTCCATTCCAAAGGGTAGGACTCATGCCAGTGCGAGCACTGTCTTTAGCAAGTTCTGGAGAACATCCGAGCCACACGCAGCTACTGAAAATTTGAAACGTAGCGAATATGACTGAGGAACGGCGTTAAATTTTTTTGTGTTTCATTTTAATTAATTGAAATTCAAATCGCCACACATAGCTAATGACACCTCTACTGAGCAGCACAACTGTACGGTTCTAGATGAATACCGGATATTAATTTGGGTTTTGTTCTATTTTTACCCACCCCTACCCCACGCTCCAGTTCCAGGCAGGCTCCTTGCATTTCCTGTCTAAGGGCATTTTGCTGGTCTCTCCCTCCACCAGCCAGGAAGTGTCGGTTCCCTATCCTGACCCACAGCCCCACCAGAGATAGTAGCCAGCCTGTGTGGCCTCAGGACCTTTGCATCACTCTGGAGGGGAAAAAGAGTCTCAATAATGGCAGAGATGCAATTTTCCACCAGTCAACAAAATGGGGGCTTCAAATACATGTAAGTTGATTTAAAGAAAACAATGTAGCTGTTTCTGGGACACCTGGGTTTTCAGCTGGGGCTCTGCCACGTGTACACATACCTGCTCCCCACCAGCCTGGGAGGGCTGCATCTGGGCCCACCATATCTACATGCACCACCCCCACCCCCACAGACACACACAGATGCACGTGGACACACGGGCAGCCACCCCCTATACTGCAGGCTTTTTCCTCCCATCTCCCTGCGTGCATCCATGTCCGCAGGTAATGACTTCCTGTGCCCTCTGGTAAGACTAAGGGACCTGTGGGGGCGCCTGGGTGGCTCAGTCAGTTAAACGTCCAGCTTCGGCTCAGGTCATGATCTCACAGTTCATGGGTTCGAGCCCTGCGTCAGGCTCTGTGCTGACAGCTAGCTCAGAGCCTGGAGCCTGTTTCAGATTCTGTGTCTCCTCTCTCTGACCCTCCCCTGCTCGCTCGCTCTCTCTCTCTCTCTCTCTCACTCAGAAATAAATTTAAAAAATTAAAAAAAAAAAAAAGACTAAGGGACCTGTGGCCTCTCCAGGGAGGATCTCAGCTCCACCCCAACCCACAAAGGAGCTGTGGAGAGATCAGACAGGGCCGGGCCCGGGGAGCCCCTGGCAGCCACTGCTCCCAGCATCTCCGGGGAGCCCAGGCCTGAGCCGAGGGTCCAGCAGCTCCCACAACACCCACACGGTCCAGACTCCCCTCCCTCCCCCCACCTGCCCTGCTCCTCCCCAGCCCCTGGACCCCTGCGCCGGCCTGCAGGAGTGAACGAACACTACCCACCCTCCCTACCCACTCACGTCCCAGCTCAGGGTGAGCAGCGGGAAGGGAAGGGGCTCAGGGTGAAGTGACTTACCCCAGGTCACACGGCGGCAAGTGGCCGACTTAAGTCCCCTCTGGCTGACTCAAGTACCCACCTTCCCGGGGTCGCCAGACTCCTTAAAGCCAGAGTTTGAGCTGGTCTTGGAGGATGGACAGGATCCGGGGGAGTGGAGGAGGAAAGTGAATGAATTCTGAGAGCTGAATGGACCAATGGGGTTCTCTCTGGTTTCTGGAAGGCGATGATGTGGAAGGCGAGGGCCAGTGTTTCTGCTATTGGGGAGGTGCCTTCTCTCCAGGCCTCCAGGACAGATGCCACCAACTGGTGGTCCCCAGAGAGGCGGTGGATCTAAAGTGCCCACGTTTACCCATAAATGTTTCTCAAGCACCTGCCATGGCCCCTCCCTCCCTTGTTTCCCGTCCCCCTTGTGCGATCCCAGCCCACGGGCCATGGGCATGGCAGGGATGGAACAGGGCTGACCCCCCCCATAGTGGGGCCCGAGAGCAATAATTGGCTGTGGCCACCCAAACCCTTGAGGACCCTCTCTGCGGGGACACCCACTCCGGCCCCACAGGGCAAGCCCTCACTGCACACTCCTGCCTCAGGGCCTTTGCACTCGCTATTTGCTGAGCCAAGCATCCTCTTCTTTAATTCTCCACGACTTCCTGACAGAACTAAGAAGCCACTTCCCCTCTCTCCCGCCCCCTCTACGAGCCCCTGACACATGATCATCCACAGCCTCCCAATTTCCTTTTCGGTTTTATTTGTCTGACTTCCAGCCCCACAAGTCGGCCCCGTGAGAAGGAGGAGTTTGTCTGCACTGGTCACCGGTGCCCCCCTGCCCGGCCCAGCACGCGGTACTGCAGGCGCTAACACCCGTGGAGCGAAGGAAACGCACAGACAGGAGCGGACAGACACTCACGGAGACTGGCGGGGACAGGTGATCGGCCCAGGTCGGTGCACTTGGGGCCGTGAGGCCCGGCAGCGCACACGCGTGTGCACACAGGCACGCACACGCCCTGCGGGGAAGCCGCTCCTGGACCACTGAGGCCTGGAACAGTGGTCCTGCCCCTGGCAGCACGGACAGCGGGGGTATCTGTCCCCGCAGAGGCCACCGGGTCCTTCCGCAGCCGTGGCTGCCCATCCCGCAGGAGGCACCTGAAGTTCCCTGGAAGGGAAAGGACAAGCCTCCTGCGGCTGGACCTTCGGGCACAGAGAAGGGCCTCGCAGCCTCCCACTCAGCAGCCAGATCCCCACCCCTCTCTCGTCCACCTGCCTCTCCATCCCTGACCCCGAGCAGCCCTGAGAGGGGTGGAGACAGCCCCGGCGCAACTGTCCACCGAGCACAAGGGGACAGAGGACCAGAGCAGATGCATGCGGCTCCCTGCCCAGCCTGCCAGTCTGACCCCCGCCCTGGTGGCCACGCTGGCTGCCATGGGCACGTGCATACTCGCACCGGCCAGGCCCCTGCAGCCCCGTCTTGGCTGGAGGAGCTTATCACTGATGACTTTCCCGACAGAGATCGATAGAAAACATTTTATCTCCTTCCCCAGGGGCAGCTCAGCCTCAGAGCAGCATGGGCTCCCGTTACTATGGCGANTTGCTTACCTCCCACCACATTCCCTTCACCCCCACCCCACCGCCCAGGACCAGCATTCTCTCCCGCCTCCTCGCGGCCTGGCAGCTGGACGGAGCCCGTATCCCCTTCCGCTGCAGCATGGCCATTCCGTGAACCTGACAGGGAGCGGCCTGGGCTGTCTACCCAGACCAGACCTTGCAGGTTTCCACTCTGAACTGCAGCTCTGGAGCACAACTCGGACTCGTCCCTCAAATGTCCTCAGTGTTCTGTGACTAGGGGCTGTACGATTGAGCTCAGTTTCCTCTCTGTACAATTGTGGGGATCACAGCACCTCCCTTACAGGGCAGCACCGGAGCATATGAACCTGTCAAGTGCGGTGCACAGGGCGTGGGCGTGGCCACGGTCCACAGTCGATGCTCAGGAAATACCAGCCGCTGTTGGTAAGCCTCAATCTGCACATCCATACAATGGGTATATGAGGAATTATGATGGACTAATTGAGAGATGCGAACATTCTGACCCACTGCCTGGCACATTCTAAACACTGAATCCTCAGGAAAGATCCTGGTCTGGGCCCTGCTGACCCCCAGGGGGGTGGGGACTGGGAGGAGGTGGGAGGAACAGCAGTGCTATCTCGCTGGCAGTGGCCTTGACGCCCCCTCATCAGGGTCCAAGTAACTCATGCCCCACCCACTCGGGGGCACTTCTGTGTCACCTGAATAATGGCCCCCAAAGACAGTCCCAAACCCCGACCTCTGTGCATGTGACCTCAGATGGCAAAAGAGGCTCTGTGGTGATTAAAACAAGGATCCTGAGACAGGGGAGGAATCGCTGATGTGGCGGGCCCCAGGTCATCCCAAGTGTCGTCTAAGACAGAGGCCGCCAGAGATGTGACAGAGGAGAAGGAGATGCGACAACAGAAGCAAGAAGCAGCAGTGACTGAGGAAGGGGCCACGGGCTGAGGAAGGCAGGCAGCCCCTGGAGTCTGAGAACCACCCTGGACCAGGGGGTCAGCAGAGGGAGGAGGGTGGCTGGGAGGGGGAGGAAGTTCCCTGACGTGCGTGACCGGTCCAGCTAGTGCTGTAACTGAGCACTTACTACACGCCAGGGCGTGAGCAGAGCGCTTGATCCGCCTCATCTCCGGAGCAGCCCCCAGAGCTCTGAGAGTATGAGGGGCTCCGAATACCAGAACAGGGGAGACCGGGGGGGTCAAGGAGGGGGGGGCAGTAATGGAGTTGCTTTTATAAAAACAAGATGAAAAACTGTTTGGGGACTGCTTTTGTAATACTTTTCTATTATTAAAAAAAAAGAAAAAAGGAAAATGCATGTTTTCTTAGTAGCTAAGCACTTTTATTTTCACCACTGGCAATGACAAAAAATCTGTAAGCCCCAAAAGTATGGCAATTCCAGCCCCTCTATTTAGGAGAGACCCGTGAACTACCTGTCCCTTAGGACTGCGTATGTAGTAAAAGCTTAAAGGCCAGCAAGGGGACAGTGTGGGTGGGAGTCTGCGATCAGGCCTGAGGCTGCACTGGCGAAGTTTTATTTCTTGAGCTGACAAGAATGGATTCGAGGGCGATCGCTGAATTCTTCTTTTATCTTCTTGAATATTTGAAATATTTTACAATGAAAAATGGGGTGTAACTGGTATTCTCCCGCTCTCCGCTGAAGCTGGTCTAAGGTACAGAGTCATATTCAATTACAGGACTGCCGTTGTAGCCCTTTCATCACATCCTGCTTCTGTTTGCATACCCCCAGAGACAGGAAGCTTACTCTCTCCTTCCAGGTGGCGCAGGGTCCTCTTTGAACAGCTCTAATTGCGGGAAAGTTCTTCCTCATGGAGCCAACATCCTGCTCCAGATCCTCCTGCCCACTGGAACCACACAATCTGTATGCCTGTCTGCAAGGCCAGGGCGGCCCTTCAGATCTCTGGAGATATTGACCCTGGTCCTATTTTCACATTCCTACGTTTTCTTCTCCAGGTAAAGCAGTTCCGGTGCTCTCTGAGACAAGTAACAGAAGGTCAACTCACACTAATTTATACAAACAGGTGAATTCATTGGTTTGTGTAACCGAAAGTCCACGAGTTTCTGAGCTTCAGGCGTAGCTGGATCCAGGTGCCCAGGTGGTGTCTGTTGCTATACAGCTTTTCTCCATATTGGCTTCATTCTCAGGCCCATAGCCAACTGGTTTAACAACTCCTGGAGGGCCTGGCAAAGCTCAAGTTTTGCTTCCAGCAAAACTCCCAGAAGGCTTGGGTCCTGTGCTCATCCCTGAACCAATCACCATGGCCAGGCAAATGGGGCACTTTGATTGGCTAAATCTGAGTCATATGACCATCTCTGCATCCCAGAGCTAGGGTCAGCCTAGGCTGAACCATGTAGGCTGAAAGTGGGTAAGAATGTTCCCCACGGGGAAAATCGATGTGTTACTACCACCAAAAGACAAGGCTCTGGAAAGAGACCCACAATGGCTGAGACAAGATGGAATTTTTAAAAAAAAAATTTTTTTTCTTAATGTTTATTTTTGAGAGAGACAGAGCATGAGCAGCAGAGGGGCAGAGAGAGAGGGAGACACAGATNTTTTTTTTCTTAATGTTTATTTTTGAGAGAGACAGAGAGACAGAGCATGAGCAGCAGAGGGGCAGAGAGAGAGGGAGACACAGATTCCGAAGCAGGCCCAGGCTCTGAGCTGTCAGCACAGAGCCCGACGTGGGGCTTGAACCCACGAACTGTGAGATCATGACTTGAGCCAAAGTTGGACGCTCAACCGACTGAGCCACCCAGGCGCCCCAAGACAAGATGGAACTTCATCCCTGCCTCATATAATTCTTGATGCAACCGTTCCCAGGCTGACCCGGCTAATCCAGATGATGGGGGTCCCCAGCAGCTGAGCATCTGTTACCTGCATTGGAAGTAAAAGTTGTTAACACATCAGATTTGCTACTGTCTGGACCGCT
>NW_027533258.1:1071127-1075933 GCF_008692635.1 Crocuta crocuta
ACCGACTGAGCCGCCACTCCCGCTGCTGCTTAGCCCCACCTCTGTCCCCGCCCCTCCCGTTAGCATCTTTTCTGTCAGTTTCATGTACACAAGTTTACGGCGAAGGAAACCTTCAAATCTAAACCAAAGCTATAGAATGTCACACAGTGAGAAGGATATTGGAGAACTCCTGGGGTCCTGTGCCCCGTGGCTGACAAATCGAGGCTCCATCTGGCTGGGTCAGCCCCACCTCAACAACGAAAACCTCGAACACGAAGCATTTCAGAACGGGATTTGAAAGCCACGGAACTCAGTGGCCTGGAGAGTGCCCGGAGTTAGCCGACAGCTGAGAGTTACAGACATCCAGCCGACCCATTCTGGGAATATTCTCTCTCCTCTCTGAGCCTCTGTTTTCTCCTCTGCAAAACGCAGACAGTGAGTCTCCACCTCACAGACCAAAATGCACAGGGCCTGGCACATAGCAAGTGCTCAATAAATGCTGGCTCTGTAGTCGCAAATGGGAGGCAGCTATACATCCTAAACTCGGCCCGGAGTCCCCAGTGCTGTGGCCCTAAGGAGGCAGCTGGCCAGTGGTTGGGCTTCAGCAGGGCACTTGGACCCCCTGAATCTCACTCTGTACTTTCTTGCTCTAGATACTTCCCCCGCCCGGCCTCAATTTCCTTGTGTATATCAGCAGGCTCTTCAAATGGGGGTGTCCACCCAGTGAGGCCGAGCCTTGGTGAAATGCTCGATTTGTATTCTGTTGGGTGAGCAAATGATAGTCCTATTCACTCAGGATACTTGATCCAATTGTGAGATAGATCCTTCCCTTCCCTATCCTCCAGCCCACAAGCGGCTCTCTCCCCCTAGATAGAGATCTGTGTCTCCTTTCAACCTGTGAGAAAGCTAAGGCGAGCCCAAAGGCCAAGGCCACAAAGAAGCAGAACTAGGCCTTAAGACCCCTGGGAAGAGGGAGGATATCTCAAATTCAAGTGCATTTGGGGATTTAAAAGAGATGGGTGATTTTAAAAAGGGTATAGAATAATAAGGACAATTTACATTCCTTAAAGGTATCTCAGGGGTGACTGGGTGGCTCAGTCTGTTAAGCATCTGACTCTTGATTTCGGCTCGGGTCACAGATTCGTGGTTCGAGCCCCACATCAGGCTCTGCACTGACAGTGGCAGAACCTCCTTGGGATTCTCTCTCTCTCTCTGCCCCTCCCCTGCTCTTGCTCTCTCTCTCTCTCTCTCTCAAAATAAATAAATAAACTTAAAAAAAGAAAGGTATTTCAACTCACCAAGAACTTAGATTACTTAAAGGCACTCAACTCCAGATCTGCAAACACTTGGCTCTTCTCTCCAGTCCAAACCCCAGCACCCTGGACTCCACCTTCAAGCTGCAAGTTTGAGACTTGTACCGACACCATCTTTGCTGGGAGTCTGTGCACAGTGGGCCCCCTCCCTCCTGGCCCTCTGACTGCATCAGGCTGAGGATGACAAAGCAAGTCCTCAGCAGAAATCTCTCGGGGACTGGCTTTGCTGACAGTGACCGCTGTTCAGCTCCTTGTTCTCTTTTGAGACACCCCATGCCCTCCCCTGACTAAAACAGACTGGGGAAAATCACTCTTCGGATCTCAGCTCACAGGTCACCTCCTCCAGGAAGCCTTTCCAGAATTCCTTGACAGGACTGAGTCATTACATTTCATGCCTGTGTGCCACAGAATGCAACTTTTACACTGCAACCAGAGTCTAACCCGATGTGTGAACCACAGCGGGCACTCAATAAATACGCATGCAATGGGTGAGTGAACTCATCTGCCGTATGACCATGGACAAGTGACTTCGCCTCTCTGAGCCTTAATGATTTTCTTATCTGTACAATGAGTTATGATGAGGGAGCAGAGAATGCATGGAGTGTGAGGCTAAACAATGGCTCACAAAGATACCCTGGTCTTAATCCCTGGCCCCTGTGGATGGTCTCTTACATGGAAAAAAAAAAAAAAAAGCATGGGGGCGGGGGTGGCCTTGCAGGTGTGATTAAATAAAGGGTCTGGGATGGGGAGATTATTCTGGATTTTACAGGTGTCCCTAATGTAATCACAAAGGTCCTTATAAAGACGAGGCAGGAAGGTCAAGGGAGGAAGCAGGAGGCAGGACAACAGAAGCTATTGTCTGGCCTTTCCTAGCGTCTGGAGGTCACCAGCGGCAGGCACAAGCATGACCTGCAGGTGGCCTCCAGAGGCTAGAAAAGACAGGGGACAGCTTCTTCCCTAGAATCTCCAGAAAGAGCCAGCCCTCCCAACACCTTGATGTTGGCCCTGGGAAGCTGACTTCAGACTCTTCTGACCTCTAGAACTGTAAAGAATAGATGCGTGTTGTTTTTAAGCCACTGAGATTGTGGTCATTTGTTACAGCAGCTGCAGGAAATAATACATGCAGACGGCATCTGGTGCACGTAGGTGCTCAGCAATGGCAGTTGCGAGTATTTAGACCGCATGCAATCTCCTTCCCCCAGGGAGGCCTCCTCTTCTAACTCCCACTGAGGTCCCTGGCATCAGGTCTGCCCCTAGGCTCTCCCCAAACCATATTAAGGCAGGAAGGGCAGGAGATCGGACCATGGTGGGGGCCAGAAAGCCCCAAGTGGATGTAGGTGGCCATTCCCACTTAGCTAGTGTTTGACCTGAAAGAGTAACAGCATCCACTGTTAAGGCTCTGGGCTTAATGCTTCACCATCTTACTTAATTCAATCCTCTCAACAACTCCAGGAAGCAGGTACTGCTGTTATCCCCATTTTACAGATGAGGAAACCGAGACTCGGCAAGTTAAGTGGTTTGCCCGAAGCTGGCACAAAGGAGCCAGATTTAGAAAGCAGGTCAGTCTCCCCTCCACTCCCCCCAAAACATGTGCTTAGAACTAGCTTAAAGTGGTGCACTTTACATCGTGGCCCGGCCCCTGCCTCGCTCTTACCATTCACCACTCTCTGTGGGAGATAGGTGGCTGAGCCTCCGTGGGAAGGGTGCAGGTCTTGGCTCCGACACGTTAGCTGGAGAACCTGGACGGGTGATTTCACCATCGTGTGCCACATCAACAAAATGTGCTGAGTGAGCCACGAAGGGGCTGCCAGGATCAAATGAGACAAGCCATACAAAGAGAGGCAGCACCGCCGGGCACCTGGGTGGCTCAGTCGGTTGGTTAAGCAGCTGACTCTTGATCTCGGCTCAGGTCATGATCTCACAGTTCGCGAGTCTGAGCCCCGCATCCGGCTCTGCAATGATGGCGTAGAGTCTGCTTGGGATTCTGTCTTTCCTTCTCTCTGACCTTCACCTGCTTGTGCGCTCTCTCTCTCTCTCTCTCTCTCTGAAGATAAATACATAAACCTTAAAGAAAAAAGAGAGAGAGAGGGACAGTATCTAGTACGGAGTAAGGGCACCATACCTACTTCAGTGCCTATTTTACCAATGAGGAAGCTGAGGTTTGATAAGAGACCTCACTTGCCCCAGGTCACCTGGGGGCCCTGATGCTTCCCCCTCCCCTCCATAGGACCGACAGACCCCAGAGGCCGCAGGACTGGTGGGGAGGCTCCCAGAGCAGGTGTTTGTGGGTGTCTGCCTGAGCCCTGGGGAGTCAAACGCCTGGAGCTGCAACTGCTCAGGGAGTCTATCAGCTCATAGGCTCGTTCACTCACTCACTCATTCAACATTCCTCTGCTTAAAGTCTGCCAACGGCTTCCTTCCCATAGCACCAGAACCGCATCCAAATTCCTCAGCAGGCCCTCTGTAGCCTTGAAGAGCAGAGTGTTCCCTTGCAGTTCTGCCTTCAGTGTGCCCACCACCTGTCTCCTGGCTATTTATGCATCAAGCTCCTTCCTGTCTCAGGACCTTTGCACTTGCTCTTGCCCCTGCTGGGAATGGTCTTCCCCTGGCTCTTCTCAGGCAGGTTTCCTTCCTGTTATTCAGTTCTCGGCTCAGATAGGCCTCCTTCTCTCACTTCCAGCTAAGTAGCCCCTATCTGTCACTTCACCTGCTAATTTGCTTCCTAGAACTCATTACTCCCTGAAATTATCTTCTTTATGTATGTAAGCATTTGTTTGTTGTCTGGCTGTCTCCCACAGGATGTCAGCTCCATGACAGCTGGGACCATTTGTCTCTGTTGATTCCCCAGCGCCCAGCAAGGTGCCGGGAACCCAGTAAGTGGAGAAATTTATGCCCGACCAAATGACTTTGGAAGTCTAAAATGTTTCCCAAACTGAGAAGAGGAGGTCACAGTGGCGGCTGATGGTGGGGCGAGGGTGGGAGCCTGGTCTAGGAACCGGGCCAGAGACTGGAAGCGTCTGAGGGCACGGTGCCAGTCCACATCCTCCGCCCGAGGTCCCAGCCCTCACCCAGCCCCCAGTCCCACCGCGGCCCCAGGCCCCGGGCGGGGCGTGCGAGTCGGGCGGGCTCCGCCTGGATCCCACGCGAGGCGCCCTCCCCCCAAGGCCGGCGNGCCTCGGCGGAGGGGCGGAGGGGAAGCGAAACATCAGTCAGGCCCGAGGCCGCGGCGGCCCCAGCTTCCTGGGGCGCCCGTTTTCCCAGCGAGCCGGGTTCCCTTCTCGGGGCTCCTGGTCCTCCTCAGATCCACGCCGAGGGCTGGCGTGCCGGCCCGAGCTGTGATCTCTTGGAAGCCCTCCGGCGGGGGGCGGCGGGGGGCGCTGGGGTTTCGGCTCGGAACAATGTGTAACAATGCGCTATTGGGGGGCTGGGGGAGGGGAGGCCGCGCGCCTGAATGGCGGACCCGGGCCCCGAGCTGCCCCCTCGCAGCCCTCCCTCCCGCAGCGCCTTCCCCAGG
>NW_027533258.1:1075946-1077162 GCF_008692635.1 Crocuta crocuta
CTCTTCCAACGCAGCGGTGTGTTGAGGATTCAAGGGCATTACATCTGGTTGCAATCCAGTTTCATGCCGCTGCCGGGCTGTTAAAACCTCGCGCTGACGTCAGAGCAGGGGAATTACTTCTTTTTATTTTATCTTTTTTTAGTTGTCTGCTGCCCTGGGAGGGGAGGCGGGGGTGAGTTAGGCGAGCTGCGAAGTGGAGGCGCCGGCGCCATGGGAGCCCCAGGCTGGGGGCTCTGCTTCTCTTCCCCCACCCCATCCTCCATAAAGACCTTGCTCGGCCTAGGTCAGGCTCACCCAGGGTGGGGGCAGCCCTCGCTGGAGACTCAGTGGAGGCCCCTCCCGACTGACCACACAGCTGTGTTTCCAGAGGCTTCTGGGGATGTGGAAGCTGGAAAAGAATCTTGTTTCCCACCCCTGCCCCTTTGACAGCAGAGGGTGTATATGGGACCCCAGGAGCGTCCTTAGGAGCTTTGAGTGACACAGAGGAGTGAACACAGACCTTCTGGTCTCCTGGAGGCTCATTCCCAGAAGTCTGGCCAAGCCTCGCACAGGCCAAAAGCCTTGGAGGGAAGCAGAGTTGTCAAGAGGTGGTCCAGGCCCCAGAAGCGAACTCCGGAGTGGGCAAAACAGGACTTTTCCAAGAACCAGGGGCCCCACTGGCTTCCTCCCAGAGCTGGAATTCACCCACTCAGACTGGACCAAGAGTCCCTTGCAGGTCCCCTACCCCCATTCCTTTTAGATCCCCCGAGGCTATACCCATGGTTTTCAAATTCTTGCCAGATACCTGTAGTAAGAAATACATTTTAGGTCACAGTTCTGTTTACCCCACTATATAAAACTGAAACAAAAGTTTGGTGAAATAACTCTTTCCTCTACTTTGTCTGCTGAGCTGATACTTTCTGTTCTAGCCTATTTGAAAAAAAATTTTTTTTTAATGCTGGTTGCAACCCACTAAATTGATTTCACAATCCACTAATGGGTCATACCCAGGGTTGGAAACAACAGTCCTACAAAATGAATCTGGCTTGTATTCATTCCACAAACGTAAACTGAGGCCCTGACAAGCTCTCCCTTTTTAAATTATTCAAGTAACACAAGGATTCATTCTTACTGTGAAAAATGCAAATAACCCAGAAGTATCTAGAGTAAAGTACTAGAGTAAAAGTAAAAGTGTCTTCCGCACACACGCTGCCCCCCCCCCCCCCCTCCCCACCGC
>NW_027533258.1:1077414-1078901 GCF_008692635.1 Crocuta crocuta
AGGTAACCTTAGTTAAGAGCTGAATGTATCCTTCTAGGCGATTTGCTACTCGCTTACATCTATGTGTAACTTATATACCAAAATGTACCTTTCTTTTACCCCAAATGGAAATGTATCCCGAGCTCTTCTTTTACTTCCTTTTTCCTTTCCATTCCTCTTGGGAAAGTCACGGGGGAGGTGCTCCAGGGCCAGGCTTTGGATTGACACCTGGCTCTCCCACATACGGAGTGACTTGTTTACCTCTCTGTGCCTCAGTGTCCTATCTGTACAATGGGGATAATAACAGTACCGGCCTCACAGGACTGTAGCGAAGATTGAATGCGTCACTCCCTGTAAACATAGAAAGCTTAGAACAGTACTTGTCCCAGTAAATGCCGGTTGGCGCTGTGGCCATTGTTAATACTATTCTGTTTCCATGGCAGTCCATGCATGTATCTTGTTGCTTTTAAGGTTTTGTTTTGTTTTATTACTTATTTTGAGAGAGAGAGAGAAAGAGAGAGAGAGAAAGAATCCCAAGCAGGCTCTGCGCTGTAAGTGTGGGACCTGATGTGGGGTCAAACTCATGAACCATGAAATCATGACCTGAATCGAAGAGTTGGACGCTTAACCAACTGAGCCACCCAGGTGCCCCTATCTTGTTGCTTTTAGTAGCCACCTCTGTGTCCCCCCCTCCCCCCCCCGCTTTCAACGTGTGCCTCACAGGGAGGGACAAGGTGGAGCCGTGTACACTGGGCAGTGTTTCTGTGAGAAAGGTACCTAAGCTCACCGGCCCCAAGGGAACACGTATTTTCTAAGGACCCACCATTTCCGAGGTCCTGTACACCTGCCTCCAAAAAGGTCACAGCCCAGTGGGTGACTGAGACCCAGATAATACCCAAGGGAACCAGCATTGTCATGGGAGCTTGAGCCAGGTTTCAGGCAGGAAACGTCCCCCCCACCCCCACGAAAGCACCCTGTCGGTGTTACGGGGATGATAAGGGCACAAGTGTGGGGCCGCGTCTTGGGTAGAACTTGCCCACATGAAGAAGAGCAGAGGGACTTCACTTCCCAAGTGGGTGGCACAGATAACTTGGGCTTAGGATTCAGTCTGGACCAGAGTTGGGAGCTTTACGAAGGCAGGGGCTTGGAGCTCAGGTAAGCAAGAACGAGAGGCACAGTCCCAGCAGAGGGAACACACCAGCAAGTGTTTGGAGGCTGAAACGGACGTGGCGTGTGTCCCGTGGCCCAGAGGAAAGGAACTAGCTCAGAAAGAATGGTGGCCGAAGAGGCTGCCCTGTTGCGGGGGCCTCGCTGGCCTCCCTGCCTCCGCCCTGCCCCTCCCAGCGGGGGCCACACTACCAGAGCCATCTTTCTGGACCGTAGCAGGTACTTCCAGGTGGACTGAACGCAGGTCCGGTCTGTGGCCCTTCCCACACTGTAGGGGCCCTTTCTGCTGCCCCCCCCCCCCCCCCCCCCCCCCCCCCCCCCCCCCCCCACCCCCCCCCCCC
>NW_027533258.1:1078953-1079670 GCF_008692635.1 Crocuta crocuta
CCCCCCCCCCCCCCCCCCCCCGGCTCTGCCCCATTCAAGCCCCTTCCTTTCCCTACAGCCACAGCACAGCCTTCTCCCTAGGATTCAGCCTGTACGTCCTGGCCTCCGTGCTGTGCGTTTCCCTGGGCCGCCGCTCCCGCCTAGGATGCCTTTCACCTTCCTCCCTGCCTCCCAAGACCAAAACCGAGGTCCTGTCTCCTCCTCTGACCTGTGAGGCAGACTGAGTCATCTCCTTTGTCTACACCCTTGGCAGAGCATGTATCATGGAATTATCGGTGATTCTGTCAGGGTCTGTCCCCCCCACAAGGCTGGAGCATCTGGGCCCAAGAGCACACCTCCCTCCGCTCCCAGCCCCAGTGCCAAGGGCGAGGCCTGAACACGGGAGACGCTTGGAAATGCTTCCTGGCAGGAAGGGCTAGGTGCGCTGGGCCGGGCGGGGGCCGACACCCTTTCTGTGGGCCCCTGAGATCCTTGCTGCCGCCTGGCCTGCGGGAGCTTTGCAGGTTCTCAGGGCCCTGCTCAGAGGCTGTTCTGTCACACTTTTGAGAGACAAGTGGGGCCGGAGAGGGGCCCAGCACCCCCAGGCTGCTCCCCGAGGGGCCCCGAGGAGAAACTGGCTCGTCCTGTTTCCCCGGGGATTGAGGAGACTAGACCGTTTGAGGCAGGGCTGTGCCCTGTGCTGCCGGGGTGGGTCACTGGGGAGCAGAGACTGGAATG
>NW_027533258.1:1079716-1090434 GCF_008692635.1 Crocuta crocuta
TGGGGGTGGGGGGGGGGGGGGGGGAGCAGGGGCTGGAGGTGAAGACTGGGGCTCTGCCGGCTGGCGAGGAAGAGATTTTGTTCTGCTGGTTCTTCAACCCCGAGTGAATAGTGTGTGTGGGACAGAAGGAGGGAGGGAGGGAGGTGAGGCAGAAGAGAGAAGGCAGGGGAGAGAGGGAGAGAGACACGGAGAGAGGAGGGAAGGAGATGCTCTTGCTGCTAAACTGTGTGCTCAGAATCAGGAAAGGAAGTATCCGGGGCACCTGGGTGGCTTAGTCAGTTAAGCATCAGGTCATGATCTCACGGTTCGTGGGTTCCAGCCCCGCGTCGGGCTCTGTGCTGACTGCCGGCTCAGAGCCTGGAGCCTGTTTCAGTCTGTGGCTCCCTCTCTCTCTGACCCTCCCCTGCTCACGCTGTCTCTCTCTCTCTCTCCTAGAAATGAATTTTAAAAAAACATTAAAAAAAAAAAAAGGAAAGGAAGTATCCTAGGGTACCAGGCCTGGGACACTGACCCTGGCTTCCTTCCTTCCTTCCCTCCCTGAGCAGACACCCTGTAGGGCTTTCCGCCTCAGCCCCCTGCTCAGAGGGGGCCCCGGAGATGAACCAGCTGCGGGCTGGCCTTCCGGGCCTGCCAAGTCCAAGAGCCAGGTGGACACTGAACGTGCGCTTTCTGTATGAAGTGATCAGACTCAGGGCAGCAGGCGCCCGGGGTGCCGCGGAGGGGCCCGTGTGAGTCCTGGGAGGGGAAACAGATGCAGCCGCCCAGGGACTGGCACCGGGCACCGCAGCCATCCGTTAGGAGCTGCGGGGACGTCTCCCCTCTTCCCTGAGGCCTCAGCTTCCGCTGGAAATTGGGAGACGGTCAGCTGCTTTCAGACTGATGGTGTGTGAGCCCCAGTCAGTGGACAGGCCCCCGGCTGGGGGTCTGGAGGGAGGACCTGCGGACTGGAGCGGCGCTGGGACCCCCGTGCCTCCAGCCCCCTTCTTGGGGACTGTGCACAGGACAGCATGGGGGGCGGGGGCGGCAGAAGCGCTGGTTGAGAGTCAGGAAAAGGTTTCGTTTCAGCTGCTGCTTCGGGCCAGCACCTCCCCCTCCCAGATGGGAGCGTTAGTTCCTGCAAGCATCAACCGTGCTGCCAGTGTTGGGGTCCTAGCATCTGGGGAGCAAGGAGGTCCCCTAGCTGGGGCCATAAACACAGGCTTAGGGGTTCGGCCAGCCTGGGTCACGTCTGGCTACTGACTCCCTCTCTAGGCTCTACACCCCTACCTTTAAAATGGGCACAATCACGGGCCCCTCCCAATAAAGATGGCAGGTCCGTGCCAGGCTGCCTCTAAACCCTCCCCGCCATAACACTGGCCAAGGCACCGTGTCTTTCCCAGCTGGATGGAGGACACGGATCGAGCGGGCCTTTGTCTCGCAGCGGGGCAGGTGAGAATTATAGGAGTTTTCTGGCCAGAGCTGCTGTTTCCAAAGAGGCTGTGTCCCAGCGCTGTGGGTGGGCTCCGAGAAAGCATCCGGCAGCTTGTGACTTTGGCGGCAGTGTAACCACAGGCTCCCTCATTTGTTCATTCGCTCATTCATAAATCACACATTGAGGCCCTGTCGCCCATCGGCGCGCTGGGAGCACAGCCGCAGGTGTGACGCCTCTCTAACACGGCATCGCGGACAGACGAGCACGTGTATTTGGAGTTCAGCGGCCTCGGTTCCTGTCCCCAGCTCTGCCGCTTGCTGACTCACACGACTTACTTACTTTCTTTGCTCGCTTTTGCCCCGTCTGTAAAATGGAGAAAATGATAGCACCTACCTCGTAAAATTGTGGGAAGAATTAGTGAGTTAATGCATGGAAGATACAGCTGTGCCGGGTACGTAGAAGGTGCTAAGGAATGCTTCCTCCTTATTGTTGTTCTGTTTTGTTTAAATTTATTTATTTTATTTTGAGAGACAGAGAGAATGGGAGCGGGGGAGGAGCAGAGGAAGAGGGAGAACCTCAAGCAGCCTCTGTGCTGTCAGCGCAGAGCCCACGTGGGGCTCCATCTCACAATGCTGTGAGATCGTGACCTGACCGGAAATCGAGACTCAGATGCTCAGCCATCTGAGCCACCCAGGTGCCCCCGTCCTGATTGTTTTCTATTCCCTCCGCAAAGAGTCTTGAAAAGCTGCTCTGCGCTGGGGGAAGTGTGTCCCGGCCAGAGCTCTCCTGAGAGTGATGGCACCCGGGGAGGGAAGGGAGTGGCGGGCGCCCCTCCAGGCCCCATCATGGCAGACCGACTTCTTCAATTGGCACTTCCCACCTCCTGGCCCTTGTTGGACCTTTCTTTTGTGACCTGGAGCTCATTCTCTGCCCAGGGGGCTCCCAGGGTGAGGCCTGATGGTAGGAATAAGGCTACAAGAGCCTTATTCGCTGGGAAAGGCCGGCTTCAGACCGTAGGAAAGATTTCAGGATCAAGTATTGAAGCTAACAGTGTTCTCTGATGAAGGGGCACCTGGGTGGCTCAGTCGGTTGAGCGTCCCACTTCGGCAGAGGTCATGATCTCACAGTTTGTGGGTTCGAGCCCCACATCGGGCTCTGTGCTGACAGCTCAGAGCCTGGAGCCTGCTTCAGCTTCTGTGTCTCCCTCTCTGCTCATCCCTCGCTCACACTCTGTCTCTCTCTGACTCTCAAAAATAAACATTTAACAAAAAAAGTGTTTTCTGTTGGAGACATTCTCAGGTGCCAGATGCCACCAGACCACATCTGGGTGTTATAGGCCCCTCCGGCGCTCTGAGCCACTATTTATTTCCTCACCTATCAAGAAATGAAAATAATAGTTCCTGCTTCATAGTTTTCTTCTTAAGAGGATTAAATGAGATGGTGTCTCAAAAGCACTTAGCTGTACTCAGCACATTGCAAAGTGGTTTATCAGTATCGCCAGTTATGACAGTAAAAATTCTCAGAAAATGCAAATGTAAATTGAAAACCACCTGAAAGATTCTTTTGGGGGCTACAGCTCCTTAGAGCTGTGAAGCTGTACACCTTCCACTAGCCCAGCAGGTCAAAGACTTGGGACAGAGACCCTGACGCCCAGAGTTTAGCTAGCGTAGCAAAGTCACACAGTCGTCCAGGACATTGGCAGAGGGGGACGAGAGCTAGGCCTCAGTCTGGCGCTCTCCAATACCTCGAGAGTTATTCTCCCAAGGGATAATTATGGGCAGTCAGCTTTGATACCCGGCTGAGGTCACATGGGCCTGTCCTCTGGAAGCTTCTGGTCTGATAGGGAAAACTAATTTTGTACATGATTATGATAATAGGTAAAGAGATAAAATAAAAATCACCTGTTCTGTTGGGGGAGGAAGGAGGAATCACGCATTCATTCATTTTAGGAGGCTGTGCCAGGCCTTAGAGCAATGGGTCTCAGTGGGGGGTGAGGGGACGTGCAGCCATGTCCAGAGACATTTTGGTTGTCTCAGCTGGGGAGATGCTGGCATCTAGTGGGGAGAGCCAGGGGTGCTGCTAAACATCCTAGGACACACAGGAATGGCCCCCATGACAAAGAATCTGGTCCAAAATGTCCACGGTGCCAAGGGCGAGGGACAGCCTGCCCTGCAGAAATGGCGGTGACCCAGCAGGTGCCGCCCCTGCCCTTTTGAAGCCTAGAGTCTGGCGGGTCCGCAGACATTACAGACATGATTGCATAGATGCGGATTTAGTTGTAATTGCGTTGCAAGCTAAGAAGGTAAAGTGCAGGAAAAGGCTTTCAGTCCATGGAGGAGAGACCTTGGGGGAGGTTTTGCCAAGCAGAGGGCACAGCCTAAGCGGAAGCCGAGAGGCAGAAGACAAGGGTGTGTGGAGGGAAGGGCCGACTCCTGGTGTGCGTCTGGGGAGACAGAAGAAAATGATCCAGCTTCAGAGGCTTCCAGAGGTGGGGAGGAGGGAAAGTTCCGGTAGGAGCTCTCAGCCTTCAGCCTGGTTTGAGGGAACTACAGCTCCCAGTACGCTGTGCTCTGGGGACCTGAGCTGTGGAGGCCTGTGGGTGGGAGTGCTGTCCTCGTGTGGGCCCCCCCCGCCCCCCCGTCTTCATTTGCATCCCCCGATAGGTGGGAAAGAGAAGCAGGAAAAAGGAAAGAGAGAGAAGAGGAAGAACATATTTTCATTTCAAACACAGTAGGGGTGGGGGAGGTAGGAAGGAATCTGGTTTAGGGTACCTTTGAGACAAGCACAGAAAATCCCCACCGTGGCCCAAAATAGCACTAAAAACAGACGTTTTGGCAAATCAGACTTAATTGAGTGGTTCTCTTTTCTGGAGTCCAGCAGGATGTGGACGGAGCTGGCTTTGTTCCCTTAGGGTGACATTGTCCCCTGGGGCCCTCACCCTGGCTAATTAAACAGAGAGGCCCTGGTCTCCTGGGCAGGACGGGAGCCTGGGGAGCTCACTCGGCTTGGCAGCCCTTGGCCTCAGCCCTGAGCATTNGTGGGAGAGGTCTGGTTCCTCCAAGAAATGGATGTCTGTCTCTCTGGATGCTGCAAGCGATCACAGAGAAAAGCCATCATTTAAGGAGCACCTGCTGTTTTACTGGACATTGGGTGGTCTGTCCTCTCTGAGCCTGATCAGCTGCCCTATACAGATTCTCAAGGCGGCTGAAGCTCAGAGAGGTTAAGGGACCTGCTTGAACTCACACAGCATCCAAGGGGCAGAGCTGAGTTTGGAAGCGACATCTGCTGGCTGTACCTACCCCTCACTCACCACCTCGCGGTGGTCACTCATGCATTTGGCAGATAATCACTGGCTGTGAAATAATACCACAGCCCGGTGGGAAGTTTTTAGGGCTTAGAGTCCAACAGGAATAAGCTTGAATTCTGAGTGGGGCAGTTTACCTCTGTGGCTTTTTTTCTTGGGGCCTCCAGTCATTTGTCAAGCCAGCATAATCATGCCTTTATCCTGAGTTGCCGAAAGGGTTAAACTCTGCGTGGAGGGGACAGGAAGGGGAAGAGGGAGGCCCAGGGAGGTTAGGGCCTGCCCTGGGCCACCCAGTGTGGCAGGGCGCAATAAAAGAGCCCTGGGTAGAGGGAACCAGGAGAGATTGTTGTATCTTGTGCGGTATCAGTATTGGGTTTCTTTATTTGAACGGGGAGAGAGGGCAGCCCCCACTCTGCAGGTAGAGAAGGTGGTGTGGAATGCGGGTGTTTATTTTTCTTCCCCTGTGAGAGCCCTGTTTCAGCTCAGGCTGATGAGGCTTCCCGAGACACTGCAGCGGGTGCCCGGGGCTGCATGCCCTGGGGTGCCCACCAGGTAGAGGGGTCTGCTCAGGTGCCTGCCCAGGATGGGCACTGAGGGGGCGCCTACCATGTAAGACTCCCATTGCGGCCCGTAAGCTCTTGTCCCAGAGCCTGGCATACCCAGGAGCCCCCAGAAAGACTGAGGGGTGGGGGGAGGGCCATAAAACCAGGGTGTCCCTCTGCCTCCTCCAATTCAGCCCTTCTGACCCCATTCATCTCCTTATCTCCTGGCAGCCCACGGGTTGCTGGGAAGTCAGGGGCAGCCTTCCTGACTGAGGAACAAAACAAGCCTCGCTCACAAAAGGAGAGGGGAGGTTGGCTGGGCCTCTTGAGCTCCCCTCCCCCTGCCCCAGCCCCTGGCTGCAGGCATCTTTCCCGTTCTGAGAACCAAGCTGGCGCCCTAGGTTCTGAGAGGCTGCAAGGGGGCTGCGAAGCCATTGTGGGTCAGGCTGCCCCAGCTGGGTGCCCTGGCACTGGGGAGGTGGATCTGAGGAATGTTGGGGTGGCTGTGAGGCAGGGCTTGCTGGAATGGCCGCCCCCTCCTTCCCTTCAGCTGGCCGGGAGGACAGCTTGGAGAGGAAGCCAGGCCGGCAGGTAGCAGAGAAAGACATCGGATCCAGGGGGAGCAGCAGAGAAAGCAAACAAACAGGGCTTTGTGTGGCTGCAGATTGGCGTCTCAGAAGGGAAGCCAGGCCTGTGGTAGCGGGGAGGAGGGACTGGGAGAGCAGGCCATCGCTCTGGGCCCGAGATAGGCGGCCCGGCCAGCCCTAGCCAGGCGGCCTGGGAGCAGGGAGTGCCACTGTGTGTGGACGGGCATCCGGAGTCACAGCCTGGCTGAGTCCCAGCTCTGCCACCGCACTCCCTAACAGATCTGGGCTTGTTTGCCCAGGGAACCTGGGCAGAGTCACTCACATGCACGACTCGGGAAGATAGTCATCTGGCCAAACTGGCCTGGCCCGGTCCGTGTGAGTTCCCATGCTGCTCTTGCCCCTCATTGTTGCCGGGAGAACACAGGGTAAGAGGGGACCAGGGACTCCCCGGGGAGCTGTCAGCTTCGCTGAATCTCCCCGGAGAGCAGGGATGGCTGCTCAGAGCTGCGGGCGCTTTGGGGGCTTCAAAGGCAGCCCTACTGAAGAGAAAGGGGTTCGTGCTGTCCAGGAACAAATGGCTCGGGTGTAGGTGGGTAGAGGCTGCCATCTCGGGCCCCCAGGCCTGCGGAACCAAACACCGCCCGCTTCACTGGGGGTGGAGGGGCACTAGGTTGGGGGAAAAGACACAGCTAGGAAGACAGGGTCTTCTCNAAGGGGACCGGTGTCAAATTCTGGATCCTAGCGCGGGCTGTCCCAGCTCGGCCCGCCTCTGGGGGCTGGGCAGGCCTCGGGCCTCGGGGAAAAGGCTTAGGTAGGAGCTGTCAGGCCAGACACACTGGCAGCTCGATTATCGCCTCCGGGGCCATTTCCTCTCCTCTCCTCAACCTCGAGAGGGGGCGGCGAGAGGGCAAACGCCCGCGCTTCCTGCCCTCCCCTCCGCTCCCCTCCCGCGGCGCCCACNCCGCCCCCCTCACCGAGCCCCTCTCTTTCCGGGAACCTGGGACTGAGGGCAGTGGCTTCCAATCCCGGCGCCCCGGCTCGAGGTTCCTCTGGAGACCGGGCTCAGCTTACTGAGCTCCTCAACCCCAGCGTCAGGGGCAGCAGGAAGCAGGCTGCACCCCCGACTCCCGCGCCAGGGAAGTTGAAAGTAGGGGCCAGCTTCCAGGCCATGCTGTCCCGGAGCTCAGGCTCCTGGCCTCCAACTCTGCCCTTCCCTGAGGCTGCCCCTGAGCCAGTCGGGCCTAACTCCCCGCTAAGGGCCAGGGAGGCACCCCACGCACGCACCACGTCGTCCAGGCCTGGACTCTGCCCCCCGAGACGGTCTTCCTCCAGACCAGGAGCACGGGCCTCCCCTAGTTGGCGGCCATTGGACCGTCTGGCCAGGAGACACATTCCTACCTCCCCAGCCCGGGCACCCCGCCTGCCCTGGGGGCAGCCTCTTCCGGAACTTTGCTGCTGCCAACGCCTTAAGAACGGTCATTCCAGGGCCGCCTTCTTTCCCCCAGTCTCTTCCAAGGCACCGACTCAGCTGACCCTCTGTCCCCTCCTACCTGGATTGGGCGGGCAGCAGAATTTAATGCCCGCCTTTAGGTGCTGGAAGAGAGGCTGTGTGCCTGTTGAGCAACGGTCCTTCGGCCTTTCTCAAGCCTCACCCGGTGTACACACGCAGGGGGAGCAGAGTGAGCGCGCTCAGCGTGACCCCTCAGTTGCAGCAGGAGAGACGCAGGCTTGATATCAAAAAGAACTTCCCAGTCCTAAGCATTTTGCTTTTAATGATTTATCATGTTATGACTATGTTGAATTTAGAAAAATCTGTATCCAGGAACACAAGGAAAAATTCCCTGTTTCTATCCATTGGACATAATTACTGTCAACATCCTTTTCTAGACATGCAATAAGGAATATACGATAGATAAATGTAAGATATGGGACCATTCTATATATTTGGTTTTGTAAGGCACTTGCTGGTTTTAGTGGCTTTTTTTCTCCTCTATAAAAGGAGGACAAGCTTATGATAGACTTTTGGGAAATATGACAAGTAAAGGAAAAACAATTCATGCATAATCCCAGTCTCCAAAGGCAGGCACAGTTGACTTTGTCCCCTCCTCACTGGCTTTGTGCTGTTGTTCAAGCATGCGGGAGCTCATCCTGTGTATACCGTTTGATAGCCTGCTTTTCTCAAATTTGTGTAACACTCTCTTTTTTCCTGAGTCTGGGAGTTTTGAGAGAACGGGAACCGCGTTCCTATGAGAACTTCAGGAAAGCCAGACTAGATGATCCCTTTCTCTCTCTTTATTTTTCCAAGTTTATGTATTTTGAGAGTGTGTGGGAGGGGCGGAGAGAGGGTGAGAGAGAGAATCCCAAGCAGGCTCTGCACTGTCAGCGCAGAGCCTGACGCGGGACTCAGACTCACAGACTGTGAGATCGTGACCCGAGCCGAAACCAAGAGTTGGCCACTTAACCAACTGAGCCATGCAGGTGCCCCCGGACAGTCCACCCCTTTCTGACTTTGTTTATTCTCTCTCCATCTGCATACCCCAGGAGCCCTTCCTCATTGCCACTAATCTCTGATAAAAGCAGCTTGGACCAGTGCTTGGGTCCTGCTAGCTCGGGGCCAGGAGGCCACTTGGCCTGGTCAGGGACACTGAAGTCTCATGGCCTCAGCTGAGTTTCAGGCCCCAGCAGCAAGGGGCTTTAACTTTGACGTCTGACCTCAGCCTCACTCCAGCCTCCTTGGCCCCAGCCATCCTCAGATCCAAAGACCCCTTGTTGGCCATGGGACCCACCTTCTGTTCCCTCTCCACATCCTAGGAGCCATTTTGCTGCCCTAAGCTCCTCAGCCTGTCCCCGGGGGCTTGCAGGCCTGGCACCAGGCTCAGCCTCCCTATGCCTGGCTGCCCTTCAGGCCGAGCCACAAGCTGGCCTTGCCCCACTGGTCACTGCAGCAAGGGCCTCTCTTCTTCCCCATTCCTGAACAGTTCAGTTCTACCACCTCCAAGCCCTGTGCGAAACAGGCCTTGGAAAATCACAGTTGCCAGGGACGGATTGGCATTTAAAAGGCATCCAAGGCTTGGGGGGAAAAGGCTGAAGAGACCAGAGAATTCAGGGCCCTGTCTCTGAGCAGCAGCTGGCTTTGTGGATGGAAAATCACAGAATGCCCCTTTCCCTGGGAATAACTCCCCTGGCAGAAGGGCAGCGGGTGGGGCACCAGACATCATGCCCCAGTGGCCACCACCTGCCACCACCACGTGCTCTCCAAAATGAAAAGATGTGGGAGGGATATTGTGAGCCTACAGCCAATGGCCCTGTAAATTACATTCTCTTAACAGGTTTATTCATTTATAAAATATTTAAGACCCGTTTCGCTTTACCTGCAGCAAGGAGGCAGCCAGGTTGGGGCCGAGATTGATGCTCTGGACATGATTTATTTATCTGGATTTGCTCTTCTGGGCTGGGCACCGCCTGCCGTGTGGAATTTAACCAAGTGGCAAGATGGGTGTGTATCTGAGTGTGTTCCTGGGCTTGGGGAACTGCGTGTGCAGCTTGTGGCTGCGCCCATTGAGGGAGGTGGTTCTGTCCATGGAGGGGGCGACGGTTCTCCTGTGGCTGCCGTGTCCAGGCACGTGTATGAGTCCGTCTGTGTTGGGTGTTGACTATGTGCCTGTGTGTGTGATCTGTGCATGTTGTGGGGGGTGTCTGTGTTTGCGACGGGGATCAATGTGTGATTGTGTGTGTGTGTGTGTGTCTGGGTTGGAGAACTGAGAGAGCACCTCCTGGGTACCCATCCGTGCAGTGGTACAGTAGGGCGCCCTGTGCGCCTCTGTGTGTGAGTGTGGTTTGTGTGTCTGCATTTGTGGGCAGAGGACCTGTGTGTGTGGCTGAGCGTCTGTCTGTGTGTTTGTGTGCATATCCTGTGGTGTGAGGCCTGTTCCTGTGTGCATATGGGGTGTGGTATAAACTTTTCCCACCTGCTTTTTATCAATGGTAGCGGGACTGGTCCCTGACTGGGTTGCTGGGCACCTGTTTCTACCCCCAGCCCTGGGCACCAGGAGGGGCTCAGTGCCTAGGAAGCCCAAGTTCTGTGACCCCCGTGTGTAGCTGTGCCTCAGGCTCCAGGGAGGGCTGGCTTTGGGGGCTGAAGGGACACTGATAATCCCTGACCCTGGCCCAGAGGTCAGAGGAAACTCCAGGGTCACTGTGGTCCAGGCCTGTGTTTCACATATGGGGAAACTGAGGTCCAGAGGCCACATAGCCTGTTAGTGGCCAAGCCAGGACTTTAATGTGGAGCCTGGCACCAGCTCTAGGACTCTGCTCTGGGGCAGCACCTCCCCAGGCCTCAGTTTCCTCTTCTGCTACACGGGGGGTGGGTTCCTGGGTTCCGTGGGCTCCTCTCACACAGAGCATTGAAACTGTAATGGCCAACAGAGGAAGCAGGGGGTCATCAAGGATGGCTCTGAGTCCCTCCCATTGAGGAGGCAGGCAGCAAGCGCAGCGAGGAATGACTGGAACATCCCTGCTCTGGGCCCTGAGACCCAGGGGTGAGTCCCAGCTCTCGGGGCAATTCTGTACTTGGGGCATCGTCTGTGTCCCTTCCCCAGCCACAGCCCCTGCACAGATGGGGCCCGGTGGCCCAGGAAGTGGCAGGCATTTGGTTTTCCTCACCTTGTGACAGCCCTCAGGCACCCCCCCCCACACACACACCCTTAGCAGCTAATGCGTCTGTCACTACTTTCCTAATGAGGCTGCCGAGGGCCCCCTCTGGGACAGATACCTTTGCAGGCCAGCCGGCAGCTGAGGGGGTGGGCTGGCCTCAGGATCAGGTTGGGAAGGGGGGGGCGAGCCCCGCTCCTGCCTGGAGAGGCAGCAAGGCCCAT
>NW_027533258.1:1090547-1104440 GCF_008692635.1 Crocuta crocuta
GGAGAGTCTGAGGACTTGGGGAAGCAGGAAAGCCCCCACCAAGCATGCATTTTTCTTTGGCACTGTGACTGTTTGTAGTAATAATACTTGGTCTGGTGGGCAGATATGTTTGCAAGCCCACTGCGTTCCAGGACTGAGATCCGCCATGATCTGGGTGTTCGAAATCCCTGGACCTGGGATGTGTGGCCAAGGGAGAAAAGACAGTAATCAAATAATCAAATTATTGGTTTCATTATACATGCACGTACCGGAGTGTGCATTATCACAAACCAAGACAGAGGCATGGAGAGTATGAGCAAGGGCCGCTTATGGAGAGAGGGTGCTCTGGACACCTGCTAAGGGCATATCTAGGACTGAATGACTCAGGAGATTTTTTTTTTTTTTTTTTTTTTTGCTGTGTGGCCCCCGGCAACTGCCTACCTCCTCTGAGCTCCTGGGGGGCTGGAAGTTTCCTTGTAGCTCCAGCCCCTCTGAGTGGAACTCAGGTGGCCTGTGTCTCCTCTTCCTGCTCTTCCTGTGCTCTTTGCCTTCTCCACCAGGGCCTCAAGACATCTTTCTGCAACAACCTTGACTCGGGAATGCCCGCAGCACTGCCCCAGGGGACGCCGGGAGCCACGGCACAGCAAGGCTGCCTCAGGCCCCACCTGCCATTTCGTCTTAGGCCTTCTGCTCTCACAGAGCCACCTCCCAGGCCAAAGCAACCCTGGAAGAGATGAAATCTGAGGACCAGTCCCCGTTTTCCCCCACGTTGTCGAGGGAGGCACGCATTCGTTCGCTTGTTCATTCGCTCAGCCGGCCTTTCTTGAGTTCCTATTAACGGCCAGGCGTTAGACAAAGTGGCAGACTGGCTGTCCTCTAGCCACGTCTGGCCCAGACCCATTTTGAAGGCCCACCAAGGGTTTGGGGGAAGAAAATCTAAACGAGTTGCCAGTGAGTCATCCTTGGGCGATGCTACCCCCAGTTTCCAGTTTCCCGCCCTTCTGTGTTATTACAACCTGCTCCCCCAAGGCCGTGATTGGTGGCACTGGCTATATAGCCTGACACCCAGTGGGGGGGGGGGATGGAACGGCCTCCGCCTGGCCACAGCCCCCTCCTCCTTCCTGGTAACCCCTCCTGGCTGTGTGTGAGTTCCTGGTTACCAGCCCGGCCTCAGGAGCCAGCCTGCCCAGGTGCCAATCGTGCCGTTGGCCTTTTACCAACCGTGGGACCGGAGATACATTAAAGTCCTTTCTCCCAAGCCTCATTTTCCTGCTGTCAAATGGTGATCACAACTGCAAGTACCCACTGGCTCCTGATGTTGCTAGGGGTGGGGGGGGAAGTGAGAGAATTTCTGCTAAGGGCTCAGACACAAGGCTTACGTGTGGACTGCTGCTATTGTTAATAAAGGAATCGTTTGCAGGCTGAGACCTGGGTTCTCGCTCCCCGATTGTGGGACACCCTGTGTGAGTCACGTGGCACCTGCAGGCCTCAGTTTACCCAACTATTTCTCACACCTGCCCTCGCTGGACGGCCTCCTCTCTCCCGCTCCGAAGGCCCCTTCTTGGGACCTGGGCGGGGTCGCGGCCAGGCCTACACCCCGCTTGCCAGGAGGGACGCACTGTGGCTACAGGCCCCTCTGGAGCCCCTGGCTCCTGGCGGCCGCGCCCCGCCGCCCCTCCAGCGCTCGCCTCTGCCCTGCGGGGTTGCCGCCATCAAAGCGCCTGCTCGTTCTTATGCTAATGAGCTGCATTAATGCTTAATGGCCGCGAACGCGCGGGTTTAATTGCACCTGCCCGGGCCGGAGGCGCGGCGGCCGCGGAAGCAGCTGCGCGCCCGCCGGGACGGCCTTAATTACCTGGAAAACGGNCGCCGCTGGCTGCCCACCACCCGGCCGTCTTTGGCTTGGCATTCAAGGCCCTTCGGGACGGCCGCTGCCGGCGACCCGGCCGGCACCACACCGCTCCTCCACAGCAACAGTAATAGTGGTGGCTCACTGTGGGCCAGGTGCCCCGGAGGGCGTTCAGTGTGACCTCTCAGGCCTCCAGATGCCTCTGTCCGCCCGCTTTACCTTCCCTGCCTTTCAGAAACCGTCCCCGCTGCCTGGAAAAGGGCCCCTCTCCATCCTCTCTCATCCGCCCTGAAATCCATCCGTGTCCCTCCAACAAGGCAGCCTCTGTCTTCCTGCTCCCTCTCTTGGGGGAAGGGGCGGCCCAGATGAGGGGTGTCTTGGTGTGTCCTGATCCCCCAGCCCGACAGTTCCTCGGGCCCATCTGGTCTGATTGTCCCTGCATGCAGTGCTGCCCTGAGCCCTCTGCCCAGACTGGGGCCCCGGGGCTGTAGAAAATGATAGGAAGGTCAGGACACCTCAGACTTCAGGCGTTCTCTGTGGGGCCCACCAGCTGAGCTAGTGGGGGGGGCCTGCACCCCCTGGTATCTACCTCAGTCCTGCCCCTCCCCGCCCACCTCCTCTGTGCTTACAGAGGGAGAAAAGGGGAGAAGGAGCAGGCCACTGGCCTTGTAGTTTCTCCAAGATGGCCCCCTCCTTCACCCCCCCCTTGCCCAGCAGCCCCTCCCCGCAGTGTCCCTTCCCCTCTGGTGGGCACCAGGGACCTCGTTTCCCCAAGCGGCTCCTGCGTCCTCCCTTTCTGCCACCTTGGAGACAGAATTCTAACGGCTACAGTGATGTCCACCAGGAAACCAGCGATCGCCGCCCTGCCCTGCGTCAGGCAGTGCTGGGGCACAGAGGGGAGTCAGAGCAGGACTCTGCCCTCCGAGGTCTCCTGTCGCGGGGAGGTGGCCCGAGAAAGGAACACTTGTACTCTACCGCGAGAAGGGCCAGTTTGCAGAAGGCAGAAAACTGACTTTGACCCCAGACAGGGAAGGTCCGGAGATGCTTCTAAACTCAACATGGAAGGAGAAGCATGCGCTAATCAGAGGGGCGGGGGACGGTGTCAGGGGGAGAACATTCAGAGCAGACTTGGGACAGACACTGACTCCTGTTCAGAGTGGGGGCAGGAAGGGTCAACCACAAAAAGCTCAAGCTTGCTGGAGCGTGGGGAATCATGAGGCTCGGGAGGTGGGCAGAGGCCCCTCTGCTGCCCAGCAACCTTCTGTGGCTCCCTGTTGCTGAAACAGCAAATTCAGTTCCTCTGAAGGCAAGCTCGTACTACCTACCTCATCTCAGGGCACTACCTAGCCTCAGCCTGTCCCCCCCCGCCGCCCGGATGTTTACTGTGGACCTACTGTGTGCGTGTGGTGTGTGTGGTGTGTTGACAGTGACCTAGTGTGGGCTCAGTGGCAGGGGGGGCCTGCCGGGTGAGCCTCTTCTGGTTTGCTGGGGTCCCAGCATGCCTGGCCTTCAGCCAGAACTTGGCACACTCCGTCCCCATCCCCAGATGTCCTTGCAGACAAGATGGAGGTGAATGGGCAGGCGGCCAGGGGCGTCAGGTGGCATCCTAGCCGGGTGGACAGTCCTTTCTGATTAATGAGGTGGTGGCAGCCTGCAGGGAGGTCTATCCTGGCATGCGTAGGGACCCTGCCCTTGGCTGGTTAAGGCGGGGAATGAAGCGTTCGTGGGGTAGACTCCTACTATGTGCCAGGGTCTGTGCAAAGCTCTTGGTACTGGGAAACGTGTCACCAGCCACCACTGCCTGCCATCTCATTCTGCCCGTGGAGACACTGAGGTTAGCGGGGCAATGCAGCGTGTCCAGTGCCTCTCGGCTGGGAGGTAGCAGGACTGGGCCTCGAATCCAGCTCTGTGCAACCTCAAAGCCTGCGTTAGTGATCACCGGGCTCTGGAGCGCCACTAACGCAAATGATGTGTCCACTGCTCCCTGGTGCCACGGGGACGCGGGGCCATGCCCTTTCAATCCTGCCTCTCTGTGGTGCTTGGCGTGGTGCTCTGCATGTAGTCGATGTTCAGTAAATGCTTGTGGACTGGATGAATGGGGCAGGAAACTCTGCATAGGGTTCATAGGCAGTGGAAAGGCTCCAGGAGCTGGGGACGAGGGGTGAAAGATAAGGAGACTTGGGGGCTCCAGGCTTCCTAGCGGAGGGCGGGCTCAGAGGAGGCTGGGAAGGCCCTGACTTCCTGTCCACATTAGGAGGATGGCTGCCCTTGGAGGTCAGGCTGCTGGGGCCCACCACGCTGTGTGTCACCAGCATGACTTGGGGGGATGCATGCCAGGCAGGGTTTGCGTGCAGGGTGGGGGCTCATTCTGACCAGACTTCTAGGTACAAGGTCTCTGGGAGGAGGGACTATGTGAGGGAAATGCATTCTCGGGGCAGCCAGGGTGAGAATCTTTAGCCATAACCTTTCTCGTACAGGGGCCCCGCTGTAGCTCAGGAAGGGTTAATCATGGTCGGGGGTAGAGGGGCCAGGTTTGGGATGGGGGTGGAAATTGGTGGGCAAAAAAAAAAAAAAAACAACCCAACAAAGAAACAAAAGCCAACCCAGTTACAATGATAACAGTCACAGTGTTTGGTGAGTACCTACTAGGTGTCAGGTATGGGCTAGGTCATCTGTAATCTTGATCACAACCCCATTTTACAGATGACAAGACCAAGGCTCAGAGAGATTAAGATCACAGAGCAGAGTTGGGATCTGATTCCAGGTAGGTCTCTCTCTCTCTCTCTCTCTCTCTCAAAAATAAATCAACACTAAGAAAAAAATTTGGAGATAGTTGGGGACCCTCAGAGCACCATGGACAGAGACTCAAGCTCTCATCTCAGGCCTGCACAGCCCAGCAGTGTGACCTTGGTTTGGTCACTGGTCCCTCTGAGCCTCAGTGTGTCTCTCAGCAGAACTTGGGAGGAGCCTCCTCATCTCCAGGGCTGAGGCATTGGAGAAGCCTGGGAATGTGGTGTGGGAGTGTGAGGAGGCGCCCCCTGGTAGCGGGGGTCCGTATGGCCTTCTGCATGGGGGGACTTCTGGCCTGACGGCCATCCTTCACCCCAGGGCAAGGGGGTGTGTGAAGGCCTGGGATCACAGATGCGAGTTCTGATCTCTGCTCCACCACCTACCAGCTGTGTAACCTTGGTGAGTTGCTTCACTCTCTGGGCTTCAGTTGTCTTTCCTGGAAAACAGGAATATTCATGGTAGCGGCCTCTGGACGATTCTATGCATATTAAGTAAACCTCCACTTCACGTCCTAAGCCCAGTGCCCAGGACACAGGAAACCCTCGACAAATGGCCTCTGCTGTTCATATTGTTGTTGGTGTCTGTGTAAGTGTCATTAGAGCTGTCGCCCAGAACCCCCAGTTCCCCATCTTCCCGAGCCCATAGCAGGATCCTGCTTCCTGGATGGCCTGTGGTCGGTGGGGTCACGTGACCAGTGTTGGCCAGTCATCTGCACGTGTCTCTCAGGCCAAACCTCTCACTGCTGCGGGCCAGATGCCAGAACTCTCTTTCCCTCCGGCAGCCCAGAGCGGTGACTGCTCAGTGTGCAGAGCCTCCCTGGCACCCTGCTGGGTGTGTGGTGTGAACGAGTGACTGGGAAATAAACTCGGGTCGTTTCAAGCCCTTGAGATTTGGGGTTTGTTGTAGCAAAGTCGCCTAGCGTAGGCTGACAGGTAGGTCCATGGGCATCGTCATCACTCAGACGTGATTCCCACACGCACCAGGGTCCCTACAAGAGAACAATGGCTGTACAGAAGGCCTGCCAAAAACCAGGACTTTGCTGCTGACCTATTTCTAGAATTGTTCCACTCAGACTCCCGTATATTCACCTTCCCCCTCCTTTGTGTACATCATTCATTCATTCAGCAAATGTCGCACCTGTTTCATAGGCCCCGGGGAGCTGGCGAGTGTTGTACAGAGCAATCACACACGGCCCAGAGGGGACGGGGCGGGCTCCCCTGTGGGGCTCAGACGTGAGGAGTGCTGGAAGGGGCAGGGCGGGCCGCAGACCTGCAGAGCTGGGCTGAGGGACAGACGGACTGGCGTTCTGGGCAGTGGGCGCTGCTTGAGGAAAGGCCCAGGGGTGGCAGTTGGGTCTGGCCAGGCTGGAGGGAGACTTTGGCCTTGGGCCTAGTTAGTGCTCTGGGGAAGGATGAGGAGGCCACACAGGTGAAATGAAAGACCAGCCGTAGGAGGCAGGGAGGGAGGCCAGGCCAAGGGTCCAGGTGGATGAGAGTCAAACAGGGGTGTGAAAAGGAAGCCCAGGGGCAGGGAGAGCCTCGGGCCATCGGCCAGTGGGTGTGGGCAGCCCCCACTGCCTGGAGGAGCCGTGGGCTGGATGGGGCGTCCTGCATGGTTACGGAGAAGGTTTGGGGGACCGGTGCAGAGCCAGTGCCCAGGTGGCATCGAGGGGAGCTGTCCAGGAAGGGGGCTGCTTAGTCGACTGAACGAACGTTAAGGAGAAATGAGGTCTGCCAGGCTCATCCAGAGCAAAGCATTGATTTGGGGGCGGGGCCTAAGCTGAGAGCGGATGGTTCGAGTTTCCTCCCTGACCCATCTCAGGAGGAAAAAAGAATTGAAACTCCCACAGGGGGAAGGTTTTTAAAGACTTCACCACTCAAATGGAGACTTTCCTTTCTTGAATCCCAGGGCGTGCTATTTATCCCCTCACGCGAGTCTTGACCCCCTACTGTGTGCCTGGCACTGTTCTAGGTGCGCAGAGATCCCTCCCCTGGCACAACTTCTGTTCTGTAGGGACACAGGACTGTAGAGTATGCTAGAAGGCACCATGCACAACGAGGAAAGCGGAGCACAGAGAAGGCGCTCAGGAGCTGGAAGATGTTTGTTTTTTTAATTTTTATTTACTTGTTTTGAGAGAGAGAGAGAGAGCGCGCGCCGGGGAGGGGCAGAGAGAGAGGGAGAGAGAAAATCTCAAGCAGGCTCTGCTCCCTCAGCACGGAGCCCCACGCAGGGCTAGAACCCACGAACCATGAGATCATGACCTGAGCCGAAATCAAGAGTCTGAGGCTTAACCGACTGAGCCACCCGGGCGTTACACCCTGCAGTTGTAACTGAGGGAATCAGGAAAGGCCTCGCGAACACCGGGTACTGCGGGCCGAGGGAATGGCTGTGCAGAGGCTGAGGCAGGAGCCTGCTTCCTGTGCTGCAAACACAGCGAAGGGGCCTGTGTGACCGGGGTGGCCTGAGGGGAGCGGGTTCGAGAACAATCTGCAGGCTGCCCGGACTTCAGCTTTCATTCTGAGGTGGGGGCCCCGGGGCACTAGAGGTGCTCGCAGAGGCGAGTCCTGAGCGGATTCAAGAGCTCACAGGCTCCCTGGGCACTTAGGGGGCCCAGACAGGGTGTGGAGGGCAGGAAAAGGTACCTGAAGTCGTGGGGCCCCGGAGACTGCACCCCACAAGCTAAGCTGCACACTACCCCGCCCCCCATCTCCCAGCCCCTCAGGTATCACCCCTGCCATCCATGTCCCTGGCCCTGCACCCACCTCTGCCCCCTCTGCCGCTACGTGCTTGCCTCCCTCTAATGACTCCTCAGCCTGTGGGCTTCTCGGGGTCCTCTCCACGTGTGACTGGACGTGGAGGTGGCAGCAGGGGTGTGGGCCGGCCCCTTCCCCCTCCCCAGGTGGAGACCCTGATGGACTCGAGAAGCTGGTTGCTTAGCAAGCCCCTCGTTTTCTCCAGCAACACAAGGGCTCGTCAGCCTGGACTAACGAGTGAGGAACTGGCTCCAGTGTCCCCCCTCTGGGCTTGTTCTTGTGGGGGAGGCCGGGGACCAGGTGGGAAGACTCCCTCGCTATGGAACTGTGAGATCCCAGCGCTCCCCGGGCAGGGTCTGGACTTGGTGGGCGAGTGGGTCAGCATCTTCCACACCTCCCTGCATACCTCCTGTGATGTCCTCGGGCAGCTCATCACATGTCATTGCCATGGGTGCCCCGTGTCCCCTTGTGCCCCCCCAAGTGGTGGCCGTCTGTCACCCACACTCCCCTTCTGACAGCTGAGGGATCCCGTACATGGCGAGGGCACAGAGCAGTGGCCCAGAGTCAGAAGACCGGGTCTGTGTCTCGGGCCAGGAGCCAGCTAACCGACCGGAGCCCATCCTGTCTCTGTGTGCAGATGCTTCCCCCTCACGGGAAGTCCCAGAGCTGTCCAGCTTCACAGCTACCAGGTCGAACCCTCTGCTGGGCGCCCCTGCCCGCCCTGCTCCAGGCACGGAGGGAGCACTTGGTGCTAGAGTCCTCCGTGGCCCTTTCCTAACCTCAGGTGCAGAGGAGGGTGGGTCACCCCACTTTACAGGTGGGAAGGTAGAGTCCCAGTGAGCAGAAGGGACTTAGAGCAAGCCCACTCCGTGCCGGAGAGGAGCCCACGTGCTCCAGCAGCACCCGGGGACGTTGCCGTAACAAGAGGGACCGCTTCTGGATGGTCTGCGGCCCCTTGCGGCGCCCCGTCAGGAGGACAGGGTCCGTGTCCAGCAGAGGAGGCGGCGGAGGCCGAGAGGCAGAGCTGGAGCTGCCCGGGCTCTCTGAGCCTGTCCCAGCGCAGTCTGCCATGTGCCTCCATGTGGTGGCTCGCGGCCAGCTCGCCGCAGTCTCCCCACGCCCCTCCCCTGCCGCCGGGCACCTCCAGCCTCAAGTTCCTTCTCCCAGGAGGCCTTTCCGGGCCCCTGGCCTCAGTCCGGCCCAGATCTCCCTCCCCTGTGGCCTCTGGGCCTCGGTCAAGGTGAAACCCCTGCCCAGGCTCCCTGAACTCCGACACCAGGTCCACAGTGATGTGTGTCTGCACGGAGGGCCTGGAGCGGGGCCCACAGATAAGAGCCCCATGCGCACGCGTGGGTGCCGCTCCGGGGCTTTGGCAACCCGTTTCTCACGGAGCCAGAGAGCACGGGAGCCCCGAGGAGGTGCCTGGGCCCGGGCGGAGGCAGGGCTGGGGACTGAGCGGCCGTGGGGAGCCGGCCCCTCAGGCGGACGTCCTCTGGCGCCCACACCCCTAGACGCCAGCCCGCTGCGTCTCTACCTCTGCACACTCACACAGATACAGCCACACACCCCTGCCACGTGTGCTCACACTCCGGCCGCTCTGCCCCCCGGGGTCTGTCCCGCCTCCACAGACATGCTTCCCACGGCCGGCCGGCCCTCAGGCGTGAGCACTCACCCTGCAGCTCCGAGGACACACGGGCACACGCAGACACACGGCCGAGGCCCCCAGGCCGGCGTGCACACCCAGCTGGTAAGGGTGATAGCTGCGGTGAAGGTGACGACTGAGAAGCTAGGTGTTCGGAGCCATGGCCCGGAGGACGCGTCAGCCCCAGGGAGAGCGCGTCAGCCCCAGGGAGAGCACTGCGGGGAGAGGCCCGTCCTTCCCTCACACGCCGTGTGCGCACACACGTCCGGGCACACAGACATTTGCACACCAGGTCCCAGCACCTGAGCCAGGGGACCNGTGCACGCACACGTGGGCACACAGCCACAGCCATTTAACCCTTCACTGCTGCTGTGGGCATTTTTCTCCTTTTTCCAGTAGTGTCTCCCCGCCCCCAACTCTATGGGGTCCGCCATACAGACACTCCTAATGGCCCGGCCCCAGGCTCTGTGACTCAGACGCCCAGTCCCCCCCACCCCACCCAAGGGAGATGCCTGCACAGTGAGGCCTCTGTGCAGGAGATTGGGACTTGCGGTGGGAGCCCCTGCCCGCCTCCCCCAGCCCAGCATTGAGACCGGAGGCTGGCCTGGGCCCCATGATTGGTTGGCACAGGCGGCTCTGCCTGCACCAAGGCCCCCTGCCCAGTTGCACCTGTCAGATGCGCCCCCTGTCCCCTGTGCCTACCAGGGACTCGCCTTCCCATTTCAGAGGTGGGGAAACAGACAAGGCAGCGGGCAGAGGCTGCTTTGAGGACACCCATGGCGTGAGCATGCACACACACATGCACACGCACACACCCCACACTGCCTCCTTTGAGACAGTCTGCCTTGGAAGTGTTTGCATGCTGTAGGTGGAGACCTTCAGGGTCATTTTCTCCAGAGGCCCAGAGAGGGCAGGGTCTTGCCCAAGGTCACACAGCAAGTCCATGGTACAAGCTGACCAGACTCTTATTCCACAGCTTTCCTGTACCAGGGGATGGGACGCATGTGTGCATGGGAGGGGGCACCAACAATGATGACAGAGATGACGACAACGACAACGACGGGGAGCAGGAGAGAGGGAGGAGGCGGGGCTGGGTTTGCATCCAGCCTCCCCTCTCCCCCTCCCCTGCTCCCTTCTCTCCTTTGCACGCAGGGGTTTGTTTGGAGAATGACTCACAGGAATGCAGCAAAATCCTGATGGATGGGAAGGCAGGGCTGCAGTACCCTGAAAACCTCTCCAGGGTGGGGAGGGGGGACTGAATGGGGGGGGGCAGAGGGGGTGGTGATCAGGGGAGCCCTGTGTCAGGGGAGACTGAGGCCCTAGGAAAATACCGGACGCTGCCCGCCGTGGACCTCCCCTTCATCAGCATGAGCAGGCACGCACACGCGCACACGCATGCACCTCACAACTGCAGCAGCACACCCGGGCTCCAGCCGTGCCGCCTTCTCTCTGGACCCGTGTCCCCCCTGCCGGCCGGCCCCAGGTTTTCCATCGTTGCGTGCTGGCCCACAGTAGGTGATTAACAAGTGCATGCTGGCGCGGAGCGTGACCCAGGCTGGACCCTCCTGGGTGCACGTGTTATGCCTTCGTTCCTCCGGCCCTTATGGGCACGTGCCATTCTTCTAGTCCTTTGGCCAAGCTTCCTGAGGGCCTACTGTGCGCCGGGCACTGGCAGGGCTGGGGAGGCCGGGATGAGAGCATGCCACCCTCTGTCTTCTACCTCTCGGTCAGAATGGGGAGGAGTGTGTGTGTGCAGGGGGTCTCCACGGGCTGTCAGGGGCAGGTGAGGCCCCAGGTCGTAGACATAAGGATGAAGTTGAGAGCGGGCACAGGGCGCAGTAGCCGCGAAGGGTGAGCCCGAGCTTGGTGAGCCCGGGCAAGGTGCCGCTGGTTGCCACGGCTGGATGTCAAAAGTGGGTGGGAGATGAGGCAGAGGTCAGCCCGGGTCCCAGATGCTGGGGAGCAGCCCCAGGGGGGGGCCTTCCTCCAGGGTGCCACATCTGGGCGTCGCTGAGGAACCCCAAGGCATCCACCTGGCAGGACTCATGGCCTCCGACCTGGGGAGGCCCCCCTGGCAGAGGCAGCCCCCAGCCTGGTGCCAGACCCCAGTACCTCCCGGGCCCCGCCTCTCAGTGCCTGCTGACAGTCGTCACGCGGATGCGCAGCCCTACATGATCAGGTCTGTGTTTTCAAGAGAAACCGGAATTTGGATTTTTATGTGAGCGCTCCTGGCTCAGTTAACAAAAGGCACAGTGTGGTTTCAACCGCACACGTCCACAGGCAGAGGGCCTCATTCCTAGCGTCTGCTCTGCGGGCCGCTTGGGTTTTGCATTTGTTCCTTGTATGTTGCTGACTTTGTCGGAGACAGCCCAAGTACTCACCGAGCTGCAACTCCATGCTAGGCACAAACAAGACACCAAGTGATAGAGCTGCCGTTTTAGTGGAGGAGACAGCAGACAGAACGACAGCTAAGGCAGGTGATAAGAGTTCATGAAGGAAAGGCCGGGCTGCAGAGATAATGGTGGGAAAAGCTGAGCAGACGTCTAGGAGAAGGATGTAGGTAGCAAGAACAGCCAGTGCAAAGGCCCTGAGGCCGGGCCATGCTGGATGCGTTTGAGGAGCGCCAAGGAGGCCTGTGTGGCTGGAGCGGAAGGCGGAGCGGGGAGAATGGGAAGAGACGAGGTCAAGGTAGTAGAGGTCAGATTGCGTAGGTGATTGTAGGCAGTGGTACAAGTTTGGTTTTAACGCTTGTGTGAGGTGGGAGGCATGGTGTGAGGCAGGGATGTCTCTGACTTGGGTTTCAGCAGGCTCCCTCTGGCTGCCAGAAGGGCTGGAGGGGGCAGGGGTGGGCCCGGGGAAGCTGAGAAGAGGTGCCTTGCACTTACATGTAAAGACAGAGAATAAATCACTGGTTGATAGGGTCTGTGGTGTGGTGGAGTCACGGGGAGCGACTGCTAATGGGCAGAGGTTCCTTTTGGGGGGCACAAAAATATTCTGAAATCAAACAGTGATGATAGCTGTACCACACCTTGAATATACCCAAGACCGTGTTTGGTGGTTGTGGATTGTATCTCAATAAAGAAACATTTTTTTAGCGCATAGCAGGACTCCTAACCAACGTAGATGCCCATGGAGAAGACTGGAAGGAAGTATTAACAGTAATTGTTACCGGGTGAGGGGGACTGGGGATTTATTTTTCCTTTCTACTTTTGTATACTTTCCAGCTTTCAAAGTTGAAAGTAGGTATTTCCTTCTAGGAAACAGACGCTTTGCGGTCCGGGAGGTGGGCAGGGGATGGAGGGGGACGCTGGGCCTCTGTCTGCTGGCCTTTCCCGTGACGGCTTTGGAGTAGGAGAGCGCGTGTCTGGGCCCCCAGCTCTGACCTTCTGGAATTCCATTCCTGCTCACATGGCCTTGGTCAAGTCCCAGGATAAAAGCTCCCAGCTTCCTCCCCCGTCTACCATCTGAGCCGCCTGCCTGCCTGCCGTCTCCACCCAGAGACCCCCTTCTTCTCCTTGCACGCCTTCAGCCACGGGCCGCTCACCACCTCCCAAGGCAGCTCACTCATTCCATTTCTGGGCAGCTCTGCCTGTTAGCAAGCTCTTCCTTATATGGAGGTGAAATCTGTCTTCCTGTTGCTTCTACTCCTCCTAAGCTCCCTCTCTGAGCCCCAGTGTCTGGGTCTGCAGCACAGGGCCTCCGGGCCCCTCGCTTGGTTGCGGGGTGGGGGCGGCTGCAGAGGGATTTGGGGCTGGGAAGCCCCGAGCACACGTCAGTGGTCATTCAGTGCTGGGACAGAGAAGGGGTGGGCCTTTGCCCCTTTGCCCCAGCAGCACGGCCGAGTAGGATTTCTGAATTAAATGTTCAGACCATCACCATGAAATTGAAACTTGATACTCATCCCAGCGATCGAAAACTCGCATCTCTGCGTAGACCGGGAGGGACTAATCGCCTTCAGAACTCACATTTTTCAAGGGTTCGTGATGAGGCAAACCCCATGATGACTTTCACACACTAACTTCCATGACTCTTCAACATACAGCCCAGGCCCTGCCAGTCTCCCATTTTCAAGGTGAAAAGGCTGAGGCACATAATACGAGGCAGCTGGTATGGGGTCCTCTGTCACACGTTTTGGGAGCAGTATGGACGGTCTAAGATTGGTGACCGCCGTTCTCTCCACCACAAAAAAATGTATGCAAACGGGCTGGAAGGACACCATACCTGTGGCTGGTTGGACTTGGCTCTTGGCCATCAGTCTGTAGCGTGAAAGCCCCTGGTAGCTGCCTCACCTCGGGGGGCTGGGTTGGGGAGGACTCTCCAGGTCTTGGACAC
The DNA here is from genome assembly GCF_008692635.1 of Crocuta crocuta. NCBI lineage: Eukaryota > Metazoa > Chordata > Mammalia > Carnivora > Hyaenidae > Crocuta > Crocuta crocuta. The sequence continues at coordinate 1,103,893 of NW_027533258.1, forward strand.
TGAGCCGTGTGCCAAATTTAAGCAGAAAGATCGCAGCTTAGACGGCTGCTTTCCAGCTCGCAGCAGCACCCCACCCCCACCACGAGGTAAGCACTCCCCGGCTGTGGCGGCTGTGGCCCAGAGAGGGTGCAGAGCTGCCCACAGACACACAGCCAAGGTGTGGCAGGACCAGACTTGCACTGGGGAGGGCAGAGGCAACGCTCTTCCTGGTTTAAGGTGTGCGGGGAGGATGGGAGCCACAATTGTGTCACCCGGTAACTCTCTCGGGGNTGTCCCGTGGCCCAGGAATTTGGGGGTTGAAGCCAAACCAGGAGGAAAGGCCTTAGAACAATAGTCCCCTCCCGCTCCCGCACCTCCCTCCTCCCTCCTCGCCCTCCCTGCCGTTGCCCCTCCTCCTCCTCATACACTCATGTGGTAAAAAATTCACAGGCACAATTAGCATCCCTCCCACCCCCACCCTCCTTTTTGATCAGCAGTTTCTTCTCCACCCTTCCAGAGGCAATCTGGGCAGATTTGGGCACCCCCAGAAAGGGCTTTCCAGTTCCTTG
>NW_027533258.1:1104615-1113636 GCF_008692635.1 Crocuta crocuta
CGCCCCCAGCCCCCCCCCCGGCCCCCCCAGAGCTGAGCAGGGCATGAGTCTCTTGTCGCATTTCCATTTCCGCAGCTGACAGGCGGAGGTGACAGGGCTGGGCTGTCCCCGAGCAGCGAGGGAGGGGGCCTACTTGAGCCAAGGACAGAGGGCATGCCATGGCCAGCCCCGGTCCAGGCAGGATGAGGTCAGGAGGACTTGGGGGGTCCTCCCCTGGCTGGGGTTGGGGGCTGGAGACCAAGAGAAGCCCTGGGGGCAGCATCCCGGCACCACCAGGTAGAGGGAGGGCCGAGGCCCACAGAGCGCTCAGCTGCGCCAGGAAGGGGCCACAGGGGCCCCTGAGGACCCATGGGCTCTCGCGTCCCCATCCCTGGAGACTGCGGGCTCAGGGCACGAATGATTTGCGGAGGCAGGTGCGCCGACACAGAGGAGTCTCTGTGTCCGTCACTTTTACCTGGGCACACGTGTGTATGTCCCCGTAACACGTGTCCTTGCACGCATACAAGCACACGTGCCTCTGAGTTTGTGAGTGTGCGTACATGGGTGTGTGTGCCCGGGTATTTCCACCCCGGCGACCCTGTGTGTTTGTGCATGTCCTGCCCCCCGCGCCCCATCTGCTGTGTGACAGGGGCAGGCCCTCTGTGTAGAAAATGGCATCAGTAACCGCCCTGAGTTTGGAGGAGTGGGTGATCCTTGCGCTCTTGCTGGGTTCCCCTCCTGGCGGGCAGAGAATGCCGCTGGGGCTCAGGGTAGGGTCCTCCTCTTGGAAGGAGAGGAAGAGGAGGGAGCCATTGTCATTCCCATTCCTGGGTACCTGGGGAGCCACTGGGCCTGGGCCGGAGGGGCCGTGTGGCTCAGCGAACAGGGGGTGCAGACAGTCTGTGTGTGTGTGCACGGCGTGTCTGGTCACATCCGTGTGCTGGTGCCAGTGCAGCTCGGGCTCTGTGTGTCCTTGTGTGTGTGTTTTGGCATTTGAGGGTCTCAGGGGCTGGGCTGGTGGGTCTGACTGTGTGTGTCCGTCTGCAGACTCTCAGTGTGTCTGTGTGTCTGTCTGGCCTGCCCGCTCCCAGGCAGGCTTCCGGCTCAGCGCCAGTGAATTCTTCTTGGGGAAAGTGTCAGGGGCCTCAGTCCACCCCCGCCGGTCACCGCCTGACCCTGCGGCCTCAGCGTGGGCCATGTACAGGGTTGATGGTGCTTCTCACCGCAGTGGGGGTACGGCTCTGAGGGGGCCCCTTCCATCCTCCCCACGTGGTCCCCAGTGGCCTGGTGGAATGTGGAATGTGTGCACAGGACGGCCACCACAGCCTCCGCGGCCATCAGGGTTCAGGCTCAGGCTGGGGCTGGGGTCACAGGTCAGTCTCTAGCAAGAGCCAGATGTTAGTCTGCGGCCAGGGACGATGGCTGAGGTCAGAAGTCCATTCATGGCGGAGGGCGGGGGTCAGTCTATGGCTGGGGTTGGGGCAGGAGGCTCACACTGACTGGGGCCGAGGGTCCAGTGTGGCCGTGGCTAAGGGTCAGTCGGTGGCTGGGGTCAGGGGGCCATCTGTGTTGACGGAGAGGACCGGATAGGCCTCCCAGCCCCTTGGTGGCTCCCTAGCCGTGAAGACAGGTTTGAGCCCCGGGCTGCGGCTGCTTGAGGTGGGCGCTCGGGGGCAAGAAGGTCCACGTGGTTCCCAGCCAGGCCACTTGTGCTGGGAATTGGTGGCACTCATCACAGCCAGGCACCAAGGGGTGTCCTCCAGACCCAGGACTGCTCGGGGGCATGCGTGGCAGGGGCTGGCCCTCCCCAGGCTGAGGAGACGCTGCCTGGCGGACGTGGTGCCCTCCCGTCCCCTCATCCCTGTCGCTCTGTCGTCCCTTTTCCCCTCTCCCCTTCATTTGCTCTCGCATCCTCCACACATTCCCTACTCCTCAGCCGTCTTCCTTCCCGGTCCCTCCTCTGTCTCTCCAGCTGTCCGGCCCCCCTCTTTTTCCCCCTTATTCCCCACCCCAGCCCTGCCTGTGGCCTCCACCCTCTGACTGCAGGGCCTCGCCTCCTCCAAGCTCAGGGATGCCAGCTCAGCACCTTCTGGTGCACTCAGATGCTGAGAAAGGCCCATGGGGGTCAGGCGCCGGCCTGGATCACCCCGGACATGGAGGCTGTAGGGGCTACGGGGTGCGAGCACGCACCCCCCTGGAAAGTGTTCCTCCTCTGGAGCCCACACCCAGTGAAGGGGGTCCCATAGTGGGTGGGCCTGCTCCCTCTGAGCCTGAAGCCGAATGACTTCAGCTGGTGGCCTCTCATAGCCTAGTCAAGAAGGATGGACAGACAGGCAGATGGCAGAGAAAGCGACAGACAGCAGAGAGCGAAGGTCTTGCTGATCAAAGGCAGGAACTGGTTTGGTCTCTGCAGACCCTGATGGGCAGACCAGCCCGAGGCAGCCTGTGAGGAGCTTGCCCCCTGTCCCCAGGCCTTTTCCTGCCCTGACTGGGGCCAGAACCTAAAATAAAGACCCCAGATCTTCCTCTGACCTCTCCTGCCTTCCCTGAGCTTTGGGGTGGGGCGATCATGGGGGGGTGGGCATGCCAAGTGCTTGAAATGTTCTGAAAGTTCAAGAGAACTTGGATATTTATGATCCTGATCCTCCACCCCCTGGAAGCTGAAACGTCCAAGCTCTTTGCTTTCAAAGAAAAACATTTTCTCAAGTGTTTTGCCCTTGGTCTCACACGGTGGCCCAGCTCTTAGGAAGCGTTGGGCGGGTCGAGGGTTTGGAGGGGAACAGAAGGTAACAGGACTGGAATCGCTTAGGGACCACACAGCCCATGAGGGCAGGGGGCTGTCCGTTTTGTTCGTTGTGGTCTCCCCTGGGCCCCCCCAACAACCCCTGGCACCTGGTGGGCGCTCCAGAGGGCACCCTGGAGCCGAGATTCGCGGCGTGTACTCACTCGGTTGGCCTGGGAGAAGAACAGTAGCCACAGGGAGGGAAGGCACATCGGACCCTCGGGCTGCTGCCCTGGGCAGACACGTCCACTAAAGGGGGAAACTGAAGCTTGGAGTGGGAAGGTAACTCGGCAGGGCACTCCTCCCAGTGCATCTGGTAGAAATGGGGTCTCTTCAGCGGTCTCCACTAACACATTAACCTGTCCCATGGGGCCGGTGCGTTCCTTCCTATGGCCTTGCCGTCCCCCCCACCCGGCCTGGGGCACCTGCCCCAGACCACTCTGCCAGCATGCCTGCCTGCTCCATCCTTCTGGTTCCTCAGGCCAAATTCTCCAGCGAGTCCTGTTAGCGCCGCCTCCGAAATAAGGACAGAATCCTGCGCCTCTTGGCTCTCCCCAGCCCCCACCCTGGCCAGGCCCTGTCCTTGTCCACCTGGACCCCTGGCCTCTGTGCTCCCGCCCTGGCTGCACACGTCTGTTCTCTTCACAGCTGCTGGGGAAGGACCTCAAGAGATCATGTCCCACTTCTCAGAACATTGCAGAGACACCTCATCTTACTCCCTGTAAAAGCCAGAGTTCTTACAGAGGTGGACGAGGTCCTACAGTGTGGCTTCTGTCACCTCTCTGTCCCTATCTCCTCCCATTTGCCCCATAGCTCACTCAGCTCCAGCCACACCAGCCTGGGCTGTGCCATGAAAACGCTCACCCCGCTTCTGCCTCAGGACCTTTGCATTTGCCCTTCCCTCTGCCTGCACAGCTTTCCCCCGACATAGCTGCATGCCCTACTACCTCAGTCTTTCAAGTCTGTTCTCACATGTTTTTAAGTGCAAGTTTCCTGACCACCCAACGTGAAAACACAGCCCTTCCCCAGATGCTCCCAGTCCCCTTCCCTGGCTTTATTTATTTTTTCCCCTAAATGTAACACACTATATAATTTACCCATTCATTCTGTTTCTTGTCTGACTCATGACCACAAAGTACAGAAGCTTTGTCTTGTTCCTCGTTCTGAATCCTTAACACTCAGAACAGCGCCTAGAACATAGTAGGTGCTCAGTAAATATGTTCCAGGCAAATGGATGAATACTTCTGCTGCACTCAAGTTCCATGACCTTAGACAGGTCAATTGTTTGGACCTTAGTGACCCAGTCTTTGAAATGGGGGAGTGACGACTAATATGAGGGCAAGATAGAGATTTGAAATCTCTGACTCTCTACAAATATGTGTCAAATAGATGTTGAAACCCGCCTGGTCCACCTCTGACCGGGACCTGCAGGCTTGCATGCCCTCCCCTTGGGCAGCCATGGCACCTCAACGCCAGGAGGGCCTGGGGGTTAGCAGATCGGGGTTGAGCTTGAATGCGACTTCTGTGTCTCGGTGGCACGGCCTAGCCTGGTAGGTGGAGTCTGTTATGCCCACCTGGGTGGCCCCTGGCTAACCCCTGTCCCTGGTGGCCCATCAGTGAGCCTGACATCTGGCAGCGCCGCTGACCCCATTGCCTGTACCCACCGGCCCCTGCCTGGGGTCTCCTCCCGGGCCCTGTTTATTATTTAACACTGGAATGGTATTTGGACACACACTTCGCAGGAAAGCAGCTATTCAGGTTGCACTAGGCAAACAAAGGGGTGACCTGTCCAGGCCCGGGCTCTCCTGAGCACAGCCACACCTCCGCAGGAAGCATCCGGCCCTTTGACACCCCTGAGCACTCCCACCGCTCCCACTGTGGCCCGTAAAACTCTCCTGCCAGCCGAGCAGGGGGGGATCCCTCCCTACTGAGCCTGGGGCAGGACTCAGCGGTGAGCAATGGAGTCAGACCCCTGGCTGGAGAAGGGGACCTGCCAGACAGGCGGCCTCCCCTGCCGGTCATTCCCTCAGCATTTGTGAGGTACCTGCTGTGGGCTACCGCCTGATCCCGCGGTCATGATCGTGGTCCCCACCCTGCCAGCGGGGGTCCGATGAACAGGCGAAGGTTCGGGGGCTGTGTAAACCCAAGTTGGAACCTTGACACCGTCTCTCCTTCATTCATTCATTCGTTAAATGCATACTGAGCAACTTGCTCTGTGCCAGGCAGAGGTGAGCAAGATTTCTCTAGAAACTAGTAGTCCAGTAGGGATCAGATTGTCTTCCTGTGTGTTTGTGATGTGTCCCTAGATGGCTCTCAGCCTGGGTTTCTCCTCTCAGAGAGTAGGGCCCCACGTGAGGGGGCTGTCTTGGCGACCCTCTGTGACAACACTTGCGGAAGGGTCCTGGCCAGGTAGGGAGTTTCCAACGCCCTCTGGCAGATGTGAATCTGGACCTCTCTGCCACACTCTGCCCCCAGGATGACGGACAGACCCCTGGGATAGATGAAAGGCTCTGTTCCCCTTTGGGACAAGCCATCCCACCACCATGTCATTTCTCCAAACCTTTAGGACATTTGCCCAGATTCCACAATGGGTGAAGGGTACTCACTGAGTGACCTCAGATGAGTCATGTGACCTATCCTTGCCCTGATGTTCACCATCCCCTCCCCCCATTCTTCTCCAAAGGGGCTGTTGGTTTAAAGAAGAGAAAGCCCTGAGCTGAGTCAGGCTCACAAGAAGGCTTGGGTCAACTTCATTCATTCATTCAGTCAGTCAGTCAGTCAGTCATATATTCATTCAACAAATACCTACTGAATGTGTGTCAGGCTCCATTCCAGGTACAGAGGGTACAAGGGAGCCCACAGACAAAAATAACTACAAAACACCTAAATAAATAAATTATCTGGTACATTAGAAGGTGGGGAAGAGCATTCCAGCCAGAGGGATAAGCAAGTGCAAAGGCCCTGAGGTAAGAGTATATCTGGTGAATTCAAGGAACATCTAGAAGACCAAGTGGTGGGTAAGGGGGAGGGCACGAGGCCAGAGAGGTAGTGGGGGCCTGACTCTCTGGGATTTCATCAGACACTGTAAGGACTTTTACTTCACTCTGAAACCAGAGAGGGGAGGGGAGCCTGTCCCTCCCCCCCAGTGAAGGGGGCACACTACTACCCTCACACACTTAGCGGCCAATCTTGACCTTGTGGGTGGCTGTATGGAGGAGGGGCTGACTCAGATGTGACAGGGGCAGTTTGAGGCTGAATGACAGGCAGCACTAGGATGGGGTTGCCTGCCAGTTTGAGGCTGGGTTGGTGGTCCCCAGCAGGGATCGGTTTTTTGTCAAACGTTGCCCACATTTTTGTCTGATGTTGCCTCTCCTCAGCCTCAGGACTGAGTGACCCTGGTCCCCAGGCCAGGAAATTGAAGACAGGGACTAAGTAGCCTGGGTTCTACAGATGGGAAGACCAGAGCCCACACAGGAGCAGGGCTGCCCAAGGCTTGCTGGCTGGGAGTGGGTGCCCACAGTTGACTTATTTTACCAGGTGAGCTAGGGATCAGCCCAGAGGGCACATTAGGGTCCATTTCTGGGAGGGAGAGGGGTTCTCTACCCCTGGGCAGATGCACCCAGGAGTCTGGGCAGGCTGTAAGGGGCTCAGGGCCAGTGATTGCCAAGTCTGGCTCTAAGCTGTTGATTCCTAGGCAGAGGAAAGAGCTTGTAGAGACTCTGGGCGTTTGCGTTGGTTCGGTCTGGGCTAGGGCCCAGGAATCTGGGTTTTTGGTTTCCCATTTGACACTGTACCAATGGTAGGTTTGGGAGGGACTGTTCAAGCCACTAGGGTACTGGTGGTCTCTGTGCCGCCAGGCCCTGCACAGCCCTCAGCCAAAGCCCTGGAGGCGCAGCAATCCAGGAAACCGCTTCTAGTCCCCATTCCTCCCTTCCCCCAGCCGACAGGAGGCCTGGCCTTAAGAAGAGCTCAGGCAGCGGGTAGAGATGTGCTGCCTGCCACTGCCCTCTCTAAGGAGCCACCAGGCCTCAGGGAGGGGCCGCCAGGGTGGGGAGAAGGCGCCCCACACCCAGTTGGCTCATAATTGCTGCGGGAGTAGAGTGTAGGCTGTATGAAGAGGTTAGGAGGGGCAGGGTGGGGGTTAATAGAGAAAGGCGGGCAATCACTGAACAGCAAAACCTAAGTGTGATAGAGGTCGTGGGTACGCTCCTCCCCTCTTGGCAGAACAGAGAGGGGCCCCGAACAGGGAGCATGTTCGNGGGGGGGGGGGGGGGACAAGGAGAGCGAGACAAACAAGACTGGCAAGCAGGAGAGAGCGTGGAGAGAGCCAGGTCTGACACGTCTGTGTGATCCCTGGCGCGATAATTGGGTGAACGGACGATAGGTCGGACACGTGTCTGGCTGGAAGGGTGGGTAGAAGGAGAGACGGATAGATGAATGAATGAATGGCTGCGTGGGCGGTGAGCAGCCTGGCGAGGGGCGGGCCAGGCGAGCGCTCAATCACAGCCCCGNTCCCGGACTGGGGCTTTAGAGGGGCTGCGCCACCGCACCGCCGCCGCGGGGCTCCACGCGACAGCCTTAAGCGCGCAGGCTGGGCTGCCCCTCCGCCGCGGGGGGAACCTGGAGGTGCGGTCCCGCCTCGAGGCCCCGGCCCCGCTCTTTGTCTCGGCCCAGTCCTCTGCGGTCTCCAGGCTGCTACCCGCCTCTTCGGGCAGCCCTCGCCCCGCTCTTGTGGGCTGCTCCGGATCTCCAGAGTCTCAGTTCCCACTGCCCCCAGCCCATAGGCGTCTCCCCCGCCCAGCAGGGTCCCCCAAACCCAGCGTCTCTAGGACCGCGGAGCCGGCAAACACCAGGATCTCCAAGCTGCGTTTCTGGTGCGGAGGTGGGGGGACGCGGGATGAAGGCCCCCTCGTCTCCGCCTCCTTTACCCTCCCCTCCTCCGCCACTACTCGCCGCGCTGCGCCCCGACCCCAGCGCAGCCTGTTCGCGCCTTAAGCGGCTCTTCTGCGGCGGTGCCATCGTCTACACCACGCGGNCCCACACACAGAACACAGCCCTACGCAGCCACACACAAGACAGCCTGCAGACACACACCACAGCCTCTGGGCGACCCACAGCCCTGCACAGGCGTACTGCCCCCACACGCGCAGACCCACAGCCCCAACAACCGCAATCCCACTCGCAAACAAACCCACACAGACACACAATACCCCTGAGACACACTCGGGCCCACGCAGACACAATCCTATACACACAACCTTACACAGACACACAGCCCCTTGGATACACGCAGCCCCACATGGGCGCAGTCCCACCCACGCAGTCACACAACCCTCTATAAACGATCGCACACAAACACAACTCCACGCAGGCACCGCATCACTCAGTTCCTCCGAGACCTAGCAACACACTCACAAGCTCGTTGCCAGACCCTCAAACCCCGTGACATTCACACGTCGGGCAGACCAGAAATATACGGCCACACCGATACACACGGACCTAATCGCGCAGCCAAGAGCTCACCCACGGGCTCGTAAGTCACTGGAAAAATATTAAAGCGTTTCCCTCCCTGCCCTTCCATTTCTGACGCTCGCGCGCGCGCGCGCGCGCACACACACACACAGACACACACACACACAAACACTCACCCCCACCCCCAGTCCCTAAGCGCCTTGGAGCCTCCTAGCCGGTGACCCCGAGCCCCCGCGGTGAGAGCCGCGGGAGCGTCTCCCCGGCGCCCCCTCCTCCCTCTCCCTACCCAAGCTCACCACTCCTCCCCTCGCCTCCTCCCTCCCTGCCCCCTCCTCCTCCTCCCCCTCCCCCGCNCTCCCCGCGCGCACCCCGAGCCCGCATCGCGCTTGCAGAGTGGATGCGGCCACGGGGCGGTCTCTAATTACCTCCTGTCCTCCGGTGGCCCGTGAATAATGGCTACTGAGGGCGCTCGCAGGGGCTGCTGAGAAGGAAACGCGGGGCGCGAGAGGCGCGGCGCGCGCGGGAGCGCGAGGGAGAAAGGAGCGAGCCCGGTGCCGCCGCGAGCGGCGGGCGGAGAGAAAGGAATCGTGCGAGCGCTCACATTTTTTTCTCCCAAGGATCTCATCTGGCCGCCGCGTTCTGGAAGAGGCGAGGGGGAGAGCGCGCGCGAGAGGAGGAGAGAGACGGCGCGGGGAAAGGGAGACGGCGAGACGCGCAGCGCCGGCGCCCGGGAGATCCAGGAGGAGCCCGCAGGTATTGTTGGCGGCAGAGCTTTGTGTCTTTGGGGG
>NW_027533258.1:1113783-1114369 GCF_008692635.1 Crocuta crocuta
GGAGCCCCCGGGCCGCCGCGGGGCTCAGACCTGCCCCAAACCCGGGGCTGCCGGCGCTGGTGGCCGCCGGCCGCGGGCACCCCTCCCGCCGCGCCGCGATCTTGGCTGGAGTTGCAGATTTGCCTGTTTGGGGGTTTTCCACGCTAGGTTGAGGGAATCGGTCTCAGGAGAAGGAATTTCTTTCTTTCCTTTTTTGTTTCTTTCTTTTTTTTTTTTCTTTCTCTGTCTCTTTTTTTTTTTTTGTGGCTGCAGTTTGGTTTTGTTGGGGACTTCCCCTCCCCTTTCTTCCACAATGCATTGGTGAGAGGTCTTGGCGACTGTGGCACTGGTGGAAGGCAGGGGGCTGAGATGGCGGGGCTGGTGGCCGCGGATGGGAAGGTGAGGGACGCCGGAGACGGAAGGAGTTTTGCTCAAGTTCGCAATCTGCGCGCTGGAGCCGAGCAGGCCGGGGAGGGCCGTCTGCGCACCCTGTCCTGCTCCAGGCAACCGGTGGGAAACTTCCCGAGAGCGCTGCCTCCCCGGGGACTCGGCGCCCCCGACGCCTCCGGGCGCTTCCTCCGGCCGCCGGGGCCCCTCCTTGCCGCCT
>NW_027533258.1:1114522-1127473 GCF_008692635.1 Crocuta crocuta
TGGAGGAGCATTTTCAAACACTTCCCCTGGAGACCCCTCCCCACTCCCTGCCCCCGAGCCTGCCACACAGCCCCCCTGCCCTGCACCCCCGCCTCACGCGCGCCTGAGTGGCCAGGCTGACAATGAAATCTCGCGCCTTGCCGTCGGGGGTGGGGGTCGTAGCTGGGTCTCTCTGGGGGCCGGTGACCCGGAGCAGGAGGAGGAGGGGCAGGGAGGACTTCTTGGGGGAGGGACTTGTTTGGGTTAGAGACGTTGACGTCTGATGGCGCTGTGCGGGGGGAGGGCGTGCGGGTAAGGTGGGGTTCTCGTCCGGCCGGGGGTCGTGGATTCTAGCCCCTCTTGGGTTTGTTAATTGGCTGGTGACTTCAGGCACGTCGGACGCCCCCTCTCCCAACCTCAACCTCCTCCTCGCAACTCGGCCTCCTCCCCTCCCCGTACAATGCGGGCTTCAGAGGTGATCCCGAGGGTGATGTGTGTGCGTGTGTGTGTGAAAGAGGAGAGAGAGAGTATGACGGAGTGTTTGTCTCCTGCGATCCACAGCAGACGCCGCTCCGGTGACCCGGAGATCCGGACGCCTCGCCCCCTGGGGGGGGAGAAAGGGGGAGGGGAATGGTGGGAACTTCTCCTTTTCCCACTGGAGCCATGGGAGGGGAGTTCTAGACCAGAGAATTTCTGGGGACCGCAGGCCTGTGGGGGTGTGCTCGACGCAAAGTAGGGGTCTTGGGGTGAGAAGCCTCTCGGCGCTCCAAGCGCCCAGATCCTTTTGCTCATGGGCGGGGGGTGGGGGGGGGGAGGTGTGTGCAGGGTGAAGGACTAGTTGGAACAGGAGTAGGGCCGAGAAGAGTCCATGGAAATCTGCCTTAATTGGATTCCCAGGCGAGCTTCGGCTCCTCCTTCTCTTCGTGGGGTAGGGAGGCCCAGGGACCCCAGGCTGGCAGCCCCGGTGGGGGAAAGAAACTCTTCTCCCTACTTACAGAGAGGACTCCTGGGGGAGAGGGAAGGCACCTTGGGTGGGGGTGGGAGGGGGTGGCAGACCGTGTTCAGGCTGTCCTGTGGCTGGGTTCAGGAATATCAAGAGTTAACCCTTCCCAGAAATCTGTCAGCCCCCACACAGCAGGGACACACTGTCGGACCCTTTGACGTGCTAACAGCGTGACACCGGCTGACAGGAGCTAGCAGATTCCATACTCTGTGTTTTCCTTCTCAGCAGCCTCAGGCAGCGGGACAGGACCTGGCCGGGTGGTGCCTTGTTTTGGGGAAGCAGAAATCAGAGCCCAGGGAGGGTCCAGCAGCCAGGTAGCCGCCGTGTGGCCCCGAGGGAAAAGGGGCTATGGGCCAGGGTTATAGGACCTTGAAGTCGAATCTCCGTGTGGGCTCCACACTTTGGCCCTGCTGCTTACCTCGACCCTTAAACCACCCACAGCTGGATGCTTGGCGGTTAAGGGTGAGTTTCTGATCCACAGGCTGGACTATGAGACCCTAGCAGCTGAGGGCGGGCCTGGCTGAGGCCAGGGGGAGGCAGGGCTGAACCGGGCGGGATTGCTTTCCGCTCCCTGCCCCCCCCTCCCGCCCAGGGCCCCATTATGGGAGAGTGCCTTGGTGTAGCTGTCTCCCCACCCCCACGCATTTGTTTCCTGCAGGTGAGAAATGTTCCCTGCAGATCTTAGAGCCCAGGGGCCTGGCACACCATGGGCACTCCGCTTTGGCTGGACAGACACAGGAGTGAATGAATCAGTGATGAATGAATGAATACATGAATGAAAGGGGAAAGTTTCTCAATAGGAGGCATGTAGTCGTTTAAAAAAAATCTTTTCCATACATACACATTTTACAATATGGTTCAGAGAACCATCTGAAATCTAGGGAAAGAGAAACAAGGTTACTACTGACAGTGAGCTATGACCATGTTAATATTTTGATGTTCTTTACAGCCTTTACTGACTTGGTGGTTGGTTGGTTTTTTAAGACTTTTGTCCCCATTCTCTGTATGCAGATGTATATCCTGCTTTCTCAGTTGGCCCTAACAGGAGCCTTTTCCTGTTTTGTAACCAACTCTTCATAAACACCATGGTTAATGTCTTCAGGCTTTTCCAATCGGGTGGATGTACCAGCATTTACTTAATATTCCCCTTTTGTTCAACATTCCGGATGCCCCTCATAAACGAGGTAGCGAATCTATTTTGCACAGAGCACTTTTTTGTGATGTTTAAGATGATTTCCTCAAAATGATGACTGCGACAAACCTGCAGGGAAGAAATGGGCTTCTCATTTTCCCAGAAGTGGGGCACTCTTCTCCTTCCTGCCTCACGATCTCGAACCTTCTGTCAGAACTGAAAAGAGCCTGGGCAATGAATCACCTGTCTGAGCCCCCCTCCTTTGACAGAGGAGGAAGCTGGGGGCCCAGAGAGGGGAAGTGAGTCCCAAGGTCACACAGCAGTTGCTGGGCTTTTGCAGCAGCCAAGAACCAACTAGTGATCTGTCATTTTGGGCTCTACATGTGGGAAGAGTTCCCAGGGAACTTTCAGGCTGTCCTTGTCCATTTCAAAGATTGGAGGGGTGGGGGCACGGAGAATCCAAGAGAGAAGCATCCAGCTTGCCCCTGGTCCATCGGCAGCCGGAGCACCAGATAGGCTCCTGAGCCCGTCACGTCCTTTCTGTGTCACACACCCTGGCCCTGCCCACGGGATCTGGGGCCACGAAAATTGCTCGCCTGTGGTTGGCCAGCCATGGGCTCCCCTGTGGCCCCTCCTCAAAACTCCTTGCCCTCTGCCATTCCATTTTTCAGAAGGAGAAGTCAAGGATCCAGAACATGAAGACCAAGCTCTGGGTCTGTTCAGGAGCTGGGGAGCAGTGGGTACTGTGGCGGCGTGGGGAAGGACCAGCCACATTTTCAGTGTCTTTGGATCTTAGATTGACCTCGGGAGGGTGAGGAAGGGGAAGGCGGGAGAAAGGGGCAGAGAGAAAGGAACTGAAGGGGAGATCGGGAGGGAGGGATTAGAAAAGAGGGAGGGGAGGTCAGGAAGGAAGAAAACAAGAACGAAAGCAGCCAACAGGTCCCCTTCCCCCACCTCACAGGGCACCCAGAGGACAGGCTGGGGGCATCAGCCCGAGGGCAGGAGTCCGGGCTAGCCAGGGCAACACCACCAGGAGAAGCTGGTTGTCCAGGGCGGGCTCTGTCAGGGCTGAGTGAGACAGCTGATGGCCAGGCTCTGGGATCAGAAAGATCCAGACCAGGTGCGTGGCAGGGAGGCCGCTGTTCCTGGCTTTCCCTGCTGGGCAGGTGGGGGGCACCAGGGAGGAGGCTGGGGCCGCGGGCACTCACAGGGGACAGGGTGATTGTGGCTGACTTCCCATCGAAGGATAGGGACCTTCTGTTTCCCCACGGCCAGCACCCCAGCTGGCCATCGAGGTTCAGAACAGCCCTCCCATGAGTGTCAGCTATTTGGGCATTTCTGTGGCGTGTCTCTGTGCTTGGACGCATCCCCGTGCATGGCTGTGTGTGCATGTCTGTGTGTCTGATCCCATTTGTGTGGGGGTGGGCTTGCCTGCCAGCCTGGGTGTGTGTGTGCGCGCGCGCACGCATGCCCGCCCATGTCTGTCTGCCTCGGACCCTATTTGTATGTTTTTTCAGGGGTCTGTGTGTCTTCCAGCCTGGGCACGTGTGCATGCATGCACGTCTGTGTGCGTGTGCGAATCTGTGTGTAGCCCTGCGTGTGCCATGTCTGTGGGTGTGTGCATATGTCTCTGAGTCTCTGATCCCATTTGTGCGTTTCCGGCGGGGGGAGAGCGTGCCCCCGAGCTCGGGCACGTGCATGTTTGTCTGTGTGTGAGCACACACTTTCCTCCTAATGGCCCCAAGAGGGATCTAGGCAGCAGGCTTTTGTGCTGCTTTCAAGGTTGCGGCTGGGTGGGTGAAGGGGGGGGGGCGGCCTTCAGCTGGGAAGGGGGGGAGGCAAAAGAAAATCTTAAAAGACCGTCTTCCCTCTGGTCTCCAAGGAGATCAGCCTGTGAAATGATCCGCACGTTAATTAAAAACGATTATATCCTGATTGAGCCATTCCTGCTCACATCCCCCGGCCGGGAAAGGCTGAGACTGAGGCCAGAGGATGCAGAGCGGGGCAGGGTCTGGCTGCGGGCCACGGGGAGGGCACCTGGGAGGGGTGCGGAATGGCCAGGTGTTGGGGGTATATGCCCCAGGCAGATTTGGGCTTTTCCTTTGAATTTTAAAGATCACCATCACCTCCGCTGCCGCTGCCGACCACCCCGCCCCCCCCTGCCCCCCACAGCTGCCCAGTGGTGCTCTTGGAGGTCCCGGGAGCTGGTTGGCAGGATCCCAGGCCCCATGGATCCCCACTCATGTGCTAGACACTGGTCTTGTCATTTACGCAGATCCTGAAAGTCCGTGTCCGTGATTCTGGTTTGACAGAGAAGTGACATGCTTGAAGTCAAGGAGTCAGAAGTTAGGGACCCCAGGCTGGACCTGGTTCTCTGACCCTAAGCTCCAGACCCCACTTCCTGGCCCCCAGCTGCCCCTGACTCTCGTGATCAGGGGTCCTCCCTCGGTGGGACCCTGGGAAGCTGAGGTGTCAACGACAGTCCTTCTTACCCTCCGTGGCACCCTGAGATCGTTCCTTTCTAACATCCACACTGCACGGGGCGTAGGGCTGTGGGGTCTATTCATGCGGGGAGCCAGATGATGCCCTGGCCCTGGGTAGCTCTGGCCTGACTCTTGTCACTTTCGCCATCCTGGGCAGGATTCCTCCCTCCTCCTCACATCCCCCTCCCTCCTGCTGTCCCCTGTGAGGTGGCTGACAGTTCCACACTGGACCAGCCACAGGTGCTCCCAGTGCCTGCTGGCCACCGTGTACCCATAGTCCTGGGTATCTGCCACCGAGACCTTTCTGGAAAAAATCTGGGCCTGGTCTCACACTCTGCCTCACCTGATTATCTTGCCCGCAATCAGCCTTGGGAAGATTGCAGTCGTAGAAAGTAGTCATAATAATAATAACCCAGGGACCCTCAGCTTACACCCCAGAGTTGAGTGTTGCCCTGGTTCATAAGTGCTAGGTGCCTGGGCAACCCCTTTTAGCTAAGCACTGGGGGGGACCCAACTGTCCAAAAGCATGGCCCGCTGTCCTTTCCCTTCCTGTTACACATGCTCGTGCACCCAGGCCCGGCTTCTCTGAGAGGAGGAGACCCCTCTTTAGGTCAGCCACTCCCAAAAGCGCATGAGAACATTGGCCTCAAGCAAAGACTTTTCTCTTCATCGAGCCTCAGTTTCCCCTTTGGACAGTGGGAATCACGGCTTTTTCCAGATAGGACTGTCAGAAAAGTAAAGAAAACCAGGTCAAGTTTGCTCAAATGTCTCGCAGCATGGAGACCCACAGAGGGGCTTATTAAGCATTCATCTGTCCATTCAGAGAACCCATGTGTTAGCACGGCAAGGACCTTGGGTTCGCTGGCTTCTAGGGTGGAAGACATGCTGTATTCCATGCTTTCTAGGAGACAGTCTGGGGTTGAGGTGATTGTCGTTTCAGGAGAACCCTCCAGGGAGCTGAGAATTTCATTGGACACCCCCTGCAGTTGCATTATCAAAGATAGAGTGTCTGTGAAAAGGGAGGGGCTGTTCCTCCTGAGCCAAGTTCCACATTCTAAGGGGGACCTTGACCATGGGGAGGGTTCTGAGGCCAGAAATGATGTCATGGGGAGTTAGAGGGGCAGATGGGACCCAAAACAGTCAGTACCCACCTGTTCCCAAGGTCAGAATTGGAAGAGAGGCACGCAGATGTCACTCATTGCACATAAAGCACTTTGAGCTGAAGCAGCCAGAGACACTCACTATGCCTACCCCGGGTCAGCCCTGCAAGGTGCCACCTCCCAGGAGCACCTTGACCCATAGGGTGTCTGCCTTCCCAAAAAAATAGCCCCTTCTTGCCTTTTTCAGGGCCTGAAATGCCTCCTGTCGTCACTGCCAAAGGGTCAAAACATTGGAAGTTCTGCTTAAAATGCAAACCTATTACCTGGCAGGAGTGATCAGAAGCTGAACTCATGTTTGCATAATGCAGAGGCCAGCAACCTCGAAGTCCCCCAGGGCCAGTGGGCAAAGCTAATGAGGATGTGAGGGCTGTCTGGCCTTCATGGGGCACAGCAGCTCGGCCCTGCCAGGGCGGCGTATGGGGGTGCAGCCCAGGGTGCCTGTCCCCCACCTTCTCAGGAAGCAGGACTGCGATGTTTACATGACATCTCCGGGTTTGTGCCTGTTGTCACCTGATCCAGCAACCCACCTGTGGCCAAGTTCAGATATCCCGCCCTCCCCCAACCAGCCTCTTAGCTGAATAGCTGTTACCCTGGAGTCGCTATACTCGCCCTCTGTGCCCGGCCTTGAACCTCAGTCTGCAGCCCTGAAAACCGTGCACAGGGCCAGCCTCCTGCACATCCCACACTCGCCGTGGTCCTTGTTAGCGCTCGTAGAAGTGAGGGTGTAGGAGCGGAGAGCTCACACACAGGGGTGCTGGGACCCGACCGGAACGGGTCAGCCTGACCCTGCCCGTGTGGCTCACCGTGGCCTGACCCGGTCTTGTACATGCATGACTGAGTTCCCACAGCTGCTGCCTTTGACGGGGCTCAGCAGGGTGGGGGGCAGCGGGCATCTGGTGGGAGCCCGGTTTATAGGTCGAGTTTCATTTCCTACAGTCCTTCATTCAGTGGATGTTTGCTGACAGCCCAGAGGAGGCACATTCAGGCCATGTCCACGGAGAGTCAGGGTGGGCCTCCCAGTGGAGGGAACCTGGGCCTTGTGTCTGGGAGGGGGATCATTTGACCACAGGAGGGACTGTCACTATATAGCATGCCGGGGGCCCAGGGGCACGAAAGGGACAGAGCTCTAGAAGGACAGAGGTGGGGGAGCCGGCGAGGCAGAGACACAGGAATGGAGGCTGAAAAGGAGTCTGGGGCCTTGACTGTGGTGAAGGGTTTTACCCTGAAGGCAGTGGGGACAGAAGGCTCTTCCAGGCAGGAAACACAGCTGGAGCCACGGCTGGAGGCGGAGAACGAGCCAAGGAGGAGAAAAGCCAGGGATGATCAGACAAGGCCCCGGGTGGGGCCGTGAGTCCTCCGGCCGCCCGGCTCTCCTTTCCGAGCCTCTGTCCTCCCTAGGCACTGAGGCCTCCAATTCCAAGTGCTGGGGCCTGAACTGGACAAGCGCATCCTCCCTCCCTGGACGGAGCGGTCGCTGGACCCGCCGCCAAACTCCTGCCTCAGTTTGCAGCAGCTCCGCCCAGCCCTGCGGCATCTGAGTCCTGGGGGGGATTATTACCTCTCGCTGGGAAAGAGGTAATACTCCTCAGGGACCAGTAATTAAAGCCCAGCAGATTGTAATTCCCTAAAAAGAAGGCTCAGCACGGAGAGGGAGGAGTGGGCCAGGGCCCCAGGGAGGATAGGAGGAGGAGGAGGAGGAGCACGGAGCAGGGCGGGGCACGAGTGATAAGAACAGTATCTGGAATCCCGTTATTCAGAGTGTCCTCTCAGCGAGGCCTCCCCAATGCTGGCCCCTAAGCACTTTGTTATTTCCAGTCTTCACCCTTTTCCTGCGAGGGAAAGGTCCCGCCATCCCCATTTCACAGATGAAGAGACTGAGGCTTGGAGAAGTCAGGCAACTCTGGTTCAAGGCCCCTCTGGCCTAGTAGGAAGCTGGGACGAACCCAGGGCGGTTGTTGAGCGTGGCCCTCCTTGCTGGGGATTTGTCGTGCGGAGGGCACTGCCTAACCCCAGGGTAGGCCCAGCAGGGCACCCCTCCGTGCACTCCCCCTGCTTGGGGTGTCCTGTCTGGGGAGGGAGCAAGGGGATCATGCATCACACTGTGGTGAGTGAAAGGAGTCTGTCATGCAGGGCTGACACTGTCACACACTTACTCACCTGCTCTGTGATGCGAGGCGAGAGCCGCTTTTCTCTGGTCATCTCCTCATCTGTAAAAGGCTCGGATTATCTTAAGGTTCCTTGTACCCCAGACAGCTGGGTTGGCCAGTCGGGCAAATCCTGACAGCAGAGGTAAGTGACCTTTGAGAATTCTTGCCCCCTCCCGCCCTCCCTCATCTTCAAAGTATCTTCTTCTTTGGGGTTTGGAGCCCTTTGTGATGTTAGGGGGCTTCAGCGCCCCATGCTGGAGGGAGGTGGGCTCTGTTGTCATCCTTATGTGACTCCAAAGCACACAGAGGCTTGAAGACGTCACTGCTGCTCTGGGGAGAACCCTCTCCTAGCGAATTAAAACCTAGTTTCTGCTGTCCTGCTGCCCAGCCCTAACTCCCCTTCTACCCCCTTCCAGGGAGAGGTAGAATGACCAGGGCCTGAGAACCCAGACCAGAGACTGTTGGCTGTGTGATGCCCTCAGATGGACGCTGTTTGACCAGCACACAGTTCAAAATTTTGTTTTCAGTGGTGGTTTATTTTTTGAGATCAAGAAAGACACAGAGTCTGAGTTGGGGAGGGGCACAGAGAGAGAGGGAGACTCAGAATCGGAAGCAGGTTCCAGGCTCCCAGCTGTCAGCATAGAGCCCGGCGCGGGGCCAGAACCCACGAACTGTGAGATCACAACCTGAGCCGAAGCTGGACGCTTAACTGACTGAGCCCCCCAGGCACCCTGTCCAGCATACCAGTTTTAAATAGAACATGAAATTTCACGTGAAAATCCCACTATTTGCTTCTCTGAAACCAGAAACCACACATGCCCCCGAGATGCTATAGGCAGAGCTGAGACGGGCTGCCACCTGCGTGGTCCTCACCCCATCCAGCTGCCCCTCCCCCATCTCCATCCTGCCTGCCCCTCAATTCCCAGCCTGGCCCCCTGGCTTCCACTGATCTTTGGTAGAGTACATTTTTGAACCTCATCTGTAAAATGTCAGAACCAAAGAACTGATTCCAAACCAAGGAACTGTGTCTTGATGGTTTTCCAGAAATTCTCCAGGCAGGGGGGGAAAAAAAAGGAAAGGGTGCCCTTAGGTGGGGGGAACCTCCTGGGGACAGACAGGGAGGTGTACAAGGCTCAGAGTAATACTTGAGGAGAAACCTCAGACCCTCCTGCTGCCCCCGTGCTTGGGGGGCGGTTGGGGGGCCTGAACACCCACACCAGTTGGACTCTGGTTCCACGGCACGATTTGTTCATTGCCGTCACTCATGTGCCCCTCACAGCACCCCTGGTAGAGCACCATTGTGGGGCTTTTATTCTCACGTGGATGGACAGAGAGAAGTGGAGGGCAGAGAGGTGAAGGGCCATGCCCTGGGTCCCAGCGAGGGCGGGGTTCTGACAAGGGCCCTATTCTTGACTGCTGGCCCAGTGCTCGTTCTGATCTAAGATACTGTAAAAATTGGCTCTTAGGTGAGCTGCTTTTTCCTGTGCATTTTAAAAAATGCTCTTTTAGTTAATATGCGGGAGGGATTTCGATGTTCTCGTACATAACCTTTTGCTGAAGCGACAACGTGCGATAAAAGGGTCCCAGGAGAGCTGGTGTAATTTGGGCTGTGAGGGACAGAGAATACCAATGCCGAAGGCTCTCCAGAAAGCCCACTGCCCCTGGGAACTGGGATACAGGGCCGGGGGTGGGGGGGGCCCTCTCACCTCACCATGCTGAGGCTGGCCCCGAGCTCTCTCCCATCTTGGACCCTGGGACCATGAATACATTCAGATCATGCCTGACTATTTGGCTTTTTTTTATTACCTCACATTTTTGAGTGAAGGTCCCCAGGTCCTACGGGAGGAGGCCTAGGTAGAGAGGAACAGAGGTTCCAGAACCTAAAGGGACTGAGCAGGGTGGTGGGTGTGGGACAGACGTGGAAGGCCCCGTTTGTAGGCAAGAGCTGCCCAGTTGGCAGGAACGTAGACAAAGGGGCCCAGGCTGGGGGCAGATTGAAGGGCACCTTCAAGGTCTTTTCAGCATTTGCCCTTGGTCCCAAAGGATCCAAAAAGGGGGCTTGGGAGGTTCCAGTTAATTGAGGCTGATTCTAAATCGGGAGGCTTAATAAATGGTAATTATCATCCTGTGGGAGCAGACCAGAGCTCCCAATGTTGCCGGGAACAGAGATCACAGATCAGGGTCCCTTGCCCCTCCCGCGCCCAGAGGCTCTGAGAACTTCCACCCGCAGAGGGGTCAGGGACAGACCTGGGGCGGGCCAGAGGTCACCTCCCCCTTCCTGTGTGTGCGTCCTGGGCATGGAGGGGTATTGCATCCCTGCCCGTGTGTCTGCATGTGAAACCCTTAAACACAGGCACATCGCGTGTTCGCGTGTGTGCGACTGCGTGCACGGGTATGAGTGCGCGCGCACGCACGGGAGTGTGCATGTGCATGTGCTGGTACTAGGCCACCCTCCACTCCCCCAGCTCCGGGCCCCCGTCCCTCCCCACCTGTCAAGGGACAGAGAGAAGAGACTCTCCCATGTGGAATCTCAGCAGAGCATGGGCTTTGCGACTCCAGAAAGCAGTCCCGTGTGGTCAGAGGGAACAGGGCAAGGTTTGGCTCCACCTAAAGAGGAACTTCCGTCGTTTAGGGTGGCCCAGAGGTGGCCCGGGCTGCTCCCAGGGGAAGGGAACGTCCCATCTTAACAGCTTTGCAAGCAGATGCCAAACATGTACCTTCTTGTCTTTTGCAGTCCCTTCTAAGCCCCAGTCCTGGCGCCGTGAATCCCCCCACTACGTTCTCCCCCCACCGGCACACAGCTGTCACTAAGGCTGCTGCTCCGTCTTGCCAACCTAGACGGGTCAGAGGGACTGGCAGAGGGCTTCTGCCCCTTGGTGTCCCCAGAACTGGGCCCAGAGAGCCCTACGGAGTGTGGATGAGGAAGACAGCCATCACAGTGTGTGTGTGTGTGTGTGTGTGTGTGTGTGTGTGTGTGTGTGAGAGAGAGAGAGAGAGAGAGAGAGAGATGGTGGACTTGTATATGTATCTGTGTGGTGTGCGTGCATTTGCACGTGTTCTGTATACTTGAATGAGCAAGGCTGCAAGTGTTGAGTGCAGATTTCCATGCAGAGAGTGTGTAATGTGTGTGGCTCTGAGGGGTGGGAAGTGGGCTGGGGGAAAGTGCTTCTGTGCACTGCGTAGGTATTGACCGTCAAGTGTGTACTTGGGCCAGTGGATATGTTTGTGGCCAGGGTGTATCTGGGGGGGTGGGCTGTGCCCCGCCAACTCCTTCCTGATCCAGTTCTTCCCACCGCAGGGCCCATCACCACTCTTGCCCCCGCTGATGGGGACCTTGACACCTGACAGCCCAGGTCTTGACTTCATCCTTGCTCCTGGCACAATAGCGGGCCCAGCATGTGTCTGAGAGGTCCCAAGGGGCATCCCACAGGGACAAGGGAGAAAGAGGAGAGGGAGGCCTCCCGTTCACTGCTCAGCCCCTTCCCAGAAGGTCCCGAAGGATGTGGGTTTCTGTGTTTCTGCAACCGCGGGCCAGACAGGGACACCTTTCTGGAGCTACCCCCGGCATTTCTAGATGCAAGCTGGAACGTTTCCAGAGATTGGGGTGTTTTTAGAACATGCGACCTGGCACTTCTGGAGACAGGATGAGGACATTTCTAGGGATAAGATGGAAAGCATTTTCAGGAGGAGGGACAGTTTTGAGGATGAAATGGGGGCATTTTGAGAAATGAAGCCTGAGCATTTCTGGAGATAGGGGAGGGCATAATCTGGAGTACAGGTGAAGCCTTTCTGGATTCCAAACATTGCTAGAGATGAAACATTTCTGGAAGTGAACTATTTCCAAAGATCAACTCTGGTACCTCTGGAAGTGGAGTGTTCTTGAAGATGATGCAGGAGTATTTCTGGGAATAAAATAGGGCATTTCTGGATTTGAGGTATTTTTGGAGCTGAAATGGAACATCTCTAGAGATGGGATGTGATATTTCTGAAAGTGGAACATTCTTGGAGCTACGCTAGAGCCTTTATAGAGAGAACGGCATTTGTGGGGATGGATTGTATCTGAAGATGGGAGACGATTTCTGGAGATAAGGTGGAACGCTTCTGGAGATGGAACGTTCTGGAGCTGAGAATTTCTGGATTCAAACCAGGCATTTCTGGAGAGGAAATGTGTCATTCTCAGAAAAGGATAGAAGATGGGATATTTCTGGAGATGGTGTTTTCTGGAGATGAGAGGGCCATTGCTAAAGCTGGCTGTTTGCCTCTTGGAGTAGTCAGTGGGGAAGGGTCTCATGGGTGTGGGGACAGGAACGGCCCCCCACCTGTGACTCTTGTTTTGCAGGAGATGGGCCCCCGAGGTCCAGAAGGGAGCTTCTTGCCCAAGCCCACTCCTCCTGTGAGTGGCAGAGCAGCCCTTCTGGGGACCTTTCCAGAGCCTCCCCCACTCAGGCTTGTGCTGGAGGGAGGGTTCTTGGGGTCCCCACCCCCATCCTGGTGGGGCCCTGCCAGTCTCCAGGCTCACTGCAGGAACAGGCAGTGACTGAACAGTTAAATTTAATTTAATTCCATTTCTTTGGAGCCATCTGANCCAGAAGGGAGCTTCTTGCCCAAGCCCACTCCTCCTGTGAGTGGCAGAGCAGCCCTTCTGGGGACCTTTCCAGAGCCTCCCCCACTCAGGCTTGTGCTGGAGGGAGGGTTCTTGGGGTCCCCACCCCCTTCCTGGTGGGGCCCTGCCAGTCTCCAGGCTCACTGCAGGAACAGGCAGTGACTGAACAGTTAAATTTAATTTAATTCCATTTCTTTGGAGCCATCTGAGTCTTACTCCCCAGCCCCCTCTGCCAGGGGCCTCCACCCTCTCTCGAGCCAGTATCCGCGCCCCCCCCCAACCTTGGAGCAGCCCTGAGGTTGGCCTTGCTTCAGCAGAAGGGAAGGGGGTGGGGGTTCAAGGCTGAACACGGGTGAAGGTCCAGGCCCCTGCTCAGGCCCAGGCCGAGCGTGGGGGTGCCAGGCTGCCTCCCCTTCCCCAGCCCCAACCCCAACCCCAAGGCAG
>NW_027533258.1:1127612-1128192 GCF_008692635.1 Crocuta crocuta
CGGGCTGGAGGCCTGGAGAAATTATTTCTCTTTCTTAATTGAAATTTCAGCCTCAGTGATCCTGCCTCAGAAGTGTGAGGTGGGGGAGGGCTCCTGGTGGGGTGGGGGAGGATAGGGAGCCCCCTCCCCTGTCCCCAGAAGGAGGCAGGCAGTGCCAGCCCCCGTGTCCCCAAGCGCTGGTGGCGGCCATGGGATGGCGGGCTGTAGCTCTGGGAGATGAGTGTCAATGGCGCGGGGGTGGGGGGCAGGGGGCTCTGGGTCAAGCTGGTTATGGCCACTGCAGTGAAAACGCTGAGCCTTTCACCTGACGGTTTGGGAGAAGGTTGCGAGGCGGAGGAGACGGCTGGCCCGCGGCAGGTGTGCAGTCGGGGGCAGCCCGTGTTGGGGGGCTCTGAGCCAGGGTAGCAGGAGAACGTGGGCTGCCGGGGGGGGGCCTGCACCTCCTCCCAGATCTGGCAGGGATGTGGGGGGGTGGCCTGGGGGGCTTTGACTCAGGCCGAGTGCGCCTTGCCGGTGGCAGGCCCAGTTCCCGGTTCAGGGCTGGGTGAGGCAGCTGGCGGGGGGAGGGGGGTGCGCTGAG
>NW_027533258.1:1128284-1134636 GCF_008692635.1 Crocuta crocuta
TGCGCTGCGGCCGGTGGGGGCAGCTGAGAAGGCTGTTTTCCCAGCTGCGGTCAGGCTGGGCGGGGCATCCGGGCTGGGCGCCGGGTCACCACACACGCTCACACACACACACTCATACACACACTCTCTCTCTTTCCCTCTCTCCCCCTACCCTCCTCCCTCTCTCTCTCCCTCTCCCTCTCTCTCTACCTGGGTGGTCCGTGCCACCCCGCAGGGCCTGAGGCCCGTCTGTGGAACCAGAGGACCCCAGAGGCAGCGCCAGGAAAAGCCAGGGCCTCCAGACAGTCCTGGAGCCCACCCCTCCTGAGCTTCTGAGAGGCAGCTCTGAGGGGCTCGGGCTAAATACAGAGGCTTCCAGCAGCTTCTACCCACAATGGTTCAGACTCATGCCAGTGCTCCCATCACAAGATGTGATGTGGTTCCCCCCGCCCCAGCCTCTGGTGCTTGCCCTCAGGGTCTCAGTCTTCCCCAGCTGGGAAATGGGGTTCGTGGTCAGCTTCATGGGAGTTCCCAGGGCTGCAGTGCCTGCCAGGTGCTCCGCGAACACTGCGAGCACAGGCTGTTCTTCTCACTGTTGTTATTAGTAAATGTGCCCAGGCCAGCGCCCCGCAGGTAGCAGGAGCACGGGGAGCGGCCGAGGCTGTCATCAGGGTTGTTACTGAGAGGATGTTTTCCCAGCACCCAGAAACCACCCAGAAACGTCTGTCGGGGGAGCTCCCTGCCTGGGGCCTTTTCCGCCCCTGGGTGGGCAGGTTTTGTGACCAGGGAGACTAAGGCCTTTTGGAGTAAGGACAGGGTGGGGAGAGAGAGTGGGAAGTGGCTGCCTCCTCCTCCGCGCACACACAGACACACACACAGACACACACACACACACACACACACATCCATGTACTCACTGGGCATCACACATCCATTAAGAGCTCCTGGGAAACCCACCGAGGGAAGAGCCCTGCTCAGCAAGGCCATGTCACTGCAGCTTGCCTGACCCCTGGGTTGCAGAAGCTCACGGCCCATCGGGGGCGGGGGGGGGGCCCCCAGGGANGGCTAGCCTCCAAGGACAAGAGGGGCAGAGGGAGCTGGATGGAAGGGACAGGTCAGTGCCAGCAGCTGAGAAAGGGAGCTGAAGAAGGCACCACCACATCTGTGGTCCATTTGCTTAGAGGGAGGGGAGTGGGACAGACACAGGGTGAGACGGGGAGGGATGAGGATGTGGGGAGATGAGACCTGGCAGTGAGGGTTGGGGGCCTGTGGCCTTGGAGCCTGAGCTTGACCCAGCTGTGGAATGCCCGCTGCTTGTGTGGGCTGTGGCCCCCTCATCCCGCAGAGCTTGGGGACCTCTGTTCTGGCTCCGCTCCAGAATATTCCAGTACCTGCCTTTTCCCCTGACCTCCTGCTGCCACTCTGGCCTCCCTTGCCCCTCTGCTTGCAAATTTTGAGGCCTTGAGCCACCACTTGCCAGGAGCTGGGTTTGGTCCTCCCGGCGGTGGGAGGGCTGGGGGGGACTGGAGCCGTGGGGGCACCCTGGAGGCCGCCTGGGGTGGGTCCCAGGCGCCAGTCCAGCTCGTCAGTCAGTCTGCTGCGCAGCTGACCTTGTCACCTTGGGTCCAGAGCGAGGGCAGCCCTTCCCCCACACGCACAGAGCCAGCAGAGCTGACATGACTCACCTCACCGGTGCAAACAACTCCCTCTTCCCGCTGAGGGGAAGCAGGAAGCCTCCTGAAGCTGCAGCCCTCCACAGCTGGCGTCCTCACCGGTATGGCGGTCACTCACCTCCATGGGGCGGACCCTGCGCCGCTCCGGGGCCCACCCAGAACCTTGGGAGATCCTTTGGGACCTCCATGTTTAGGAGGGAAGGAGGCACGCAAACACAGATGCTCTGTGCTCCCAGCTCCTCCTCCTCCCAGGGAAGCCCTGGGCCCCAGGGGCCAGTGCCGTGCCTTGCCCCCAACATGGCTGCCCCTGGAGGGTTGGCAGCACTGTCCCCCGATCCTTCCCACCTGCCCTATTGGAACAGTGGTGCCTGGAGACGGCCAGTGTGGGAGACACCTGACACTGTGGGAGAGCCTTCCTGTGGGTTGAGAGTAAAAGAATGGACACCAGGCCACGCGGCTAGGGTTTGAACTGGCCTCCACCGACCGCAGCTCCCGGGCGGAGGGCTCCAGGCAGCACAGGACTGGGGGACAGTGCTGTGGTTTGTATTTATTTCTGCCCCCCACAGAGGCCTTCGCCCACCCTGGCAGGCCTCAGGGCAGGCCCTCTCTTGGTTTTCCCCAGAACAAAGCGGCCTCCACCAGACAGGCCAAAGCGGAGGCTTCAATCAGAGCAGGTGAAAGGGAACTCCGTCTGGCCTTTTGTTACTCAAGGAGGGAGTGAAGGAAATGGATTTGCCCTTGAACAGGGAGAGAGGGAGACCAGGCTGGGGGGGGGGGGCAGGGGCAGACACACCTGAGATGAGACCACTCCCCACCCCCAGGAAGCAGAGAAAAAAAGGAGAAAGGGAAAGAGAAAAAGAGAGATTAGTGGGAAGAAAATCCGATTCTGGAGTTACCTTAGTTACCAGCTCTAATGACTCGTGGGGCGGGCTCAGCCACCTTCCTGCGCAGGGGGCCCCTCCCTCCCAGGCCCCTCCATCACCCCATTAATAAGACGGGGTCCTTGTTCACGAGTTCTGCAGCAGAAAGGGAAGAATCAAGGACTTTTCAATAAGAGAGAACTCCCTGGGTGGTTTTGAATAGTTGCTTTTTGTGTGGCGGCGAAGGGACCGTCCTCTCCCGGCGCCCTCCACTGCTCCGTCTGGAGCCGCCTGCTCCTGGGTCTCCAGATGGATGAGCTTGTTTCTCGGGAGCCCAATCCTTTATTGTTCCTGCCTTTCCCTCATGATACCCTCAGCTTACCAGAGGCCAAGGGCAGCCTTTGCGTCTCAGGAAAGCTAAGAGAATCCCCAAGGTAATTCTAAAATGGCTTAAACCCAGGGAAGTGGGGCCGGGGGGGGCGGGGGGGAGCACCAGGTTCCTCTCCTGTGCCAGGAAACAAAGGCACGCTCCCCACATCCCTTCCCAGGTGATGGGCCTGCTGGCCTCAGCCAAGCTCACGGCCATTGCTTCGGTGCCAGTAGAAGGGGCGTGAATGGAGGAAAGGCTGGCGAGGGGAGATGTTGGTGGAAAAGGAGAGAGACAAGCAAATCCGTTTTATCAGACGCTGCATATCTTAGGAAAGCACATTTCAGCTCTTTTGGCTTTTGGCAAGCTGGCCCTACCCTTTAATTTTCTAATAAAAAGGAATTACGTTTGCTGAAAAGGCAGTAACCAGTTCCATGTCCGTTTCCCTCGTAGAGGCCATAATTCCCATCTTGGGTGCCTGCCGGCTCAGGGGTGGGGGTGGGGTTGGGCTCCCGTGGCCACAGGTGATGCCCTACAGGGGCCAAGGGGCAAGGACGCTGGGGCAGACGGCAGGCAGTGCCACGTGGCTTTGCCCTGGCCAGCCTGCCCTGGGCTGTCCACCCCCAGCCAGGCCTCAAGCTATGGTTCCAGGCTTACCACCAAGGCCCCAAGACTCCTAGCAGACGCTTAATAAATATTTGTGGCATGAATGAATGCATGAACTGCTCTAGCTGAGGCCTGGGGTAGCCGGCTGGGTGCTCAGAGGGTTGGATCTTTGTCGAATGAATGGACGCATGAGTGCACGCCTGCATCGTGCTCTCCAGTCTGGAATAACCGATCTGGAAGGACTCATCAACCCTCTACTGCTCCCTGCCCCCCCACCCCCTAACCCTGGCACCGAATTTACTGGTAACTTCGCCAAAATTAATCTAATCTTTTTTTTTTTTTTAAGACGAAACAGAAGTGTGTCAAGTCGGAAGTTTAAAAAAAAATTTTTTTTTAAATGTTTTATTTATTTCTAGGAGAGAGAGAGAGAGAGACAGCGTGAGCAGGGGAGGGTCAGAGAGAGAGGGAGTCACAGACTGAAACAGGCTCCAGGCTCTGAGCTGGCAGTCAGCACAGAGCCCGACGTGGGGCTCGAACCCATGAACCGCGAGATCATGACCTAAGTGAAAGTCGGACGCTTAACCGACTAAGCCACCCAGGCGCCCCTAAAAAAATTTTTTAATGTTTTTTATTTATTTCTGAGAGAGAGAGAGAGAGACAGCGTGAGCAGGGGTCAGACAGAGAAGGAGATACAGAATCCGAAGCAGGCTCCAGGCTCTGAGCTGGCTGTCAGCACAGAGCCTGATGCGGGGCTCGAACCCACGAACTGTGAGATCATGACCTGAGCTGAAGTTGAACGCTTAACTGACTGAGCCACCCAGGCGCCCCAAGTCGGAAGTTTATATCCCCACAGCTCTGTGCCTGAGTCCCCAGAGTCATGAGCAGAGGCCTCATCCTTTACCCCTCCCTCCTGTCACCGGGAACTCCGTGCCTTAGGTCCAGTTTGAGGTTTACAACAAGGGGACCCTTTGCCACACACTCTACTGGAGCACCGTGGGGCTCCTCAGTCGTCACCTGCCCCCTGTGCAGCCTGGGCCACAGGAGACATGCAGCAGGGACTTAGGGAAGTGCCTCGTCTCCGCAGGGTGGACACAGGGACAGCTTTTTTTTTTTTTTTTGTTACAAATACCATCATTGCAGTCCCAGTTTTAAACAAGCTCATGTAGGCAGAATACTTACTACAGATGGGCACCTGATGAGTGGTAGCCTTTGTGGTTTGAAAGGAATCTGTTACATGCCCCCAAACATTTCTTGTACCCCTTTTGTGTGCCAGGGACCCCACGGTTCCAGAGGGGTGAGGAGGCCCCTGGGCAACCACATCCCTGAGCCCAGCTGCCTCCCCCTCCCCCTCTCCCCCCTCCCCCAGCAGCTCCTCACTGCTGACACCTGGGCACTGTCAGGCTGATTGATGCCACTGGAAATGCCAGGGCATGTAGGATAGCAGATCTCACACACAGCATTCCTTCCGGGGCTGACCCCAGTGTGGAGGCACGGAGGCAGCCGCCTGCCCTTACCCCTCACCCAGCTCCCAGGCACCAGGCCACCCGCTTCGGCCCGCAGACATGGGAGCAGCCTGTGGCTCGCCTGCTTGTTCACCTGGGAAGAGACACTCAGAAATGCCCAGCATAGCACCCTTGGGCCTGCCTGAATCATAGTCCCTGAGGGTGGTTGGGAATTGGAACTATAATGAACCCCTCAGGTACTGCCGTGTGCCAGCCAGGACGGGGAACCAGTACAAGGCGCAGCAATATCAAGGACATCTTTTAGGCTGGCCAGGGCCTGGCCAGGGCCAGTGGGCGAGCTGATGGGCCCAGGGTGGGGAGGGGGAGGGAGATGGAATTAAGAACTGGTGAGGGCACCAGAAGGAGGGGTTGCTTCCTAAGATGCTGGTTTGGGCAGTAAGATAGGTCACCTTTGTGTCTCCTGCACTGTCCTTTGCACATGGTGAATGCTTAACAGACTTTGCTTACAGACACAAGTGATGTTGTGAATGGTGGCACTTGTGTATATGCTGACTTTGGGGTCCCTGTGGGACTGCCAGGATCAGCCCCACTTTCTTACTGACAGCCAACTTGGGGGGAGACCCAGCTGCAGTCTGGGGTATCGTGGGGTTCAGGTTTCCCATGGTTCAAATGCCAGCCCACTGCCCTATATGACCTTCCTTGCACTGGGCCTCTGTTGACTGGTCTGTAAAGTGGGCCAAATCATCCTGGCCCACCCAGGGTGGCCATGCGTGTTAGCAGCCAAGGAGGCAAGCCCCTGCACAGGCTCAGTACCAGGAGGTACTCTCCCCAGAGTCGTCTTGCTGTGGTATTCATTCAACATTGCTTTTAAATTACAAAAATAGAAAAGAAACGATGGAGATACTTAACATAATAGGTCAGAGCCCCTCTGCACAGAGGTTTCCTTGGAAGTCATTACTTTCCTAGTCTAATGTGGGTCTTTGGATTCGAGGAAATGCGCGCGCGGGCGCGCGCACAAGCAAACATGCTTTAATTCATTGAGCACCTACTGTGTGTGGAACCCTGAGCATTTAGAGACGACTCAGACCCGGGCTCTGCCTTTAGGGGGCGCTCCGGGTCCTGCTGGGGAGACTGACAGGAAACTGATCAATTACCCTTTGATGGGGAGCCTGCTGTCAGATGAGGTAAGAGGGGGTGCACAAAGGAAGGGGTTACCTGTGGGTGGCGGGGTCGGGAGGGGGACTCAGGAAGGGCTTGACAGGACCTTGGGTTTTGAACCGGGCCTGCACCAACGCTGGGAAGTGTTTAGGTGGAGAGGAGGAGGGGGAGCAGGAAGGCGTTCAGGGAGAGGGAGGCGGTTTGGGACGTGCGGACTTGGGATCCCGGCAGGACCGCCAGGGTCAG
>NW_027533258.1:1134722-1165679 GCF_008692635.1 Crocuta crocuta
GGGCGCGACGCGGGGTGGCCGGGCCTGCGCCGGTGTCGCTCTCAGCTCCGGGCGCGCCTGCCCATCCGGCCTCCATCCCCCCTTTCCGGGCAGAATGCCCTCCACCAGCACCTGGCCGAGCCGCGCCGCAGACAGCAGCGGGCGGAGGCCTTTGTGCTTTCCAAGTCCTCCTCCAGGGACGCGGGTGATGACCGAGCCGGCAGATGCCCCGCTGGTGGCACTGCCGCCACCCACCACCCTCTGACGCTCAGCTGCTCCCCAGAAAGAAAGACCTTGTCACAAAGGGAGGGAGGGAGAGGACGCGCTTCCGCGACGCAGCCCATCTGGGAGCCAACGTTGTTTTCCTGATTCAAGGAAACATCTGTTCATGCTTCTCCTTTCAGAGAGAGGCGGGCAGCCGACCCAGGACGAGGGAAGCCCCCGGGCTGGCCCTGGCGCTGGGCAGGAGGGTGGAGAACGGGGGCTGAGCCCAGGACCCCTGTCCTGAGGGGCTGCAGACAAACCACCGCGGTTCTCTGCCCGATCTCCACCCACCTGCTGCCACCCGGCCTGCCTCTCCCTGTCCCTCTGTGGACTTCTGGTCGGGAGCTCCCACCACTCCTGCATGCCCGTGGCTGTCACTGCCTCGTCTCAAGTACAGGGGCTCCTGGGGCAACAACTGTAGCCTCCCCCAGAGTGCCATATGTGTTTACCGAGGGACCCCTTCATTACTTCTCACGCACAAGCCATGTTTCTGAAAGATACGGCTGCCAAACAAACTGCATTTATTACATAATGATTAATTCATTGCCCCCATTTCTTATTAATCAAAGACATCCATAACTGCCTCTCCAAGCTTTGGGTGGAGGAGATAGCCAGCGGGGCCTCGAGCTGACAGCCTTCTGGCCCAGAGTGGGGGCACTGCTAGATTTGTGTCACTGTGGCCTCGTTTGGGTAAATGCACAGTACCCCTGAGGTTTCTAGAAGAAATAGAGACAGCTCGTGGACCCCCCGAACATTGCCTCTCCAAGCCCCTGGGGCCGCCTGGGAGGTTTTATCACCCCCTCTCCAGCCAGCTCTGTGCTCAGGCTGGCTCCTTGGCACTTGGCCGCTGGCTGACCAGCAGCTTGGCAGAGGAAGAGGGAGATGGAGTGGGCTTGTCCCCACCCCTGGACGCTGCCATTAGTGGCAGCCGGGGAAGGAGGTGGGGCCTGGGCTGAGCTCAGGACTCTTCTGGGCAGAGCGAGAGAGCAGCTAACGGAGCACACAGTCCTGGCAAGCCGGTCCAGGGCACAGAGGCTGAGGATCTTGGGCTTCTGGGGCACTTGCGATGTTCATTCTCTCACCTCCCGGGGGCAAGGCAAGCTTGTGTTTTTAGCTCTTGGGACACATGAGGAGTCGGAGGTTGGGCCAGTGCCATCCATCCCTTCTGTACTTACTCATCCAACACTGAATGTGTGTCCCGGCACCCACCAGGAATGTCCCTGCCCTCAAGGTGTTCACAGTCTAGTGGGGAAAGGGCAGTTGCCCAAATAAATCAGTGCTGTCCTATATGGTGTCAACTCACCCAGGAAGGTAGGGACTAACGCAAGGGCACCTAATCCAAACCGGCACAAGTGGTCAGGGAAGCCTTCCCGGAAGAGGTGCTATTGCTAAGTGCGCTTGGTTAATTTTTTGTTTTGTTTTGTTTTGGTCTACTTTTTAAATAACTGCTTTGTGCCACATGCCATTAGGTGCTTTTCACATACGTTGTCGTGTTTAATTTGCACCAACAACCCTGTGAGGTAGGAAATAGCTTCCGCATGTTCTCGATGAGTAAGCTAAGTATCAGAGGGGAGGTTGCTTGGCCAACTCACTCAGCCAGGATTAGAACTCCAAGTGGTTCTCAAAAGATGACAGAAAAGATGTAAGGGGATGGGCAGCGAGTATGGCACGCCTGGCACAAGAAACAGCAAATGCAAAAGTATGGCTGTGGGAGCGCCGGGGCACGAAGGTCTGTAACGCTGGAGTAGGCAGAGGTGGGCTTGGGTCATAGAAAGCTGGCAGCAGAGAGCAAGGGAGCCACAGCAGGTGTGTGAGTTGGGGGTGACGTCCCACTACAAGTGGCTCCATTGGTCTCACTCAGGGCTCCAGCTCCTGGGCAGACCTCCCTTGCCAGCACTCCCTACCTGCCCCACCCCCCCCACCGCCACCCGGAGCCTGCCTGTGTCCCTTTAGGTATCTGGCGACAGGCATGCCTCCCAGATCTGGTACCCGTCTCTTCCTGCATCTGACCTCAGGAGACAGGAGTCAGGCTGGCATCGAGCATCAGGGATATGCCCAACACATCAGTCCCCGAGGGCCTCCTGGACCTCTCCACAAACCCTGCAGTGCCCATCTCGACTGTCCCCGTCCATAAAGAGGCTGAATGGCGGCCAGCATCTGCCCGTCAGCAGAGAGTTCCCGCTCTTAGCACCGGCTCGCTGAGCTGCCTCCAGGGACAGTCCTGCCCGCCTCCCCAGAGAGCCGGCACTTCCGCTGCTGCCTAATGGCTCTCCCGGCTGGAGACAATCCTTGATATTTAGCCCACGTGGCAGGAGCCTTAATAGCAGCCACTCTCCCTCCCTGCTCCTGCCTCCTGCGCCCCAGAGACAGCCCTGCTCACCTTCTGAGCTGACCACGCCACCCCCATCAGGCAGGGGCCTTTCTGCCCACTCTCCGTAATATCTGGAGTGAAGAGGCAAACTAGCAGCACCTTGCGTGTGGTGTTTTCCCTTCTGAGACCCAGAGATGCCCTGGGAGGGAGTGTTATGACTGTGGCCTCCCTCTGTTGTTGTTTTTTTTTCTTGAGAGAGAGTGAGTGGGAAAGGGGCAGAGAGAGAGGAAGAGGAGAGGAGAAAGGAGAGAGAGAGATAGAGAATCCAAAGGCTCCACACTCAGTGGGAAGCCCTATGCACGGCTAGATCCCACGACCCTGGGATCATGACCTGATAGAAATCAAGAGTTGGACGCTCAACTAACTGAGCCACCCGGCACCCCAGCCTCCATTTTAAAGATGAGGAAACTGAGGCTCAGAAAAGAGATGTGATGAAGACCGACCCTACTGGTCTCCCCTCTCTCCTCTTGGTTACAGGAAGTGGACCGCGTTCCCTCACACCCTAGGACCATTACGGCTGCTGGTCTCCCCCTGGAGCTCTCTTCTCCCGTCTCTCCTCCTCTCTTTTAGATCCCATCTCAGGGAAGCCTCCCTGTCCCAGGCCCCCTGCCCTTATTATTTGCTAACAAAGGCCTTCGTCTCCACACGGGCAGCACCCACCCCCTCGGTATCCCTAGCACCCAATGTGGCGCATACAGGCGCTCAGAAATATTCACTGAATGAGTAAATGAGCAAATGGGTAAGTGAACAGTCAAAACGTAACATTTCTAGAAGTGTATTTTCAATGCGTGAGGGCAGCAAGAGCTCCTGGTTGGTAGACGGTTTCCTCCAGGGGGTGATGTATTTAACCTTCCCCGGTGACCTCAGGGTGGGCCTCATACCTGGAATGGGTGCATAAATCCTATTCACATTCCATTGGCTAGAACGCAAGTCATGTGACCATGCCCATTTGCAAGGGAGGCTGGGAAATGTAGTCTGGCTGTGGCTGTGAGGCCGGATACCGGTTTTGTGGACTCCAAAGCTTCCTGTTCAGGTTCCTATATTGGTCTCTCTAACCACAGCAGCCAGCCTTTACTGAGTCCTTACCGTGGTTCTAAGCTTTCCTCACACTGGCCCATTTAGTTTTCGTAACAACCCTGCAGGGCAGGTATTACTATTGTCTCTGTCCCCAAATGAGGAAGCCAAGGCTCAAATGACCTGTTAAGGGGCAGAGTGGACTTAAGGACCCTGCCCTGCTTCCTTAAAGTACCTATCCAAAGTACTTCCTAGAAGGGGCGCCTGGGTGGCTTAGTCGGTTAAGCATCCGACTTTCGCTTAGGTCGTGATCTCACGGTTTGTGGGTTCGAGCCCCGCGTCGGGCTCTGTGCTGACTGCCAGCTCAGAGCCTGGAGCCTGTTTCACAGTCTGTGTCTCTCTCTCTCTCTGATCCTCCCCTGTTCACGCTGTCTCTCTCTCTCCTACAAATAAATTAAAAAACAAAAAAACAAAAAAAACAAAGTACTTCCTAGAAACATGCCACCAGTGTCCAGGTGACACTCTCATTCCCAAGCCTCCACACAGGCATTTAAGTAAGCAGGCCGGTGTCCGGAAGAAATGAACATATGCAGACTGAGCAATAGTCGCTGGCTTCCCTTTTGCCTGGTGTGTGAAGATTCTGCCCTTGCCTGAGACGGAGGCTTGGTCTCCCTGAGGAATCAGCACTCTCCCATCGGTTCAGCTGTCCATTTTCGGAGGGCTTCTGTTTCTTGCCACCTCCCCAGCTCCACGCCTGTGCCAGGCACCACCTGTGACTGGAAGGGTAAGACAGGACCCACCTTCCCACACAGGAGGGAGGGGAGGCACACACGTGGCTGCCAAATCTTGGCTGTCCACTCTGGGTTTTCTCTCCCAGCCCCTTCTGACCAGCAGGTGCTCTCCTGCTGCCCTTTCTGGCCCTTAGCAGCAGCCCCCCCGCCCATCCCCCCCGCCTCTCACCCCAGGCAGAGAAAGGACAAATGTCCCTGGTAGGAAAGCTGCAGGGGAATGGTCATCAGTGCTGTGGTCGGGTCTGTATGGAGGACAGCTCTGGGGAGTGGCATCTTACCAGGTCGGGTAGCCCGGGCTTCCTGGAGGAGGTGACATTTGATGGTCCCTTGAAGGCTAAGGTTGTAGTTTGTCAGATTGAGAGATGGGAAGGGCATTCCAGGCAGAGGTCACAGTTTGTACAAAACCTAAAGGAGTCTGGCTTCTTGGCTCCTGTCTCTGCCTTCACCCCCAGAGGCAGGTTTGTTGCCCAGACCAGTGACCCAGGTCCTTCTGACCTATGCTGACGAGGGAATGTCTCCTAGCTCATGGAGGAGGAGAGGAGGCATGGGAAGAGAAGAGGAAGGAGGAAGGAAAGGACACCCTAAAAGGAAGAAGGTGAGGAGGGAAAAGGAGCAAATATTGACCGAGCCGAGCACCTGCTGAGGCCTTGGAGAGGCCTGGATATTTTTGCTGTGACCTCAGGCCTTATCTCCTCTTCTCCCTTGTTTACTCAGCTATGGACGTGGTGGCCTCCTTGTTCACCATCATGCACACTGATGCCTCAGGGCCTTTGCACTGGCTGTTAGTTCTGGCTCTGGCTCTCATTCCAGTGCTTTCACTACAGGGCCATGCAGCTGATTCCCACTCCCCCTTAGCCTTCCCTCAAAGGTCACCTCTTGAGGAGACTTACCAGATCACCCTATTTAAAACTACAAACCATCTCCCTCACATTACCACTCTCCTTACGCCAAACTGTGTTTTCTCCAAAAGCACTTAGTCACCTTCTAATGTCCTTTACGCTTATGCTTTTGCTTTTTGGCTGTCTCCCTTCTCCCCACCCCCAGTAGAATCCCATCCCAGGGCCGGATTTTTCTTTAAGTAAAGTCTACCTCCAAGAGGGGCGTCAAACTCACCACCCCAAGATCAAGAGTCACATGCTCTCACTGACAGAGCCCAGCCAGGTGTGCCCGAGTTTTTGGTCTTTAATCCGCCTCGTTCAGTAGTGTATCTCTAGCCCCTGAACACTGTTGGCACTCAGTAAGTGTTTAAATTAACGAGTGTATTCGGCCCTGTGACCCCATTTCACAGACGAAGGAGTGGAGGCCCAGGATCTCACGGCCACGTGGTGGGGGGCGGCCCAGCATCCCTTGGGAGAGGTATTTACCAGTCTCAACCATCATAGCCAAGAGCTGGTCCCCCCACAGGGCTCGGGGCGGTGCGAGGGCGCAGGTAGTCATGGTTACAGCGCCAGAGACGCCTTGTATTTCCTGCCTTTTGTGTTCGCACAGGCCCCAGCCCCCAGCCCGGGCCGCCGTCCCCGATTAGCCGTCACGCTGCGGAGGGGCGGGGCGGCCCCGTGAGCCCCGCCCGGCCCCGGAAACGGGCGGGGCTAAGACGCGTGGGCGGGGCACCGGGGTGAGGCGTGTCACTCCTCCGGCGCGCGCGGCCCGTGATTAACAAGCCGGTGCGGGCGCGCGCGGCTGGAAAAGGGCGGGGCTTCCGGAACCGCAGCCCTGGGAGCTTGGTTTGGGGGGTGAGTGCGCCATGTTGGCGGCCCCCAACAAAGGGCGCCTCGTGCCAGCGGCTCTGTCTCTTGTAGTTTTTTCTGGTCCCCCAGGGTCGGAGAGTGAGAGGCCCGACTCGGTCGGTCCTTGGTGGTCCACCCCTGCCGACCTGTCCCTAGTGGCCGACCCGTCCCAGGGGTTGATCACTATCCTTACACGCTGGTCTGTGCCGCCCCTTCCCACTGAAGGGCCTTTGCACACCACTCTCTATTCGTGGACACTCTACTTCCCTTTCCCAGGCCAATTTCTCACTCCTCCTCAGGAAGCTTTGCGCATAGACTACTTGCCTGATTCTGCTTAACAGCTTGTCTCCCTTGCAATTGTGCCTTTATCTGTGCATCCGCCTCCCGCAGCACCAGACTGAGTGCCGGGGGGTGGGGGGTGGGGGCGCGGGTCCGGCCTGTGGGCCTGGCACACAGTAGGTACTCAATTTGTATTGTTGAATGAATCCATTCATCAGGCTGCCCCGAAGGCCTCCTTGGCAGGCCTAGTGCTGGATGCTGAGACTCGGGAGAAAGGGAGACAGATGCTCCTTCACTCCCAGACACAGAAGAGCTTGTGTCCAAGGCCAGGCCATGGGGTGAGTGTCTGGCCTGAACCCCAGGCCAGAGGAGCCTGGTCTGGTGTGTGCCCTTGGTGAATGGCCCACTGTGTTGGCCAGATGGGGAGCCCTGGGGCTGGCCCTAGGAGGCAGGCGTGAAACAGAAATGAGCTGGTGAGGGCTGCTCGGCACGCTTTGGGGCCAGAGACCTCTGGGAGGCCCAGCCATCTGACTCCTTTGTGGGGCACTCACCGGGCCCTACCCTGGCTTGATGGGTGTGCATGCCAGACCTCCATAGGTCCTGCCCCCACAGCACTCAGATGGTGGAAAGGGGGCCGAAGTCCTGAAATCAGTTACATAGTTATATACATAGATATTCTTTGCGGGTTTTGGTGGACTTTCGGGTATATACATTGTTCCGCACCAATACCAAAAGGAAACATATAACCTACAGCAGAGCCAGTAACAATGAAGTATTACATCAGAGCGCTTTAGAATTTGTATCCGGAGCAATTCCTGGGCTCAGGGCACCCCAAATCACAGATCTGAAGGGGTGGAACCCAGGAATCCCTTTTCCAAGCCTTTGTGGTTTCGATGCTCAGAATCTTAAATCCAACTTCTGAGAAACAGAATGACAAATGTTTTTGTCCCTGAACACATTCAAATCCCTTCCCGAGCCCTAGCGAAACCCCTCTACCATTCTGTATCCCAGACCTAGGCCCAGACTTCAGGGACTCTGAACCCTTTGGGCACTGGAACAAAAGCTCTGTGTCCTCTTCTGAAACATGTGCTTGTGCGCGCGCGCACACACACACACACACACACACACACACAGTTTGCATTTGATTTCAGGAAGTTCTTACACCTGCCTTAAGTGGTCTGAAAAGCAGGACAGACCTGCTTGGTGAAAGGCCTCCGTGCTGACACTCACCGGAACCTAGGGCCAAAGGGCACAGTTGTATGGGTTGTACACTGCACTAGGGCTCCTGGCAGCAATCTAGCCTGCCCTGCACTAGGTATGTTGTGCAGCCTGGCACGTGGGGTGTCTTTTCGTATTTTGTACAAAGGCAACATATAGCATGCCCTAGCCCTCCTGCGTCCCATGCCAACTCAGGGTTTGGCACTAATGAAGTTGGAGAAATGATGGACCTTATTGCTGACTAGATGAACATCTGGAACCCCTTTATTAAAGCCATAATGAATGACCCAGCAGCCCTCACCCACTAATGCTTAGTTCATCTTGGGCTTTCACTGGGCAGTGGTTGGGAGCTGCCCACAGGCTTCACATGGGGTAGGAAAATGGTCAAGACAGCTGGGCCTGTCTCCCAGCAGAGGGCAGAGAGACTAGTAGCTAGGGGAGCACCTACTATGTAAATATTTATCCACTCGACAAGTGATCCATTGCGTCCATTCTATACATCAGGAAAACTGAGGCCCTGAGCTAGCTGGCAGTTTGGAGTGCAGAAGACCTTCCTGTCTGGGGAGACTTGATGAACAAAAGCTCTGGAGCAGGGCAGAAAGGAGGCCGAGGAGGGGAGAGCAAGTCTCTGAAGCCGTGCCTGACACCACCTCACGCCACGCAGCCGGCCTCCTGGAAGCCTTCCCTGACCTTTGCACTGGTTAGAGGCCTCCTCTGTGCCCACGCAGCCTGGAGTTCCTTGTCACTGTGCTGTCACCCTCGTTTGGGAGGCCCGTTTCTGCACTGTCTCCCCAGCCACCTCCCGGCACTGAACTGAGAGCCTTAGGCTCAGGGCCTGGCGCACCATGTAGAATGCAGCTTTGTTGAGTGAATGAGTGGTTAAGTGGCCGATTAAAGGCGCTCTAGGCTCCCGGCCCCTTGGTTTCTACACCACCGTGGGAGGGGACCTGGCCAGTGGTCAGAACTGCAAGACCCGGAGGCCTGGGGTGGGAGGGGCCAGAGCAGGAAGGAGAGGCACAGGCCTGGGGTTAGGGAGGCCAAGGCGAGCATCGGGCACTGGAGCCGTCTCCAAGGGTGAGTTGGCATTTCCTGTTTGCCAAGGCCCCGGCGGCCACCCTTAGTGACCTCCCGTCCCAGCGCGGCCTGCCGAAGGGCAGCGGAGCCCAGATGGTGAGGCTCTGGGAGGCCAGAGGCTGCCAGATCCGAACTAGAGCTCTCCACACTGGGGCTCACTGTCCTGGAGCCCGCAGACCCTCCCCACCCACACGCTGCGCGCAGCCGCCTCTGGGGACTGAGAACCCTGAAGATGTCGGGTGTCCGAGACCCCCTCCCCAGGAAGCACTGCCACTCACCATCAGTCAGGGTCCCCACCGACAGGAGTGCTTTTCTGAGCCAGGAGAGGGGGCACCCCTCTCCCCCATCTCTGCTTATCC
The DNA here is from genome assembly GCF_008692635.1 of Crocuta crocuta. Classification (NCBI taxonomy): domain Eukaryota; kingdom Metazoa; phylum Chordata; class Mammalia; order Carnivora; family Hyaenidae; genus Crocuta; species Crocuta crocuta. The sequence goes on from NW_027533258.1 coordinate 1,143,799, forward strand.
CTCCTAGCCTGGGCCCCCTCACCCTCAGATATGACTGGGTCACTTCGTGGCTCCCGACGTGGCGCGTGGGACACCGCAGAGCTGCTCCACGCTCTCTCGTGCAGATAATCATCAGTGTGTCTGTCTGGGTGCCCTCTGGTAGTTCCCTCAGTGTCCCCAGCATGTGCTCTACAGGGCCTGGCTCCGAGGAGGGCCTTAGGGTGCTCGGTGAGTGAGTGATACCCATAATTCGTGCAGGGGCTGACGTCGTGGAGGAATGTGACGTGGCGGCAGAAGGGGGGGGCTAGCAAGGCAGGAGGGCTTCCTCCCAGGAGAGGCCTCCGCCTTGAGGGACGGTGCGCAGCAGCCCTGTCAAGCACCGGGGAGAGGGGCGCCGGTGCCGTCTTCCGCGGCCCCAATCCTTGGATGAGTCCCGGCCACTCTGAGGCTCAGGAGGGACAGAGCAGCCTCCGTTTGGGGCTCCATTTAAGAGCCCTTGGGTGGGTCTGTGTACCCGGGCTCCCCTTGAGACGGGAGCTCCAGGGTCCCCTCTTGAGGACATTCTGGGACACTTAAGTGCCTCACACAGGGACTGGCGTAGGGGGTGCCCGGGGACGCCTGGGTGCAGCAGGAGTGAATGAGTGAGCCGGTGAAGAAGGGAGGAGGGAGGGAGGGAATGGCCAAGCCTGTGATCATACCCCTGCCCTTGCACCCCGCTGCTGACCCCCACGCCCTCGGGCCAGCCCTGGTTGATGTGAGGGCCCAGGAGGGGCTCACAGGTGGGGTTCGTTCGTTCATGTATTCGTGCATTAATTCATCCCTTCTTTCCTTTATCCCTCCAGCTTCACCCCTGGCGAGCACCTGCCATGTGCCAGGCTGTCCCAGGTGCTGAGGGGACAGAGGTGGTCAAGACAGACAAAAGCCCTTGTTTGTGAAGCTGATGTGTGAATGGGAGGCACTGAAAAAAGGAGACGAGCCAGTCAGGGTGAAGCAGGGAGGTGGGATGAGGGGCCAGGGGAGAGGGTTTCTGTACAGGTGGTCCGAGTAGTCATCTCTCTGTGGGGTGATGGCCTCACCCGGCAAGAATGGCATTCTGGTCATGGTTATCATCACTTATTTTTTTAAAAATATTTTTTATTTATTTCTGAGAGAGAGAGAGAGACAGCGTGAGCAGGGGAGGGTCAGAGAGAGAGGGAGATACAGACTCTGAAATAGGCTCCAGGCTCTGAGCTGGCAGTCAGCACAGACCCCGACGCGGGGCTCGAACCCACGAACCGCGAGATCATGACCTAAGCAAAAGTCGGACGCTTAACCGACTAAGCCACCCAGGCGCCCCAGTTATCATCACTTATTAACAGCATTCCCACAGCCCTTCAGAGTTCCTGGGCCCTCACGTGTTGCCCCAAGAGGGTGTCTGTGGGGTTGGGGGGTGTCACTCTCTTCCTTGTGGCCCATGGATGCTCGTGGGTCCACACTAGGCCCGTGTTGTACGCTGGGCACCGGCTTCCTGCAGGGGGAAATGGAGGCCAGGGAGGGACCGGGTTCTCCCATCTGCTTGCAGCGGGAGAGAATTCCAGATGAAAAGACCAGCATGGGCAGAGGCTTGGTGGGGAAAGTCCAAAGGGAAGGCACCCTCTAAAAAACCTGTTCAACTCGGGGTTCACTCAGCAGGGGAGCGGCCTCACCGCAGGGTGGGGGTGGCCTGGGCCCACATTCAGGTATGAGTCCACCGGCCACGCGTACGGGGGGGACTGAGTGGCAGACCCAGTGACCACGTGGCCTCCAGGCCAGCCCTCTACGCCCCTGCCCTGCTACTGTCCCCCCCCCACCCCTGGAGCTCTGAGAGCCCTGCCGCCTGCTCTCCGAGGGAGGGTATCTTTCCCCCGACTCAACAACAGCCGCCACTTGCAGCTCAGCAGAAGGGAAGTTGGGACTTGCGTTTTGCCTTCCTAGCGCCTCTAATCAGCCCCACACAGCCCCCGCCACAGGCTCCCATCAGTGCCGCTTCCGGAGACTACTTGAGATACACCTGCTCGCGCTAAAAGGAGAAGCAGTAATCCATCAAAACAACCCCAGGCGCGGGGCGGGAGGGGCCGGGACTTAGTTTCTCCTCCCAGGGACCCGGGCAGCGTCGGGCATCCGGATCACACGGCTCCTTGGCATCTCCCCTCGGGCCTCGGTTTCCCGGCCTGTCAAAGGTGACAGGGGGATGAGCTCCCGGCTCATGCCCCTGGGCCTCCTCCCTCGCCCCCACCCTCATCTCTCCCTTTCCAGAGACATTATAAATCAAACGGCTTAGAACGTAAGGCATCAAAAATTCTGAAACCTTCATCTATTATTAACGCTGACAGTAAATTCCCCCTCCGAGCGTTTTACATAGCAACTGTTACCAAGACTCNGGGTGGCTGGGCGGGCCCTCGGCAGGGGAAACAGTTGGCTTCCGGCTGCAAGGGGGCCCAGGCTGCTGTCGGTGAGCCCGGCCGGAGGTGCCCGGTGCACCTCAGCTCCTGCCCGGGGAGACAGAAGGGCCCCCGAAGCTCTTCGAAGGCAGCAGGAGCCTTCCCTCCTCGCTGCCGCGGTGAGATGGAGGACGGGAAAAGGCTTCGTAAACTGTAAAGGGCTGTGCAGATGTTGTTTACCGACTCACCCACCTGTCAGCTAGACGCTCCTGAGTGCCTGTTTGTCTGCAGGCGGTATCTGGGCACCAGGGATTTAAAACAAAGACAAAAAAGGCCCAGTCCCCATCGCGTCCGGTTTGGTAGGAGACAGACTTGTCAACCTCTAATTGCATTGAGTGCGATAATCAATGTGTGTTTGAAGAGCAGTAACGGGAGGGGTGATTCATCAGATCCGGGGGAGGGTAAGGGATCAGGAAGGGCTCGTCACAGGAGCCTGCACCTGGGCAGGGTTTTGAAGGATGAGTACGGGTGGGTCTGCCTGTTCTGGATAGAGGGACTAGCATGTGCAAAGGCCCAGAGGCGTGAAGCAGACCCACTAGCAGGTGGAGTATAGGCTGACCTGTTTTGGTGGAGGAGAGGACCTAGGGGAGGGAGCAGTTTTCAGAGGGTGCAGAACCTTGGAAGCAAAGCTCAGAGGGGGGTGGTTTTTTCAGGACACTGAGGAGCTATGAAGATTTTAGACTGAGGAGGAACAGAGTCGTATTTGGGCTTGCAGAAGAGCCATAGATGTCGTCTTTGGGGATCCTGGGGTGGGTGCTTTAGGTGGCCTGGTCGTCCCGGAGAGGTAAGACCGCTTGCCAGGTGTGAAGGAGAGGCCACTCTGTGCAAGCTCTTATTTTGCACTTACTGTATGCCCAGCCCCATGCTGGGCCTGTGGTCTCTGCCACGGGGAACTTGTCATCACAGTGAGCGGCCAGATCACTGCAGACCCCCTGAGGGAACGGAAGCACATGCAGGCCGCGTGAGGCCCCTGCCTGAGGAACGCTGGCTCCCAGGCAGGGCGCCTGCAAACCCCTTCCCATAAGGAGTTCTGTCACTTGCTCTGTGCTGCTCCAGAAAGCAGGACACAAACCGGGACACAGACCTCAGCCCAGCCGAGTGGAGGTGTTGATTGGCAGAGTTCCCCCGTAGTGACGAATAATATACGTTCATTGTGGAGAGTTCAGCAAATAGTCAAGAGTCTCATGAAAATAAGGCTCCCCTGGGATCTTTCCACCTACCAATGGCCGGGTCACATTTTGGGCCCAGTTGCTCCAGAACCGGGCACAGTTATACATTTTTTAAGACAGAGTGGCATCATATTCTGTCTGCATCCCTTTGGTGACCTGCTTTTCTCACTTAACCACTGAGAATAGTTCCCCATGTCCTCACATAAGCAGGGGTGAAGTTTGCCAAGGGCTGAGCCACAGGGAAGGGACCTGGCTGACCTAGAATGTCCAGTTCTTGCTTCGGGGCAGAGGCCATGGCCATCCTGCTGCTGCACACAGCACCCAGCACGGAGGCTGGCACCCAGTGGGTGCTGAGTGAAGAATTCTAGGAAGAAGTAAGTGCTTCAGCCCCAAAGGTGAGTGAGCAGAAGTTGGGTGCAGCCCACAGGCATGCTGCGAGTTAGATCTGGGGTTAAGTGGAGTTTGGGGTGAGACCTGTGCTTACTGAGGGTTCCCACTGACTAGGGTTGGGGGCAGGGTGTTCAGGGAGGCCTTCCTGGAGGAGGCAGGCCGTGGAACATTACAGAAGGGAAGTAAATGCATAACGGTCCATTCAGCCATCTAACAGCCAGTTACTAAGGGCTCCCTCCTGGTCAGAGCCCTGTGCGGGCAGGCCTGGGGACCTGGACAGGGTTCTGCCCCCACAGTGATGCCAGGCTTGAGGCAGAAACAGATTAGTGCCCAGGACGTGCGGGTGTGTGTTCAACACTGTGTTGATCGAAAGGTAGACAGTGCGGGCCCGGCGACCCGGAGAACAGCTTTAGGAACCAGAGACCCAGAGTGGGCTTGGCATCAAGGCCAAGGTCACCCAGACTATACCCAAAACTTTTGTTCAGTCCAGCACCCCTTGGCCTTTTGGGAGCTTCTGGACGCTGTGGGTTGCTGGCAGCTCAGTTGGTGCCCTGGCCCCAGGTTTCCCTGGCTTGGAGAAAGGCCCCTGCAGCCCAGTGCCCACTCCCAGAGCCCCCACCCAAAGCCAGAGTTGGAATTCAGCTGTGTGGCCGGCGAGCAGACCCCTTACCCTCTCTGAGCCTTGGTTTCCTCAGCTGTGCCGGGGTACCTCTGCCCGCCCGGCATGGCCCCAGCTGCCCAGGGCCACACTGAGAAAGGCTCCAGGGAGAAGCCCTCGCCTCCCAGAATTGGGGGGTGACTTAGGAAGGAGCGGTTTGGAAACAAGGTCTGGCTGTAGGTAGAGGGCAGGCGGAGCTTGGGGAGGAAGCCCGGCACGTGGCCCCGCCCCAGAGCCCCTCGAGCCTCCTGGAACTGCATGCTTGGATGGCAGTGGCCCATCGCAGTTCAAGACCATGTGTTTTGGAGTCCAACAGACCTAGCTCCCCCGCTTCCTGGCTGTGTAACCTTGGGCTAGTTCCTTGTCCTCTCTGTGCTCAGCGTCCTTCTCTCTACACTGAGGGTGGTGATGACACCCATGTTGACTTGAGGGTTGAAAGAGGGGACCCGTGCGTGAGGGGCCTCGGCACGGTGCCTGGCGCCCAGCAAACACGTGGAAAGCTGTGGTTGTTTCTACCGTTGCCCGGGGCGGTGGAGGCGGCAGGTTCCTCGCCGGTCTCTCAGGTCCCCGGCCCGTGTCCAACGTCCAACTCCCGGCTTCGGCCTCCGCAGTCACGCGGCACCGGTCCACTCACCGGCCCACATCCTCTCGCTGAGCACCTGCTGGGTGCCAGGCACGGGGGCTGCTGTGAGGGGACCAGAAGCTGCAGATCCTGACAGGCAAGTGGCTGATGCGACAGTGGACGGTGGCGGGGGGCCGGGAGGGCAGCCAGGAAGGTGTCTGTTGGAAGGTCACAGCGCGAGTTGAGAGGAGATGATCTTGAGCCGAGGTGAGGAGGCCTACTCGCATTTTGCCAGGCGGACAAGGAAGGGGAGCCTCCCCCCGGGGTCGTGCCCGGTGTGTTCGAAGGTTGGGGGGCATGAAAGAGCTGGCAGGGGCAGGTAGCTCCTGGGGGCACAGTGTGGCCGGGACTTGAGGTTGGGGAGCTGGGGAGGTGGGTGGAGGTGACCCCTGAATGCCAGGCCAAGGAGGTAGGGACACTGTCCCGTGGTGACAGGGGGCCGGGAGGGGTCTGAGCAGAGGTCAGGGCCAGGGGAAAGATGGTGGGGTCTGAGGGGCAAGGGAGGGCGGGAGAGGTAGAGCGGGCTCAGGACGCGGGCCGGCAGGTGCAGGGGGAGGGGAGGGGGGACCCCCGGCGTCCAAGGGCCCGCGGGCTTCACCAGGAACTCCTGAACGTAAGGAACTCCCGGGACCCGGGAGTAGCCCCCGGCTTCGCTCCCAGCCCCGGGTTCTGTGCCTGGGTCAGGACTGGGAGGGCCAGCATCCACCACCGTCCCTTCGGCAGCATGTGCCCGCTGTGTGCCCTGACAAGGTGGTGCCCTGCCTCATGGAGTTCGCTATCCTTGGGGCAGACAAGTGAGGCACACACACAGGAGGGAGGTGATCTGAGAGTGGGAAGAGCTGGGGGGGTAGGGGGCTGCCTTCGGCCAGCAGTCAGGGAGGGTTCCTAGGAAGAGGTGGCTTTTGAGCAGAGAAGACTTAGGGGCCCAGGCAGAGGAAAGAGAGGAAAGGATGTGTACAAAGGCCTGGGGCTCAGACCCTGATGTGCAGGAGGAGCAGGTGAGAGCCAGTGGCTGGAGAGCACGTGGGGCAAAGGGTGAGAGGGGCGGCCTCACGTATAACAGTGCCGGCTGAGTCGAGGGGCTCAGTTTGACCTGGAGGGAAGTTCTACACCCCTGGCAGCCAGGGAGCCCCCCACCAAGGCAGGAAAGCTAGCCCACTATACTAGCTTTCCTGTGTGACTTTGAGCAAGTCAACCGCCCTCTCTGAGCCTCCAAGCTCTCCTGTGGCAGCGCAGAGGAAGACAGGTGCTTGCTCGGAGCCCTCCCAGCTGTGACTGGATGGGCGTTTGGGACTCGGAAGGAGCAGGTAGAGACAGTTCAGTGGAATCGAGGGGATTGGGACACGGCGGGTCTAGTAGGCCTTTGTTTCCCTGGCTGATTGGCTCCCTGACGCACCCCCCAGATTCTTGCCCACACAGCTCCCATTCAGCCCTCCCCTGTCACTAGGCCGGAGCAAGATACAGCCGAAGTTCCCCCGGGACTACGCAGTGATTGGCCACTCTGAAACCCTGCTGCTCTGGGACGTTCCCTGGCAGCCTTTGTAGCTGGGAACCCGGGCCAGTGCTGAGCTGGGATCATTCATCACGTGGCCTCAAACGGAGGCCTTTCTGGAAAAAATGTTCTTTCCCTGGGGTTCCAGTCTGTATCATCTAAAATAGGTTAATCGGCAGCACTGTTTCCCCCAAGGGACCCCAGATCCTGCCTTGTACCCCCCAACTTTCCCTAGCCGTCAGGAGGCCCTCAGGCGGGGGTGGCGTCCCGTAGAAACATGAGAAAGGAGGAGAGGTGTAAGGCAAGCCGCGCCGCGCTGCAGGATTTGGCAGAGAGCTTGGACGCTGTGGGCAGGGGGCCCGGAGATCCACCAGCCCTACAGCCTGTCCGGGCTGCACCCGGCTTTGTGATGCACGCAGGAGCTGCCGTGGGTTCCTCCTGAGGAGCTGGGGGCCGAGCCTTGCGTCTTTACTGCCTCCTTGCTTGTTCTCTTGGGAAATAATGATTGGCCACTGATGGCCACAAAAGAGGGCGATCCAGCTGGGGCCATGGGATCCAGAAGGGGAGCAGCCACAAAGGGCAGTCTGCCTGGGAGGCAAGGCAAGGGGTGGGATGCTGGGGAGTGCCACAGGCACAGGACGTGGGAAAACAGGGTGCCTTTGTACAGCCGATGTCCTAGCATGCTCAAAGCCAGGGTGGCTGTCGGGGAACAGTCCACAGAGACCCTGAATGCCTGGTGTACTAGTCAGGATGGGCCAGTTATGCCGCATAACAAACATCCCCAAAAGATGGACACCTCAAGACAGGGTTTATTCCTTGTTGGTGCTGTGTCTGTGACCAGACAGCAGAGGGACTGCTCACTGCTGTCACTCAGGGATCCGAGCAGACGGAGCAGCAGCCTTACGGAACACTTGTGTGTCACAGAGGGAAAGAGACAGAGGCATATGGGCTTGTGCAGCTCTTCCCTAAAGCAGCAGTGTCGCTGTCACTCGAATTCCATTGACCAAAGCAGGCTACTCACCCTGACTTCTTGAGGGCAGGGGACACACAAGCTACCCATGGCCCTGAAGACCAGGACGTATTTGGTGGTGTGCTGACATTGACCACAGAGGCCAAGACGGGTTCTGTACTTCACCCCAGGCCACGGGAGGAGCCTCAGGAGGCATTGAGTAACGGAAGCTGAGGCCTCCTTTGTTTTAATTTTGCACTTTTCCTTGACTTGCACATGGAGAAGGGCACAAAGGAATAGCCGATGAATTGCTACTAATTGAGCATGCTCGTATATAACCCGCATTCAAATCCACAGAAAATGCAGGACCAGCCCCTGAAGGCCCCTGGGCCCTCAGCAGGCATTGCCTGCCCGGGATCCATCTCTCAGCGTGTGAATTTCATCCATATCCAATCTCAGTGGCCCAATTTCTTTTTTTTTTCTTTTTCTTTTAATGTTTATTTTTTTTTTAATGTTTTATTTTATTTATTTCTAGGAGAGAGAGAGAGAGAGACAGCGTGAACAGGGGAGGGTCAGAGAGAGAGGGAGTCACAGACTGAAACAGGCCCCAGGCTCTGAGCTGGCAGTCAGCACAGAGCCCGACGCGGGGCTCGAACCCACGAACCGCGAGATCATGACCTAAGCGAAAGTCGGACGCTTAACCGACTAAGCCACTCAGGCGCCCCTAATGTTTATTTTTGAGAGAGAGAGAGAGCACACGCGCGCATGCACGAGTGGGGGAGGGGCAGAGAGAGGGCGGGGAGACCTGATGGGAAGTGGGCTCAGCGCTGTCAGCACAGAGCCCGACGCCGGGCTGGAACTCATGAACTGTGAGATCATGACCTGAGCCGAAATCTGACACTTAACTGACTGAGCCACTGAGACGCCCCTCCTTGGCCGGATTTCTTTTACCCAGCAAGCTTTGTTCTGCCGTGTTGAGTATGTACCTGTTTTCCTCCACTGCTGTGAGGTATTCCAGCGTGTGCATATACGTGTGTTTATCCCTTCTACCTTTGATAACATTTGGGTGGTTTACAGTTTGAGGATCTTCTTTTTTTTTTTTTTTTTAATGTTTCATTTATTTCTAGGAGAGAGAGAGAGAGAGACAGCGTGAGCAGGGGAGGGTCAGAGAGAGAGGGAGTCACAGACTGAAACAGGCTCCAGGCTCCGAGCTGGCAGTCAGCACAGAGCCCGACGCGGGGCCCGAACCCACAAACCGCGAGATCATGACCTAAGCGAAAGTCGGACGCTCAACCGACTAAGCCACCCAGGTGCCCCCAGTTTGAGGATCTTATAAGTAAACCTGCCGTGAACATTCTAGAACATGTGGTTTGGTGCCCCTGCATAGCATTCCCACTGGCTATGTGCCTGGAAGTGGAATCATGGTCTCACGATATTTAAGAAGGCTCTCCTGGGCACTGTGGAGACATCAAGCCAGTGACCCAAAGCCAGGAGTGGGGAGAGGGACAAAGGGCCAGGCCCTCAGCCCCCTCAACCTCAGAATCCAGAAACATCTCCGGTGCAGCCTCCTCTTCCGCAGAACTGGGGCGTCTGTATTGTGACTATAAGATGAAAAGCGCATATCGTCAGCACCCCCTAAAATCACGTTACAAAAAGCCCGCACGCGGGGCTGTGTGCTCAGCCCCAAACGGCAGCCTGTAGGCCTTACTTGAGTCATGCAGTGACATAGCACGTTCTGGTACGCAGGCAAGAAGAATCGTGTCGTATCTGAGTGCACGGAACTCACATCTGCCAGGCGCATGTGTGAGGAGCCCTCCCTGCCCCCCGCCGGCCCCAAGTCCTCCAGTCGAGCCTCCTCACCCACCTGACATGCAGGAAGACTGAGGCCACCCAGTGAGTCAGCAGAGGGGACTCCTGGGGCAGCCCGACTGGTCCAGCCCCCTCCCCCTGCTCCCTGCTTCTGGCTGCAAGGGACCAAGGGTCTGGGGAACATTTGCTCAGAGGCTGGTGAGACTTGCTCCGGTACCTCTTGGGGCGACATTTCTTAATAGAGGAGCCGAGAGAGGGTGATTCTTCACCCAGAAGGAAGCCAAGAGAACAGCGGGGTTTTAGGCTTGGCCACTGGAAGACAGGAGTGTTTGCGGAAGACGGGCCTCTCTGCCTGGGGGGGCCTCATTCGCAAGAGCTGAGCAAGAGGCCATGGGCCCTGCAGCCGGAGCCCACAAGCCGGGGCCTCGGTGCTGGGCAGACCCGGCTCCCAGGCCTGGTCTGCGATGCCGGGCAGGTGGCTGGCTCAGGGGGACCGTCTCCCATGTGAACTTGCACAGGTGCATGTGAAGCCACCGTGCGCGGCCAGCTCTCGTCCCGACAAAACGCTTTTATTCACCCGAGGCCAGAACAAGGCTCTGCCGACATCCAACCCCAAGCCCTTCTGGGTCAGTGGGTTTTTGTTTTGGTTTTGTTTTAATAAAGATATGGTATGGTTATCCTTACCTTGGCTGGCCTCCCCTGGCCCCACGTCTGGGTGACCCGGGCAGGGGGTGGTCTCTGAGACGCCCCCCCCACTCCTGGGGAGGTGGGCCAGGCGCTAAAGGTGGAGGTCGGGGGGCGCCTGGGGAAGCGGAGGGGGACACTGGCCAGTCGTGAGAAGAAGTGCATCTTTGTCACAGACGCATGTGGGGCTCTTTATGTGAACTGTTTCAGTGCCCAACAGGAAGAAGAGAAATGAGGCTTTGCTATAAGCCGCTGCCTCTCGGCCTGGCAGGATGTCACTCAGGCGCGTCTGTGGCCCGCTTCTATTAAGGAGGGAGCTGTCAGCTCTTCTCAGGCCAGAGACCCAGGGGGGCTCTCCGGGCAGGAGGTGGCCCGGAGCTGTCTGCGGATGGCCCAGCGTCAGCGCGGGGGGCGCCGGGGGCCCCGCCTCCGAAGGGCACAGGGGACTGTTGATGGATTCTTCGAGCACTGCGCTAGGCCTGGGGGCTGGGGACATGGGAGGACCCGGCCACCTGCTCTGGGCAGAGCGCGTGCGACGGGAGGTGTTCCAGGCAAGGCACCGCAAAGGTGTGGAGACAGGAGTGTCCAAGGAACGCGCCGTGGTCTCCAAGGGGCCAGAGAACACTGGGGACACTGGGTTGAGGCCAGAAAGGGTAGCAAGGGCCAACTGTGGGGGAGGGGCAGGAGTCTGGGCTTGCAGCTCTCAGGGATCTGATTGGCTGTGACACGGGGGAACGGGGCTCGGGTTCCAGGGAGGCCTCTGGGATAGAAGGCCTGAGGCAGGTGGGGACCAGTGGAAGACAGAGGGGCTGTCCAGGCAAGATGGCAGAACACACCGGGACACGCTTCCTAACTGGCCAGGGGGACGCCGAGACGGCCAGCTCCCGAAGCTCACACCATGCAGAGCATTCAGACTTCCCTGGAGAACCAGGCAGGGACAAGCCCGGAATAATCCCGGGCCCCCAGGGCCTGAGGAGCCTCCCGACCCCTCCACAACGAAGGGGAGAGGGACCTGAAGCCAGTGCGCCATGCTCTGGTTCTGGGGGGCATGTAAACCCCTGCCTGGTATCTATGGCAACTCTCTGTTAACCAGAACTTGGTTCCACAGACTCCTGTCCTCTGTTCATTCTCAAAAACTAAATACAGAAAATACCAAAGAGGGAAAAGAAGAAAACAGAAGTCACCCCTAGGCCCCGCTGATGAGAACACACTGGTGTTAAGCATTTTTGTGCATTTCCACCCAGTCTGTTGTACAAAATCAGGATTGCGTTCAACATCCGCTTTCGCATCCTGCTTTTCACTGTGCATCAGATCGTGAGCACTTGGCTGAGGGGCAGGAAAGGGTCTTTGGAAACGAGGCCGTGGGGGGCTGGGACCTTTCGAGGGCGAGTCGTTTCTCGCCCGTTTCTGGGTCTCTGCAAGGGGAGGTGGGGCCCACGTCAGGAGTGTCGATGTTTCGCCTGCCGCGGTGGTCGGTCTGCTCCAGGCTCGCCGTGCCCACTGCCCGCCCCCCCGGCCGGGAGAGCCTGGTGAAGGTGGGCATAGGGTGGGCGCGGGGCTGGCGCCCCTGCCTGGCATGTGGTGTGGTTGGGAGGCAGCCCCTGGACTCCAGTCAGCCGGGGCTCACTCCTGCTTCCAGAATTTTCCCACTGTGTGATCATGGGCAATTACATAGCCCTTCCCAATCTCCCTCTTATAGGCTCTAGAGCTGGGTAGCTGTGACAGATTACTGACTCCATATGTGCAAGCACTTAGCACATAGTAAGTGCTCAGCAAATGGGAACCATCATCGATATTATGATTCATGTTACCTGTGACTTCTCAGGTGTGACTTGTGGCTCAAGTCACACTCTTCTCGCAGCTTTCTGTCGAGCGCTTGGGGCCTAGGGGACATGGCCAGGGTGTGGCAGCTGGTACAGTGACCTTCTCGTGGCCAGGGCCAGCTTCGTGACCCTGTGACCTGTGCGGCCACACAGGGCCTGTGCTCAGAAATGCCCTGTGCTTGGTCTGGTGCTTTGCTGTAGCTTTCTTGAGATTCATACTTTTGTTTATGTTTATTTTATTTTAAAGAAAGGGAGAGAAAAAGTACAAGCAGGGAAGGGGCAGAGAGAGGGAGACACAGAATCTGAAGCCGGCTTCGAGCTGTCAGCACAGAGCCCGATGCGGGGCTCGAACTCACGAACCAGGAGATGATGATCTGAGCTGAAGTCGGCCGCTCAACCGACTGAGCCACCCAGGTGCCCTGAGATTCATACTTGTTGAGCAGGGGGGTTCCTGCACTTTTATTCCAGGCTGGGCCCCACTCATTGCGGAGCTCAGCCCGGACTTCACAGGGTTCCGGCCAGGCCGCCTCCCTGCCCCCCGTTCAGAGAGAACACTCCCCTGTGAGGTCTGGTGCTGTGCCCTGGGCACACGTGGAGGCAGGCGCCGAGGAGGACTCCGACTGTCACACCCGGGGGCTGCTGGTGCCGTGCCTGAAACCTGCCCAGGGCAGGAAGCCGTCCGGGTGGAATGCCAGGCCGGGCCGGGCAGAGCAGAGGGCCCGCCGAGCTGCGGCCAGACACGCTGGGGAGACGCAAGACGACTCAGGCTGGAATCGATTGAAACCGAGCCAAGCACTCGGGCCGCCGAGCACATGTGAGGAGGAGAGGGCGGCACACCCACCGGCACTGAGGTGCTCTGGTGGTGGGTTCTCCTCCCTCCGATCTAGGGGAGGCGGGCCTGATGCGCCCCCCACCCAGCACCCAAACCTGTGGGGAGATAGGAGAGGAGCGAGCAGCAGGCCACGTGGTGTCTGGGGGGCCAGGGCAGCATCACAGGACAGGTGAGACTTGGGTCACCCGCATGTGCAGGGACGGGGCATCCGAGACACGGGGGGCCGGGCTGGTGGGGCCAGGGCCTCTGGCTGGTGAAGGCAGCTCAGCCGAAGGGAACAGACGCAGCGGAGGAGAGACAGAGAAGGAATACCTCCGGTGTCTCCCCGAGGTGCACAGGCCTCCCCTCCCCAGGGGGTGCCTGCAGTCTCCCTGCTGGTCACCGCCCAGGGGTGCTGGCCCCAGAGTGAGAGTGGCAGGGGTGTAGCCGGAAAGGAGAGGGAGTCGAGGAGAGGCTCTGCCTCTAAGCATCCCGTGTCGGCCTATGTGGGTGACTCAGACACAGGCAGCCAGGCGTCCAGCCCGCAAGATGTAGGAGTCCTGGAAGGGGGTTGTGTGGATCCAGAAGAAAGGGAAGAGCTGCATCTCGGAAGGAAACCAGGGAGGCCTTTGGGGGCCTCTGCTGCCTTGCACAGGGACCTGCAGAGAGGCGGGAGGGTAGCCCAGGAGGCGTGCACCCGCCTGTTGAAGGTGGGACAGCCCCCGTTGGAGGCAGCTGACGTCTGATCTTAGACTGCAGGGCAGGACAGCGGGAGCCGGCGGTCCCCAGGGCGCTGGGGCTGGAGGGGTCTGAGCACCCTGCTGAGAACGGGAACTCGAGTAGGTGAAAGTACTGAGGAGCCACTGGAGGCTTCATCGCAAGGGAGTGCCCTGAGCAGAGCCTGTGAGACGCCACCCGGGGCCCCAGTGTGAAGCTGGTGGGGAATTCCCAGCAGGAGGTGATGAGGCCAGATTCTAGGCCGTGGCCACGAGGGTGGACGGAGGCCAGGGGGGGGGGTGGTCCGACGAGAACTTTGAGGCCTCCTCAGAGACAGGCCACAGGACATGGGGGCAGAAGGCAAGGTCTTTGGAGCGGAGGGGCCTTGGGATGCCTAGGGTGTATTGGATCCAGGGTCTGGAGCTGCAGGGGTGGTTGGGGTAGGAGAGGCGGGGGAGCTTTGTCCTCAGGAGGCGGCCAGGGCTCTGGGAGGGGAAGAGGTCAGCGAGGAAGAGAGGCCAGACAATGGGACTGAGGACCAGGGACACTGGGGAGGTGGGCGTGGCCCAGGGCCCTCCTGGACCCTGGCGTGGGCCGGAGGGGACCAGCCTGTAACGGGAGGGACAGGGGAGTGGTGTCAGGAGGGCCTGGGGATCGGAAGTCTGCAGCCACAGGCCCGTCCTGCGTGAGTCCTCTGGCCGAGGTCCTTGTCCACCTGCCGGGGGAGGACGGCCTGTCTCCCAGAGGGCGGTGGGGCTGCCAGGCCTCAAGGACAAAGGCAGGCGGGGGCAGGGGAAGGAGCTTGTGGCTGGGAGCTTAATGGCCCCGAAAAAAAACCATAAAACTGGAGAATTATGGGAGACATAAACAGAGCTGTCAGGGATTAGCCTGGGGAAGAGATGCCAGCGGCTGAGCCGGGATCCTTGCGTGTGCATAAAAAAGACAGAAGTTATAAAAGGAGAGAGATTAAGAAGATGCTGCCTCCACGCTTGGGCTCCCTGGCCCATTCCTTTCTCACGCCCCGCAGGAGGCCCCAGCCGCATGCTGACCCCGGGCCCCCGGCCTGCGTGGCCCTGCGTGGCCGGGGCAGGGGCAGGGCCTGCCGGAGCCGGCGTCGCAGGGACCGATGGGGGGCGGGGGGGGCCGGGGAGCCAGGCCCAAGGACGGAGGCGGCGCCAGTGCTGACAATTTATGGGCGCTCACACACCCTGCCGTCTTCATTTTCGCCATTCTGCTGATGTCATTAGCCGAGCACTAATGGGCTTAAATTTCACCTTAAACCATCCCCACTGTCCTCAGCAGATGACAAACGCCCTGCTCTCTCCAGCTCTGCAAAGCTGCCGGGCGGGCGCTGCCAGCCGCCTGCCCCTCCTTCCTCCCACGCCCTTCCGGCCCCCAGGGAGAGGCTCCCTGGGACCCCTGGCCTGGGGACACTTGCAGGTCAGGGGAATTCCCAGGGGTCTCTGTGAGCCACGGGGGCTGGCAGGGCGCACAAAGGGGAACCCCAGAATGTGGAATGGCACAATCTGGGGAGGCAGGACCCCGGGGGCCTATGGGCCAGCAGGGCTGCTCCCTTCTCAGTGAACCAGCCCGGGGATCCTGAAAGGGGGCTGCAGGGGGGACTTTGGGGACCCCGGGAATTACCTGCCATGTTCTCATAAGCCTTAGGGAAATCGCGTTCTGCTCAAGCTGACAAAAATAGCCCTGGCTTTACTTGGGTCTGGAATTCCAGTCCATCACTGCGCCCACGCCCATACCCCCACCCCCACTCATTCATTCGACAAACACGCGGCCCAGAACCCCTGGCTTGCTCAGTTCCATCAAAGGCCCCAACTAGCTGTTGGATCCCCACGAGAGAGAACAAGTGGGTGAACTCTAACTTAGTTTGTTTGAGAGACAAAAGCTTTCCAGCCGTGGCTCTGAGGGTGGGAGGGGTAGTGACAAAGGAGCTCAGGGGGTGTCGACCCATCGGTCCTTGGTCCTTGAGGGGCATGTTTGCCTGAAAAGGAAGGACAGGAATAGAGGGAGTGCTTGGGGGCATCTGGGTGGCTCAGTCGGTTGAGCGTCCGACTTTGGCTCAGGTCACGATCTCCCAGTTTGTGGGTTCACGTCCCGCGTCAGGCTCTGTGCTGACAGCTCAGAGCCTGGAGCCCACTTCGGGTTGTGTCTCCCTCTCTCTCTGCCCCTCCACTGCTCACACTCTGTCTTTCAAAAATAAATAAGCGTTAAAAAATTTTTTTAATAAAAAATAAGAAGGAGAGTGCCTGGGCGGAAGCAGCGCCAGGTCAGGCTGTGTGGGGGTCTCCCTGATGTTTGCACATGTCCATGGCTGCCTTTGCTCGGCGACAAGGGGCGAATGCCCAAGGAGCTGGGACGTCTCCACCAGTAAAGCCGGCCTGTGGGGGGCCAGGCCCAGAGCACCCCTTTCCCAGGGGAATCATGCCACCTCCAGGTCCCCAGCACCAGCCTTCCATCACTGTGTCCACAGTGCCAATGAAGCCTCGCATGCCACACTGTCCCCGCAGTGAGATGGGGACGGAAGAGGCTGCTGCAGGCCCATGGGTGGGACAGGAGGCTACAGGTGTGCGCCACCGTGCTGCCTGGCCACCGTGCCCTTGCTGGGACCCAGACTCGAGATCTGCCACCTCAGGGTGTTGGCCCTGACCAGCGCTGACACGCGGGCAGCTGTGAGCGAGACTCGGTTCAGCAATGCACACAGGAGAGGCTCCGGTGAGGCGGGTCTGCAGGGAGCAGGGGAGGCTGTACCTCCTGGCCCAGGAGGGTAGGGTCACCTCGCAGCTGGGAGAATGGGCTCTGGACAGACCTGGCGGGCTGGCCCCTCTCCTCCCCTGCCAGTATTTGCAGTCGGCCGTTGAGTCCCAAAGTGCTCTGTTTCTGACACTTTTTAAAAAATATTTTATTTATTTTTGAGAGAGAGAGGGAGAGACAGCACGAGCAGGGGAGGACCAGAGAGAGAGGAAGACACAGAATCTGAAGCAGGTTCCAGGCTCTGAGCTCGCTGTCAGCACAGAGCCCGACACGGGGCTCGAACCCACGCACCGTGAGATCATGACCTGAGCTGAAGTCGGACGCTTAACCGACTGAGCCACCCAGGTGCCCCTGTTTTCTGACATTTCTAGAACCTCCCCCCCTCCTGTCCAGCTGGCTCTCCTCATTGCTCCCTGGGAAGCCATCCTAGCTTCCCGGCCCCCCTGCCCACCTTCACCGAACCGTTCCCCACCACTGCCGCACCAGGAGCTTACACACACGTGTCCGATGGTGCCACTCACTCCCTTGCTTGCCCTCTGTGGCTCCCCGTTGTCAACGCACAAAATCCAAGATCTTCATGTGGCTGGCACAGCCTATACCACAGAGAAGTGGGCCCTGCCTGCTTCTCACCTCTTGCCGCTCACTCACGTTCAACCTGCAGGCCATGGTCACATTTTCATTACCCTCGCCCTCCCTCTCTCGTCTTCCAGACGCCTTTCTTCATTCCCCCACTGACCTCAGGTCTCAGGTGAGGGCTTTCCTTTGGGAAGTCTTTTCGGATCTGCTCTTCCCACTCAGGTGTGATGTAGGGGCCTTCCCTGTCCGGTGGCACTTAACTGCTTTCCCCGAGAGGCTCTGAAGCCCACGGCCGTCTCAGTACCAAGCACTTCTGTGCTGCATAGGAGGCACTCAGTAACTATTTCTTGGATGGATGGATGGATGGATGGATGGATGGATGGGAGGGTGGGTAAGTGAGTGGGTGGATGGATACGTGGAGGGGGTGTGAGGGTGAATGAAGGGACTGTGTGGTCTGTGACAGGAGCCCATAGGTACCAGGAAGTGTTCTGAGCCGTGGAGCAAATCCCTGCCTCTCAGTGGCCTCAATTTCCCTGTCTGTAAAATGGTCCACCCAGGACCTGTGGCTAGGAAGGAGGCTCAGGGTGAGCTGAAGTGAAGGCACAGGCGCAGAAGCAGCAGATCGGATGTCCCAAGGACAGTGCGTGGGACAAAGCACGTTTTCTGGGAGTCCCTGCCCGTTCCAAAAGTCTCCCTTCTTCGGGGGAGATCTCTGATGCCCACTGTGCTTGCTTGTGCCCAGGATCCTTGCACCGAGTAGTACATGTGGACCCCGATGAGCTGAATTGAAGTTTAAATGTCGCTGTTCACCAAGAAGTTCCCTTTGCCTCCAGACCTTAATCGTGCTGTCTGCAAAATGGGGGTGCCCGTACGGTGCTTGCACAGCTCCTCGTGGAATTAAAATGATGTCATACCTCTGTTGATGCCCTGCATGTGGGGGGCATCCAGGAACTAGGGGACTTAAAATCCCAGTGCTGAGAGCAACTTCTGCCCCAGGGCCTACCATGAAAATCAGAGCCAACGACAGCACAGTGCTTCCCCTGGGGCCTCCAGGAATTGAGGTTGAAGCTTTCCCATCCTAGGCCTGACTTCACAGCCGTGAATTCTATCAGTAATGTCACACTTCCCATGACTGACCTACTATAGTGCTTCTGGCTCCTCGCAAGCCATGTGACTTTGGACGAGCGACCTAACGTCTCTGAGCCTCCGTTGCCCCATCTGTAAGAGGAGTTAAAGTATGTACGGCGGTTCTTAAAACAGGGCCCTGCACACGTAAGCACTGTGTGAAAATTAGTCGTGAGGGTGATGATGACAGAGCAGCTTTATGTCCATTTTCCTGTTGGATCTTTGCTTAACCCAGTGAGAGGGGTACTTCTCACACGTAACAGGGGAAGAAGCAGAGGCCCAGAGAGGTGGGGTGACTCAGCGGGGGTCACACAGAAAGTCGGTGCAGGGCCTTGGGTACTGGATGTTCTTTCCAGAGACTCACGAGGCTCTGGTCTGGAAAAAGCCAGCCCTTGAGCAGGAACACAGGGGCCTTTTTGAGCCCTCTCTCCATGGGCCTGGGGCTGTTCCACCCACCGTGCCAGCCAGGGAACCCAGACGGCCGGCCCTGCTCTGGCCGCTGGCTGCCTGTGCCAGAACAGTGTGCCTGCCCACCCGGGAAGAGAGCAGCTGCTCCCGGGGCCCAGGGGTGGGAGAGTGCTGAGCTAGGTTCTTGTCACTCCAAGGAGCCNGTCAGGGATTTTCCTGAACTTTCCCTCTGTTAGAAAAAAAAATTATATAAATATTTACCCTTTAGAAATAACAGCTCACTTGTTGGGCCCTCCTCTGCCAGACATGGCTTGGAAGACTGTCCACTTTCTCATTTAATTCTCGCCCACCCTCCGAGGTACTTACTCTTACAGCTGTTTCACAGATGAGGAAACTGAGGCACGGGCGCTGGGGCTGCCTGCCGAGGCCACCCAGCTCAGTGGCGTGGCTAAGCCAGGATGGGCCCCAGACATTCCTGGGCGGCCTCCCTATCAGGCCACGCCCTCGGGGCCCAGGAAAGCCCAGAAGGGCCTCTGCTTTTAAGTTTTCTAATGTGTGTTGCCTTTGCTCTGATGCTCGTGGTAGAAATGGAGCGGGACCCACGGTCCGGCACCACACCAGGAGCGGCCCCTGGGACTTGTGCGCCGGCCGGGGCTTTCCCAGCGGCCCTGCTCCCCGCCCGAGCCTGGCCTGGCTTGTTTGTGTCCCCTACGGTGCCCCCACAAGTGACGATCCAGACTCAAGGGGGATCCAGGTTTGGCCCCCCACCACTTGGAGCCTCAGTTTCCTCACCTGTAAAATGGGGGCTGAGCGCCATCTTGCCTGCTGCGGGACGCAGGAGTGCCGACTCCTCTGGGCAGCCGGCCTCAGGCCGTCCCCCGGATGAGGAAGCCGAGGTCACGTGACCTGCTGGCCTCTAGAGCAACAGCACAGAACTTGCCAGATTGGAGCCCAAAACCCAGGCTTCTTCAGCCACCTTGCAGTGCCCAGAGGATGGACATTTATGCATATAAGTTCTAAAACCTTTTTGTAAGGGTTGTATGCTTAAGGGAAAAAAAAAATTTTTTTTAACACACCGGCCCCTTTTATACGGCGGAACATCTGAGCACACTCACTGCCCGCGCTTTTCTCCCCAACTTGCAGGCTGCACCCCAGTAATACTCGGGGCCCTTCCTCACTCCCTGGACTCCATTCTGTGGAATTCCCCGGATGCATTTCTCTCAACCCCTCACACGGGCATTTCGGGGGATCTCCAGTCTTTGCACGGCTGCGGAGGACATCGCAGTCCTAGTGCTGGGCAGAGGGCACGTGCACTTCTTCTGTGGGGCTGTCGTGCCCCCAGACTCCCCAGAGAGATTGTCCTGGCTCCTCCCCACGTCCCCGGGTGGCTGCACTATACCATGTTCCCACCAGCCCCTTGCCTTGAAAATGTAATTGGCACTCCCCACGAGGAATCCTCAAAGGCCCCCGAGTATGTTTGGGGGCTAGAGTCCGGTCACTGCGGGCCCTGCACCCCTTCACAGTGGTGTGACCTCGGGCAGTGGGGTTTCAGCTCTCCGGGTTCAGGGTGACCCGTAACACAAGGGTGATAATGGTACCCATCCCGTGGGGCTGTCCTGAGGGTGAGGGTTGTAGAAGCAAAGTGCTTATTAGGACAGTGCCTGGTGCAAAAAAGGCCTCGAGCAGGAAGTGGCTGCTACTTAAGGTTAGTCTGGGTGACCTCTGATGCCCCCGGACTGCAGCCCCTCGGGTCTGCCCTTGGGGTCCGTGCACGGTAGAGATTTGTTGTACCTTTGGGAAGGGGCCAGGGAAGGGAAGAGGGTGTGAAGAACCCTCAATGGCAGCCATGGGATCAGTTTATGCCAGCTTCCCACTGTGCCGATGGGGGCACTGAGGCCCAGGAAGTCGGGACTAGCAGTGTGAAGCTGGCCTTTGTCGGCGTTGCGGCCAGGAAGGGGTGCCAAATGCGGAGTCCTGGGGGCTGCTCCCACCACTGCAGGGACTCCCCTCTGAGATGCAGAGCTCGGACATACAGAGCCAGAGCCTTGTACTGGGTCCTCAGGAGGACAGGACAGGACCCGTAGCCCCTCGCCGAGCCCAGCCTCCAGGACTCAGGGGGACCCGAAGCGTCCGAGAGCCGAGACCTCACTCTGCCTAGAGTGGCCCGTGACTCTGATTGTAGAATCCTGGGCCCCACCCCCAGCGCCCCACAGCAGAATCTGCCTCCTACTGAGATGTGCACAGTCGTGTAGGAGAAACACCGAGATTCCAGCCAGGAAGACAACCCTTGTGCCACGGGGGACAGGGCACAGTCTGTGGATGGGACTAAACTCTCAGTCCCAGAAGCTTCCCTGGCTCTGGGGGTATCATCATCCCCCAGGGGGCCCTGCCTTCTAGAAGATCTGCTCTGTCTCAGACGCGCACAGCTCCCTGGAAGACGAGTACAACACGTGGCCCTTGCCACCCAGGGACAATGCCAGAGGCTCTGGAAGTTACTGGCCTGTCCCTGGGCTTCTACCAGGTATGAAGCACGGCAGATCCTTCCATCTCCCCTCAATCCTGTAAGTGTGGTGTTAATAAGAATAGGTTTCAGGTTTCATGAAGCCCAGAGAGGTTAAGTGAATTGCCCAGGGCCACCCAGCAGATCGCGCAGAATGGGGATTTAAACCCAGAGCTGTGTGGCATCAGGGCACTGGCGTTTATAATCCGGGTGGGGCTGGGGGAGAGGTGATGCCTCCCTGCACCCCAAAGCCACACAGCCGGCCGCCTGCGAGCCCTCACAGTTGGCTGGCCTGGCCCTTGTGAATGTGACACCTCTCGGGAGCAGGAGAGGCCTGCCGTCACCAGCCCCACAGAACCAGCCAGGAAGGAATCTCCTGCAGCCTTCCAGAACAAGACAGCGCTGGGGTCAGGCCGAGTTAGCGCTGTGCGTCTGGAAGAGGTTTTCTCCCCCAGATGCTGAGTGACTGGAAGCCAGCAGGGAGGGAGCTCTGACAGGGCCTGGTGCCGCTGGAGGTGAGGCCCGAGGGGGCCGGGCCGAGCCTGGGCAGGGGAACGCGGGGCGCGCAGGACAGCGCGGAAAGTATTCTGATCACCTTGGGAGAAAAATAGTGCTGTTCAAAACCGCCAGACACTGGGCTCCGACGGTTGCCCTCCCTTCAGTATGACCCTTAAGCACCTCCACATTTCACTTCTGTGTGGAAGAGGGGAAACCGGGCAGGATGAGGCGGCAGCTCAAAACCAAAGGCAAATATTTTCCGTCCTGAGGCAAGCGGTCCCAGGCCGCCTCCGGACCAGCCTCTGGGGCAGTGGCTGCTGGTTCGCTTTCCCCAAAGGTCAGTGCTTCTGGTCGCCGGGCTACGCATCTGGGGTGGGGGTGGGGGCGGGGCTGGCCAGGATCCTCCCCCCACCCCCGAGATTGCTGGGGGCAGCAGGCTATCC
>NW_027533258.1:1165715-1169183 GCF_008692635.1 Crocuta crocuta
TCCGGGGGGGGGGGGGGGGCAGCCAGGGCAGTGGTGGACAGGGTGGCCCTACAGCCCCAGCTGTTCATCGGTAGGGGTCCCCCACTCCGCACCCAGTCCTGAGCCAGACACCTTTCGTGTCAAAATAGAGCTGTGAGTCCGTTGTCGGGGGCAGGGGGATATAAACACACAGAGCCACTAGGCCCTAAATGAATTTGTAATTTACTCATCACAATGGCTGTACGCATTTGAAGAGCAATGGTACATGGCTGTGTGAGATTTATATTCAGGCTGCAGATGAATAAATGAGGCCTGTGTGCACTCCAGGCCTCACCACAATAACCCTCCAGCCCCAGGAGCCAACCCCCTGACCTGGGAGCACTCGGGAGGGAGCCTGGCGCCTTGGGTAACTGGATCTGCCCAGGAATTGAGTGGAGGGAGTTGGTGGTGGGCACTGGGACCTCTCTTTCCAGTTTCCCCCCATACCATCCCTTGCCCTTTTTATCTCCCAAGAAAACCAGTTTTCCGAAATTGCCGAAGGAGCAAGCCAGGACCTCATTATCTTGCGCCCTCAAGCCCCTGGGCACCTCCCTGATGCCCAGCTGCTGGGAAGCAACGCAAACAAGCTTGAGGCGCTACCCATGGGTCCAGGCAGGGGGACTGAGAAAGGTCCCCAGAACGGCCCTTTCCCTGCTCTGGAGCTCAGTTTCCATGGCTGTGAAATGAGAGGTGACGTCACCTCCTAGAAGGGCAATTTGAGGGTTAGAAGTAAAATCTATCAAGGCACCTTGGCCATAGGAGGGGGCCAAACAGCATGCTATCTGATGCCGCTGCTGTTACACCCCACCTGACAGTCTGAGGTTACTGAGAACTTTGTAGATCTGAGGGTGGCCCTGGGCTCCGTATCTAGGCTGGCTGGGGGGAGAAGCCCCTTGAGAAACCACTCTGCCCTGCAAGGCCCTGCTTGTGCCCTGTCTCTCACCTCCAGGGCAGGCTGGGCCCCCCAGCTGCAGCGACTGGCCCAGAGGTGTCATCAATAAACCCAGTGGCACCTGCTGTCCTCACATCTGTAGTCCACATGCATCTTCACACCCTCTGCCCCCCCACCCCTCCCACCCCCGCCTGCCAGGCTTCTTACCATAATCCTGGCCAGAGGCTGCTCCCATGGGGGGGGGGAGGGGGGCGGACCTTCCCCACCCTCCAGCTAAGCCGGGGAGAGAAATCCGGCTCAGATTCCCAAATACTGTGTTCTTTCCTGCCACTAAGCCAGGCAGCTCCTTGCCGCTGGAACGCCCTTTTCCCTCCTTCCCAGCTCACCACTTCCTCCACAGTTTTCCCCTGTATTTTGCAGCGGCTGTCTTTTACCCCACCTCATTCAGGAGGGGGTCCTTAGGGGGCCCTGTACCTGTGGGTCTCCAGGATTGGGCGTGAGCAGAGTCTGGAAAATGTCAAGTGACTGATCCAGTCAAAGCCTGGAGAGGGTTTCTGAGCTCAGCCAGCTCTTCTGCTGCCCCCTCCCTTGGGGGTAAGGACAGGCTGGGGTTTGGGTGGGTGGCCTTTTGGAAAGCAAGGTAATGGGAATGGACGTGAACTTCCTGCTGCCTCATTCCCCTGAGGAAGGGGGTGGGGGTAGGGGTCTGGGCTGCTGGGCGCGACGGGGAAGGGGATTGGAGGGAGGGGCGATAGGGGGCCTTAAGGAGCTAAGCCAGAGAGGAGGGAGACCAGGCTGGGGAAAGAGGCCCCCGCCCCCCCGCGGTGCGCCTTTGGCACGGGCACGGGCGGGGTCCGCCTTGAAGTTGGTGTGCAAACCCGCTGCTGTTTAAATGGTGTGTTTGTTTGGAGTGGCTCAGGGAGGAGGCTGAGATGGGGGGGAGGCAGCACCCCACTTGGCGCCGCCGCTGCCGGAGGGTCGGTGTGTTAGAAGCTCCAGCTTTGTCGATGACTGAAGGGTGGGCGTTGAGGAGTGAAGGGCGAAAACCGAAGGGGGGGCTCGGCGCCCCGGCCTGGCCGCCCCCTGTTTTGCGGAGGGAGCGCCGGAGCCGCCTCTCGCAGTCACGGCGAGCAGGGAGGGAGGCGAGGGGACGAGAGCGCCGGGCTCCCCGCCCCCACCCCACCCGGTTCCAATATTTCGCAGAAAGGCACGCGGCTCCTAATCGGTCCTTTCCAGGCTGAGACTTAGCTGCGCGATGCCCGCGCAGGGGCGGGGGCCGCGGGCCGGGGGAGGCGCTCAGAGGCCGGAGCCGCCGAGCGANGGCAGATATAGAAAGGGGGGCAGGTTAAAAATAACCCTCTCCGGCTGGGAAGCTCGCGCGCGCTCTCTCGCCTCGTTCGGTGCCAGAGGACTCCAGGGGAGGTGGCGTTGGGGAGGGCAGCGCGGGATTCCCCCTCCTCCGCGGGGCGGGGGGCCCNGGGCTGCGCGGGGCGCCGGGAGGGAAGCGCGGCCCTCTGATTGTGCCTTTCCGCCTCTGTCCTCCGCGTCCTCGCCCTTTCCGAGGAGCGGGGAGGGGGCTGCGGGCCGTACGCCCCGCCCTGCGCGCCCCTCGCGGCCGCCGCCGCGTCCCCGACGCAGCCCGGGCCTCATTTATCATCATCTTTGGTCAAGTGGAGTGTGCAAGGAACAGCTGCTTCACTCGGCTGACTTCCGAGGGCGGATACAGCGGGAATCAGGGAGATGAATGATGGGGGCTGGGGGGGGGGCAGAGCCCCCCGGGGTCCCAGCGCTGGCAGGAGGGAGGNCCGGATTGGCGCAGAGGCAGGGAAACCAGGCGGGGGCGAGCGGGGGTGTGAGGGGGGAACACAAATAGAAGGTGAAATTTTACCTGCCCCTGAGGGAGTCCTGCGGATTTTCTCCCGGCAGCAGCAGGCGCTCTGCCTTTGTCTTACACGGCTGAAACATCTGTTGCAGAGGGGCGGCGAGGCCGCAAACAACCCCCACACACCCTGCGCGGCTCCCCCATCCCCTGCTCGGCCCTCGCCCGGCTCCCGGACTCGCGGCACGGCGTTANCCTTCCCCGCTTGTAGTGGGTGCGCGCTACCCATCGGGGGCGGGGGGCGGTTGCGGAAAGGGTTAATGGCCTAGTCGCAGACCCTAATTGTCAGACCTGAGCCCCGCTTCGTTTCAATTACCCTAAGTAGAGACTGAATGCGCAATTAACGAAGTCAGCTTGCCAACTGGAAAGCCGTCCCCGCTTTCACATTGAGCAGAATACTCCACCAGCTGACTTGGACTAAGCAATTTCCTCCTCTCTCCCTTTCTCTCTCTCTCTCCCTCTCCCTCTCTCCCTCCCAACCCCCTCCCTCTTTTTCTCTCTCCTTAATAATAAAATTATACCAAGCAGTTTGCGGTGTGGCAGGCGGCCAGAAAAGCGTTTCTTTAAACGCCGCCGTCTCACAATTAGGCAGCAAGAGGATTTGACACGCCGTGGCGGCCTGACAGGCGGCTTCCTCCCCTGGGGGCCGGGGGGAGGGGGGGGCCACTTCCCTGGGCCC
>NW_027533258.1:1169215-1183904 GCF_008692635.1 Crocuta crocuta
CTGCGGGATGCTGCGGGGAGGGGGTGCCACAGGCAGGGAAGGGAGAGGTTGTTCCCTCCTAGGCTGGGGAAGGGGGGCGCGACTGCATTCCCTGGCTCCTCTGGGGTGTCCAGCAGGAAGACCTTGACCCCTCCTCTCTTTGGCTTCCAGCTCTGAGTTCGTTTTCTGGGTGACCTAGGGGCACAGAGCTGTAGAAGGGTCTCAGCCATGCTGGGCCTCTCGGACAAGTCACTGGCCCTCTCTGGGCTTCTGTTAATCCCTCTGCAAAAAGTGGGGGGGGGAGTTTGACCTAGAATATGCTCTGTAGAAAGTGACTTCTGGTGGTTCACTGCCGCTCGCAGCTGGCCTTGTTGGCGGGAGGCAGAGGGGGAGGTAGGCAGCCTCAGGTCAGGAACAAGCCAGAGACCCCTCTCCAGCTTGGGCCCCAAAGGCACGTGGGAGAGTGTCCGCACCGCCCCCCCCTGCCCCCAGCAGCCATAGAGGCAGCTAACAAATCGGGGTGACTTTGCAGGATTGCCGGGGATTGGTGCCATGACAACACAGGGCATCTGACCGTTGGCTGTGGCAGCCAGCCCACCTGTGAAGGAGGAGGGGCGACCACGGTAGTTGCCCTGCTTGCTCAGTCCTGCCTGTGGCCGCCTTGAGGCCGTCCCTTCCATCTGGTGGGCCCCCACCTTTCCACGTAATGGCCCCTTCCTTCCAGCCTCCCCTGACCACCTCCACTCCCCACCCCGCAGCCTCCTGGGTGTCTGTGGGCCTCAGGAGGGCAGGGGC
Source organism: Crocuta crocuta (assembly GCF_008692635.1). Taxonomy (NCBI): domain Eukaryota; kingdom Metazoa; phylum Chordata; class Mammalia; order Carnivora; family Hyaenidae; genus Crocuta; species Crocuta crocuta. The sequence continues at coordinate 1,169,990 of NW_027533258.1, forward strand.
CCTGCTGCTTTGTCGTCTGTATCCTCAGCACCCAGCTCTACCCCCACCCCACCGTAAGCCAAAAAGGGCCTGACACGAGAGGGGAGGGGCTGTGACCCAGGAATGGAGTACAGAGCTTTGTCTTTGCTTCCTGACTGGCTACTGCACGAGTCCTGGCTGGCCCTCAGGCCTGTCGTCCTCAGGAGTCTCTGGGCAGCATCCTTTAGAGCTGTGCTGAGGTTGAACAATGCGCTCAACCCAGAGCGGAGCCCCTCACCCATCCCATCTGTCCATCTCTCCAGGCACTATTTAATTGGCACCTGCTGGGGACAGTCTCCGCGCTTAGGGCTTAGGACCCAACAGATGAAAAAGCCCCCTGCCCTCATCAGGCTGCATTCTAGTGAGGGAGTCACATTTACAGCAGCTCATTACACCATTAATTATGTAATTACCACGGTGGTAAGTGCCACTGAGAAATCCTGCAGGGACCCAGCAAAGGGGGGGGGAGCGGGCAGCAAGACCTCCTCATTTGGTGACTGGGGTGGAATGCCCTGAAGGTTGTTAGCACCCCTGGGGGCCACAGCCGCCCCTCTGCTACGCCACTCCACAACATCGCCGTTTGTGTGCTGGTCTAAGGACTTCTCCCAGGGGCCAGGGAAAGTTCTGGGTGCTCCTGCTCTCATTCCTTCACACGGAGCTCCCGTGTGTGCCCTGGAGCACGTGCGAGATGCCCACATTCTCCCAACAAGGCCCTGGCTCTGCCCTCGCAAAGTTCCGTGTGCACCAGTTACACGGCGTTTGACCCCTGGGAGCCTGTCACGACATACAGCCCACAGGTGGGTTCTCTTGAACTCTGGGGCGTTAAAACTTTTTACTTGGTTGATAGCATTTATGGAAACGCGAGAGTTCCCTTTTTATACGTATATAAAAACTACAACTCAGAAGCTCTGGCATCCTCACTCCCACAAGGCAGAAGTCTGCTGGGGTTCAGTGGGGCTCCCCCTGGCTTTGGGGCCAGGACTCTTAATTTGCCTCCCTCCCCAGCTGCTCACTTCACTCAGGTGTATTGCCTGCCAGACCCGAAGAAGGTTGCTCTTTGTCGAATGAGGAGTTGTGGCGATAAGCCCCCCATCCCCACCTAGCCCTTCTGCCATCGGCTGCTTGTTCTGGATATTTTCATAGGGTTAATGTGACATTTACACATTATTCATTCAGCAAATATTTATTGTTCTGGGATGTGGGGATGTGGCCGTGAACAAAACCGGCCAAAATGCCTGTTTGCATGGAACTGTAGTTCTAGAGAGGAGAGACAGTCATAAAGCCTGCTAAGCCACATGGCGAACTGAAAGGAGGTGAGCACTTGATAGAAGTAGGTGAGAAGGAGACAGGGGGTGCTCTTCCAAGCACAGCGGTCAAGGAGGGGTACCGGGGAAAGTGACCTGAGCAAAGGCTTAGAGCCCAGGGAGCAAGCTCTGTAGATGTCTCACTGGTATTCCCAGCAGATGAAATAGCCAGTGCAAAGGCCCTGAGGCCCAGGGGGGTAAAAAGGTTTTCCCAAGGCCACAGAGTCAGTCAGCAGCCAGCAGGCCACTGACTTGGGGCCTTGGTGCTTTGACTTCCACAGGGACCTGATGGTCTCTTGGGGGCACATGGGACAAGCTAGGGTGAGAGGTTGGGCTCTCTCTCGCCACCTTCGCCTCCCCTCAAAGTCAGCAGACACACAGATCCTATGTCATCCACGTTGTGCAGTTGCCTACAAGGCCAGGAACTTCTCGGGGTTTGGTGGAGAGGATAGCAGAACAGCCTGGGAGACCCCGCGGTGGGCCCCTGAATGTGTGGGCCACCAGACCCCAGGCCTCCTAGCTGTTTGCATCCCAGCAGTCAATACCCCCCATTTTTCCTCGCCCTCATTTTGACAGCCACGGGGAGAGGTGGTGATTTCGTTTTTCTTGAATGGTGAATAAAATGATCTAAAAACAATTACTGTCCACAAGAGATGGGTAAGTATGGAGCTGATCATATAGGTGAGCTCCCCCCACGCCCCGGGGTGTGGGCGGCTTTGGAATGCCAACCGCCCAGCTGCTGCCAAATGCCATCTTGCTACCCCGAAGCTCCCTGCGGGGACGGCCAGCCGGCCATTGCCCTTCACCACCTGGACCGTGGGTCCCTTTGGCTCACGTGGCCCAGGTCTGTGGGCCTGTCGACCACTGCATCCCAGAAACGGCACCATGGGGTGCTGGGGTGTGGGTGCAGAGCGGGGCTGGGCCTCAGAAGTCAGACACCCACGCTGATGCTGCCCAGTCGCTGGGCTGTGGGGCTTCCGCAGGTGAGTCTTCCCGGAAATACTACGGCTTCTAACTGGGCCTGGGGCTTCCAGGACTTAGCACACTCCACAGGCCCTGCCTTTGCCCCAGGGCGGGGCGACCTCCTGGCATGTTAGGGGGTGAGAACTTCAAGTGCCTTAGGAGGGTCTCCGAGGCCTTTGCAGCTGGGTCCTTGGCATAGACAGTGTTGGTGGGCTTTGAGGGAAGGCTTTCCAAATGCCTGGAGAGCGCAGAAGTCCCATTCAGACTTCCTCCAAAGAGCCCTGGGGTCCGCGCCTCACCTGGGCTCCGAGCCTGGCTGGGGGCCCACCTGCCGTCTGGCGAGCGCGCCGACGCAGCGTCCCAGCTTCTTGCCCTTCTTGCCTCTTAACATTCAGGACCTCCAGCCCCCAGGTCCTCCCCCTCAAGGCCTTGCAAAGGGGTACAGCGGACTCCCATAGGGTTCTCCCAAGAGCACGCACGGATGCCCACAAGGAGAAGGGGTGCCCCCCAAGTGTGTTGGGGGGCTGCCCACACAAGGTGGTCTCGAGGGTCCATTCTCTCAGGAGGGGCTGCCTTGCCCTCTGGGACTCTTTCTGCCCCAGGCTCATTCCCCTGTGCGCCTGGCAGCGCTCTTCCAGCTGGCTCGATCGAGTCCCTCCCTCCCAAGAGCCCCCGGGCCAAGGACCCTCACCTGTCCCAGGGGCCTGCAGGGGCTGGGCTGTTTGTCTGTCCACTCCTTGGAAGCCCGCCCATTCCCCTGTTCAAGCCAGGCCCTTAGGATTCAAAATAGACCCCACAGGACAGCAGGAAACCTGGCTAGTGATTTATCATTTTAATCAAGGCTTCCTGTTTAGTATTCATTACCCGCCCCAGATGGGGAGGCTTGAGGTGGGTCCTACGTTCTTCATTCCTCCCTGGACACCCCCGGCCTCATCCCCAGCCTCCTGACCCAGGTAACTTCCCCCTTCCTAGTTCCCAGGCCTTGAGTGGGTTGGGTTTGTACATTTTTCCCTGCAGCTACAAATCAGGAAACGGGTCATAAAACAACCTTGGATAAGTGAGTGGGATGGAACGTGGCCTCAGAGCCGCTGCTGGGGAACAGAATGCTTCCTTCTCTCTCTCTCTCCTTCCTCCCTCTCTTCCTCTCCATCTCCCCACCCTTCCCCCCTTCCCTTCTCCCACCACCCCTCGCACTCAGGAAAACCTCCAGCCACAGCCTCCCAGCTGGGCTCCATCAGGTCCGCTGTGGGGGCCGTGGCCGCTCTGGCCCACACTGTGCCCGTGTCCCTGACCAGGGGCCTGTCCTGGGGAACTGGAGGGGCTGTGGGCCCAGCGACCTCTCTCTGGGGCTGCCCAGGGACAGCAGTTACCATGATCATGGGCGGCCCGTGAGCACCACTGCTCATGAGTGGACCTCCCTAAGGGGGAATCTGGCTCCCTGAATAGAAGGGGGGGGGGGATCCTGACCTGGTTTTCAGGGCCTCCCATGCTGCAGAGGGGACCTCTGTCCTTCCCTTGCGGTGCCTTCTTGTTGTCACGCTCCAAGATGTCTTCCTCTAGGTGGGAGTTCTCTTGGCGTGGGGTCCAGAGGAGGGAGCGTGCACCTGTGGTCTGGTCGCAGGACCTGCTGCAGGCATCCCGCAAAAGGGACTTCGCTGTGGGTGGGCTCAAAGGGAGCTTCTTGCCCTCCGAGCCGCACCTTTAGGGCAGAATAGTCAAAGCATGAACAGAGCAAACCTGTGCAGAGTAAGCACCCGTGGACCTATAATGCCTTTGGTGGGGAGCAGACAGGGCTGGGCTCATCTCCCCCCACCCCTCCAATTTCATGGGTGCGGGGATGGAGCACTGGAGCGCGGGGGAGCAGTGAGGCCCATTGCTGTGCTAAAGGCCTGGGGCACTGGCTGCAAGGGCCAGGGCCCTGAACCAGCTTTGTGCTGTGTGTGGCCTTGAGAGCATGCCTGTCCCTGAGCCTGCTCTGTTCCCTGCTCACTGTTTCCCAGTGGCCCGGGAAGCCAACTTCCAGGAGTTGTCATAAGGGACTTGTGTCATAAGCCTGGCACCTGGGGCCTGGAGGACATTCAGGACTGACCTCCTTCCCCTCGAGAACTTCAGAGATCAGGCCTTGACCAAGTGTCTGCAGCAAGGCGGGGGGGGGGGGCGGCGCTGGGCTGGCCCAGAAGGAGCCCCAAGAGGATGTGTTGGGGGGCGCCCGACCCCCACCCCATCTCCCTCCTGCTGAACCTACAGAGGCCAAACCCCCAGTCTGCCCCCCATTGCCGCCACTTGCCTTCCCCGGGTTCAGAGGTCACCATCTCTGCCAAAGGGGCCTCTTTCTGCCCCCTCCTGGTGCCACCCACCCCGCCTGCTGCCTGCCTCTCTCTCCCTCCTTGTCCTTCCCTAGTGCTCTTGAAAAGTAATCATAATCATAATAATTAATAACAACAGAGCCCGTGGCAGGCCCAAGGCAGCTCTTAAAGAGGCAGAGCCCCATTTTCTCCTGGCAGATCTGGCGGACCTTGTTGGCTCTGAGAGATGGGCTTTGATGCCATGCCTTTGTTCCTGCAGCCCTCCCTCTCCCCCCTCCCGCCGCCCGGGGTTGGAGGGTGGTGTTGGGGTGAGCATTTTTGCCTGCGTTCTCCATCAGGCACTGGGCTTCTCGTATTTTAATTGAACTGTCTTTTCTTAGAGATAGATGCTTTCACCGCATCCAGCTGCTCATGTACTGGGAAGCCCCCCTTTAATACAGCTTGGCTAAATTAAAAGACGCAGCAGCTGGACTGATTAAAGGGGGTGGGGGGAGAATGCTGGTCATAGTACTCTCTCTTTTTAAGTAATGTTCCTGGTGATGCATTTTGGAGAATGTGAAGAAAAATAAAAAATAAAAAAATAAAAAAAAGCTGTAGAAATGTTAATGATATCCACAGGACACTCAGCAGGAAATGGGAGCGATCTGGGACTAATAAAAGCCGAAATGTAATTTGTGCAGATATACGAGGCGCAGCCTCCGGAGTGGGCCTGGGTTTGCGCGTTTCGGGCTCATAAACACCAGCCGGGGAGGCAGAGCGCCATGCGATGTCCTCAGGAGCAGGCCTGCCAGCCGGTGACACCCAAATGGAAGTGACGGCCACCAGCCGGGTTGCGTATCTTCTCATCTCCTCTGCCCGAGCGTGGAAGGGGACCGCCTGCCCTGTGGCCCTCTGGCCGGCAGCCTTCTCTGCGGAGGTCGGGTCAGGAGGCACCCGGCTGCCTCCCTGGCCGAGAGCCACCAAGCCAGAACCAAGTGATGCCCCCCGCGCCTCTGGGTTGGCGTGTCACAGCAGGCACCTCCTGTAATGTTTGATCCGAGCCACCAGGGATGGGAGTGAAGTGGGTCAGAAGGGCGGGTGCATTTCTCCTTGTTGGGGATGCCTGTGATCAATCCAGGGCGAGGCGGGACGCAGGGCACAGGGATGTTTGCCAGGGGGCCTCCTGGCTTTGAAGGGCCTGGTAGGGGGGACAGGGGCTCACCTTGGGGGACGCTGGTCCCCTCTGCAGCCCAGGCGCTCTGTCCCCGATCAGGGCCAGCTGACTGCCAGGGTCAGGGGAGGTGGGCCTGGGCTGTGCTAACCAGGCTCCTGGGGGCTTCTGGCTGCCCCAGACTGGCCCTGCTCAGCTGGCTGGAGCCCCTCCCCGGGCCCCCACACTGACAGTGGGATCCAGGGCCAGAGCAGAGGAGTGAGCCAGACCTCCTGGGGGAGCCCCCACCCCCACTCCCCATAGCTCTCTTTCTTCTCACATCTGTGTGTCTGTCTAGCTCTTCTCTGTGTCTCCTTTCTTGTATTCCTTTCTTGCCCCTCCTAAAACTATGGGATCTTGTGCCCCAGGCAGGCCACCCCTTCCTCTTCCGGTGTTGGGAATGAAGGGCTGGGAACTGGAAAGTCCCGGGTGCCCCCGTGGGGGCCTGGGCCTTTCTTTCTGCCTCTTGGCTCACCCACCAGCGGCATGGTTGTGGGTAAATCCCTATCCCCCCGGGCCTCTGGCTGAATGCCGGACTCCTTGTGATTTCTCTTGAGCCTGGAATGTTCCTCGCTCCTCCCTCCATCCCTCCCACTTTTGAGAGTCTTCTGGGGTGACCTGGCCCCCAGTCAGTTAGGGGGACCTTTAGCCTTGGACGCTTGGGGCCAGCCTGTGTTTGTGTGCCCAGCTGCTCTGCCCTGAAGGGCCCTCTTTCTCCGGGGTCATTTCCTGATCCAAGATCCTGCTTTGGGGCTGGCTAGACCTCCCCAGGGGCACAAGACAAGCCCCTAAAATCATAAACAGATGGGCTCTTGGCCTGGTGCACCCTAGACCTGACCCTGCAGCGTCGGAGACGGGAGGGGCCCACCAGGAGGGCCAGGGCTGCGTCACACCCAGCTGTGGGGCGCTCCTCTGTGGTCAAGGGACTGCGGCTGTGTCCCCCATTAGCATGCACTCCCTCACTCTGGGCCACGTAATCTGTTTACGCACCTATGATATCAAAAACAGGAGGCAGGTGCCGCTGTCCTGCGTTACCGGGAGTCAGAGAAGGGGACGTTTTATGCCTACAATGGCTCCACAGCCCCTAATCGACGTCTGCTAGAAGGAACAGACAGATTCCAGATGGCACGGCAGTGATAGAGGAGGTGTGTGTGTGCACGCGCGTGCGTGCGGGCTGTGCGCGCGCCTCTGTGCGTCTGTGTGTGTGTGTGTGTGTGTGTGTGTGTGCATGCGCGCTCTCCACAGACCTTGGTGAGTAGCTTCTCTGGGCAGGGGCAAACCTCCCTTGGTCCCCGCATGGCTGGGTCATGCTTGAACACTGCCGCGTTGGGACTGGATTGCAGGACCCAGCTGGCCCCGGGGGGACTGGGGAGTGGGATCGCTCAGTTNCAGCCAGCGACCTGGCGCTGGGCAGCGGGTCTGCCCCTCCCGCAGCGGTGGCCGTCCTTGGCAAGGCTCAGCTGGCAGCAGGCGATGTCAGAGCGGGAATCACAGAGCACACCTCCCTGAGACAGAAGTTGTCAATATGTGCACAGCTGGTGGGGAGGCTCAGGCAAAGGGGAGACCATTAAGAGCTGCAGGGAGAGGGCAGGGCGGGAGAGGGGTGGGGGCAGGCTTTCTGAGGGGAAGGGAAATGGCCCNTTCGAGAAAGGTGTGGTTTCCATGGCAAACAACAGAACTACCAGCAGACCTCACAGGAGACATCTCGCCTGGAGAATTACAGACAGGCGAGCCAGGCCGGGCTGAGCTGTGACCGGCAGCGGCTGCTGGCCAAGGGCTATTACAGCCCGCAGCCGTACCCGGGCTACGAGGGCGGCGCGGGCACGCCCGCCACCACTGCGCGGGGCAGCAAGGGGCTGCCCTCCCAGCAGCCCCTGCAGGGCAGGCCGGCCTTCTCGGGCTACGGCGTGCAGGACGGCAGCCCGTACCCCGGCCGCTACTCGGGTGAGGAGAGCCTGCAGGCCTGGGGGGCCCCCCAGCCACCGCCCCCCCAGCCACAGCCCCTGCCAGGGGGGGTGGGCAAATATGACGACAGCTTGATGAAAAAGGCCGCGGTGCCCCCCGGCCGCCAGTACCCAGAGCAGGGCGCCCAGCTGCCCTTTCGGACTCACCCCCTGCACGTCCAGCAGCAGTTGCCGCAGCCCCAGCAGCCCCTGGCGTACCCCAAACTCCAAAGGCAGAAGCTGCCTAGCGACATGGCCTCGCCTCTGCCCTTCCCCCAGGGCAGCCACTTCCCCCAGCACACGCAGTCCTTCCCGGCCTCCTCCACCTACTCCTCCCCAGGCCAGGGCGGCCAGGGTGGTGGCGGCGGCCAGGGCGCCCACTCCTACAAGAGCTGCACCGCGCCCTCTGCCCAGCCCCACGACAGGCCGCTGACCGCCACCGCCGGCCTGGCCCCAGGGCAGCGGGTCCAGAACCTTCACGCCTACCAGTCCGGCCGCCTCAGCTACGACCAACAGAAGCAGCAGCAGCAGCAACAGCAGCAGCAGCAACAGCAGCAGCAGCAACAGCAGCAGCAGCAGCAGGCGGCCCTTCAGAGCCGGCACCACGCCCAGGAAACCCTCCACTACCAAAACCTCGCCAAGTACCAACACTACGCACAGCAAGGCCCCGGCTATTGCCAGCCAGACGCGGCCGTCAGGACCCCGGAGCAGTACTACCAGACCTTCAGCCCCAGCTCCAGCCACTCGCCCGCCCGCTCCGTGGGCCGCTCCCCCTCCTACAGCTCCACCCCGTCGCCACTGATGCCAAACCTGGAGAACTTTCCCTACAACCAGCAGCCGCTCGGCGCCGGGGCCTTCCCCGCCGGCATCGCCGACCACAGCCACTTCATGCCCCTGCTCAACCCCTCCCCGACCGACGCTGCCAGCTCGGTGGACGCCCAGGCGGGCAACTGCAAGGCGCTGCAGAAGGACAAGCTGCCTGAGAACCTGCTGTCGGACCTCAGCCTGCAGAGCCTCACGGCCTTGACCTCGCAGGTGGAGAACATCTCCAACACCGTCCAGCAGCTGCTGCTCTCCAAGGCGGCCGTGCCGCAGAAAAAGGGCGTCAAGAGCCTGGTGTCCAGGACCCCGGAACAGCACAAAAGCCAGCACTGCAGCCCCGAGGGCAGCGGCTACTCGGCCGAGCCGGCGGGCACGCCGCNCGCAGTCCACGCACGCCGAGCCGCCGGAGGCCGACTACCTGAGCGGCTCCGAGGACCCGCTGGAGCGCAGCTTCCTCTACTGCAACCAGGCCCGGGGCAGCCCTGCCAGGGTCAACAGCAACTCGAAGGCCAAGCCCGAGTCCGTGTCGACCTGCTCCGTGACGTCGCCCGACGACATGTCCACCAAGTCCGACGACTCCTTCCAGAGTCTGCACAGCAGCCTGCCGCTCGACAGCTTCTCCAAGTTTGTGGCGGGCGAGCGGGACTGCCCGCGCTTGCTGCTCAGCGCCCTGGCCCAGGAGGACCTGGCGTCCGAGATCCTGGGGCTGCAGGAGGCCATCGGCGAGAAGGCCGACAAAGCCTGGCCCGAGGCGCCTGGCCTGGCCAAGGACGCCGGCAAGCCGCCCTTCTCGCTGGAGAACCACAGCGCCTGCCTGGACTCCGTGGCCAAGAACGCGTGGCCCCGGCCGGGGGAGCCGGAGGCCCTGCCCGAGTCCTTGCAGCTGGACAAGGGCGGCGGCGCCAAGGACTTCAGCCCGGGGCTGTTTGAAGACCCTTCCGTGGGCTTCACCACCCCCGACCCCAAGAAGACCGCCGGTCCCCTCTCCTTCAGCAGCAAGCCCACCCTGGGGGCTGCCGTGTCGGACCCTGCTGCCGCCGCAGCCTTTGACTGCTTCCCGGACACGACGGCCGCTGGCTCCGCGGACAGCGCCAACCCCTTTGCCTGGCCCGAGGAAAACCTGGGAGATGCCTGTCCCCGGTGGGGCCTGCACCCCAGCGAGCTCACCAAGGGCCTGGAGCCGGGCGGGAAGGCCTCGGACGGAGCGGGCAAGGAGAACGCCCACGAGGCTTCGGCCTGCCCCGGCTTTCAGGAGGAGGAGCCCCCCGGGGAGAAGGCCTCGGGGCCTCGGGACTCCGAGCAGGAGGAGGCGGGCGGGGTGAAGGAGGAGGTGGGCGGGCTGCTGCAGTGCCCCGAGGTGGGCAAGGCGGACCGCTGGCTGGATGAGGGCCGGCACTGCTGCTCCGCGGCTGACTTCGGGGACCTGCCCCTGCTGCCGCCCACCGGGCGGAAGGACGACCTAGAGGCCGAGGAGGAGTACTCCTCGCTGTGTGAGCTCCTGGGCAGCCCCGAGCAGAGGCCCGGCATGCAGGACCCGCTGTCGCCCAAGGCCCCGCTGATGTGCACCAAGGAGGAGGTGGAGGAGGTGCTGGACCCCAAGACCGGCTGGGGCTCCCCGTGCCACCTCTCGGGGGACTCTGTCATCTTGCTGGGCCCGACCGTGGGCGCTGAGTCGAAGGTCCAGAGCTGGTTTGAGTCTTCCCTGTCCCACATGAAGCCAGGCGAAGAAGGACCTGACGGGGTGCTGGCTCCGGGGGACCCGGCCACCCTGGCCCCAGACGCCTCCCTGGCCCAGAAGCCAAACAAGCCCGCCGTGCCCGAGGCGCCCATCGCTAAGAAAGAGCCTGTGCCGCGCGGCAAAAGTTTACGGAGCCGGCGGGTGCACCGGGGGCTGCCCGAGGCCGAGGACTCCCCGTGCAGGGCGCCCGTGCTGCCCAAGGACCTCCTGCTCCCCGAGTCCTGCACGGGGCCCCCCCAGGGACAGATGGAAGGAGCGGGAGCCCCGGGTCGGGGGGCGTCAGAAGGGCTCCCCAGGATGTGCACACGCTCCTTCACAGCCCTGAGCGAGCCCCGCACACCTGGGCCCCCGGGCCTCACCACCACCCCCGCGCCCCCAGACAAACTGGGGGGCAAGCAGCGAGCCGCCTTCAAGTCTGGCAAGCGGGTGGGCAAGCCGTCACCCAAGGCGGCATCCAGCCCCAGCAACCCGGCCGCCCTGCCCGTGGCCTCCGACAGCAGCCCCATGGGCTCCAAGACCAAGGAAACAGACTCGCCCGGCACCCCGGGCAAGGACCAGCGCTCGATGATTCTGCGGTCCCGCACAAAAACCCAGGAAGTGTTCCACCCCAAGAGACGGCGGCCCTCGGAGAGCCGGCTCCCTAACTGCCGTGCCGCCAAGAAGCTCCTGGCCAACAACCACCTGCCTGCCACGTTCAAGGTCGCCGGCAGCCCCCAGAAGGAGGGCAGGGCCAGCCAGCGGGCAAGGGTCCCCAAGCCCGGGGTAGGGAGCAAGCTCTCCGATCGGCCCCTCCACGCGCTCAAAAGGAAGTCGGCCTTCATGGCGCCCGTCCCCACCAAGAAGCGGAACCTGGTTTTGCGCAGCGGCGGCGGGGGGGACGTGAAGGAGGAGGGAGCCGAGGACTCCTCCACCCTCTTCAAGAGGATGTCTTCCCCCAAGAAGGCCAAGCCCGCCAAGGGAAACGGGGAGCCCACCGTGAAGCCCCCGCCCCCGGAGACCCCGGACTCCTGCCTGAAGCTCGCCTCTCGGGCGGCCTTCCAGGGGGCCATGAAGACCAAGGTGCTGCCGCCCCGGAAAGGCCGGGGCCTGAAGCTGGAGGCCATCGTGCAGAAGATCACCTCGCCCAGCCTGAAGAAGTTTGCGTGCAAAGCGCCAGGCGCCCCTCCCGGTAATCCTCTGAGCCCGCCTCTCCCTGAGAAGGACCGAGGGCTCAAGAGTGCGGGGGGCAGCCCGGTGGGGGCAGGCGAAGGTCTCTTAAACGTGGGCATCGGGCAGAAGCTCCCGGCGGCTCCGGGGGCCGAGCCGTTATGCAGAAATCCGACCAACAGATCCTTAAAAGGCAAACTCCTGAACAGTAAGAAACTGTCCTCGACCGACTGTTTCAAAACTGAGGCCTTCGCGTCCCCGGAGGCCCTGCTGCCCGGGGCGACTGCCCTGGCGCCTAAGAAGAGAAGCCGGAAAGGCAGGGCCGGAGCCCTCGGACTCCCCAAAGGGCCCCTGGAGAAGCGGCCCCACCTCGGCCCGGCTCTGCTCCTGGCTCCCCGAGACAGGGCCAGTGGCACTCAGGGGGGCGGTGAGGACAGTGCTGGCGGAGGAGGCAAGAAGCCAAAGACGGAGGAGTTGGGCCTGGCCTCCCAGTCCCCGGAGGGCCGGCCCTGCCAGCCCCAGACAAGGGCGCAGAAGCAGCCGGGCCCTGCCAACTACGGCAGCTACTCCAAGCGGAAGCGCCTCACTCGGGGCCGGGCCAAGAACACCGCCTCCGCCCCCTGTAAGGGGCGTGCCAAGCGGCGGCGGCAGCAGCAGGTGCTGCCCCTGGATCCCGCGGAGCCTGAAATCCGCCTCAAGTACATTTCCTCCTGCAAGCGGCTTCGAGCCGACAGCCGCACCCCGGCCTTCTCGCCCTTCGTGCGGGTGGAGAAGCGAGACGCGTTCACCACCGTCTGCACTGTTGTCAACTCCCCGGGGGAGGAGCCCAAGCCCCACAGGAAGCCTTCCTCCTCCGCCTCCTCCTCCTCCTCCTCGTGCTCGTTCTCCTTGGATGCGACCGGGGCCTCCCTGGCCACGCTCCCTGGAGGCTCTGTCCTGCAGCCGCGACCCTCCCTGCCCCTGTCCTCCACCATGCGTCTGGGGCCCGTGGTTTCCAAGGCCCTGAGTACCTCCTGCCTTGTTTGCTGCCTCTGCCAAAACCCGGCCAACTTCAAGGACCTCGGGGACCTCTGTGGGCCCTACTACCCCGAACACTGCCTCCCCAAGAAGAAGCCAAAACTCAAGGAGAAGGTGCGGCCGGAGGGCGCCTGTGAGGAGGCCTCGCCGCCCCTCGAGAGAACGCTCAAAGACCTCGAATGTGCCGCTGCCGCCGCCCCCGGAAGAGCCCCGAGGCCCGACGGCCCTGCCGACCCCGCCAAGCAGGGCTCGCTGCGCACCAGCGCCCGGGGCCTGTCCCGGCGGCTGCAGAGCTGTTACTGCTGCGACGGTCGGGGGGACGGGGGCGAGGAGGCGGCCCCGGCCGACAGGAGCCGCAAGCACGAGTGCAGCAAGGAGCCGCCGGCCGAGCCCGGCGGGGACACCCAGGAGCACTGGGTGCACGAGGCCTGCGCCGTGTGGACGGGCGGGGTCTACCTGGTAGCCGGGAAGCTCTTTGGGCTGCAGGAGGCCATGAAGGTGGCCGTGGACATGGTAAGAGGCCAGCCCAGCTGCGGTGGGGGAGCCCGGGGTCCACAGCCCAGGCGGGCAGGCGGGCAGGCTGTCGGGAAGCCCCCTCACCCCTCCAGCGTCACGGTTTGGCCCAAACACATGCACGGTCACAAATTCCCATGTGGGGATTTTGGGGTGCAGTGGAGGCCGAGGCGGGACATGCTCGTCCACCCCTGTCCGGACGTCCGGCTTCAGCCCCTCAGCACCCAGACCATAGCAAACCCCCCCCCTCCCACGCACCTGACACCTTACGGCTCCAGTCCCCCCCACCCGGCTCCCAGTCCACCTGGCCCCAGCTTGTGACATCACCCCCAAATGCAGAATTGAACCTCTGGGCAGCCTAGAAAATCAGGTGCCCCCCTTCCAGCACCTGTGTCCTTGGCTTCTCCGCGGAGGCTGGGCTGAGGGAAGGGGCCTCTCAGTGGGTGGTTGGGATGTGCCCCTCGGGCAGGGTGATCTGGGAACCCTCGTGAATGGTCAGAAAATGCCCCTTGAGGACCTCCAGCCAGTGAGGTCCGCGAGCAAGAACTCAGGCTGGCTCTCTGGGTCCGATCCCAGCACAGCCCCCCACGTGCCGGGTGACTGTGGCACGGGGCTCCGCCCCTCTGTGCCCCCGCGTTCGCATCTCTGATGCGGGCAGGGTGGGCACAGAACCCGAGTGAGTTCAGGCCCGCGAAGCTGTGAGAGCCGTGCCCGCCCGAGCGCTCCCTGACCGTCCTGTGCTAGGACTAGCGAGGGCGGCCGGCCCACGCCACGCTGGCGGTGATGCCCTGGGTCCGGCTTCCAGGGGACCTTGCCCCCCACGGCCCCTTCCGAGGGCTGCAGGCGCCCGAGTGAGCAGACAGCCGGGCGGCCTCTTGGGGCCCCCTCAGGCCTGTCTGGCGGTCGTCAGCGGAACGTGCCTGGGACATGGTGGCGGGGCCAGCGTTCTGTTCCTC
>NW_027533258.1:1183968-1187972 GCF_008692635.1 Crocuta crocuta
CCCGGCCCCTGTGCCCCAGGGCCTCCGCCTCCCCTTGTTTCCTGTACCAGACCTTACGCAGCCCTGGGCCACAGAGACCTCTCCAGGCCCAGGCGTCCGGCCCAGCAGCGGCCTCCAGCCTGACTGAGGAAACCCCAGTTCCCAACAGGACACCTACGACTTTCCGTGTCCTCTTCTCTCTCTCTCTCTCTCTCTCTCTTTCTCTCTCACTGGCTCCTGGCTCCTTCCCAACAGGCCTGAAATAGGCTCAAGTCTCTCCCATCATTAAAAAGCAATACCCTCAGTTAATACTCCCTCCTCCAGCGCGCACGCCCCACCAGCCCCCGCACCCAGGGCCTCCCTGCCTCCTTGGCTCTGGCCTGGCTGTGCTGCTTCTCTGAGCCAGGGCCCGATCCAGTCTTTTCCAAATCACCTGCACCCATCGCGGTGGGTTAAACAAGCCCCAGCCCGTTCCAGGTGCTCTGGCCTCACCTCACGTACTTGCGTAAAAGTCCTGTTGGGCCGACGAGGAAGCCGGGGTCAGAGTGGTGCCGTGCCCTCCTGGTCCACGTCGCTGTTGAGGGCTGGAGCAGGAAGTCGGTCCTGTCGGCCCATTTCTGCCTGCTGTGCCCTATGCCAAAAATGGCGTGGTGGCCTTCCGCCACGGGGGGCGGCCCTGGGAAGGTCAGGACGGGGCTGCGGCCAGGACACACGCCGGCACAGGCACAGACCTGGTTCAAATCTCAGCTCCACTGCGGGCGGGTTCTGTGACACCAGCAAGTCACTGGCCTCTGGGAGCCTCGGGAGGCCAAGCCCGGCTGGAGGGCTGCAGGGATGCGGGACTTGGGGGGAAGGGGGGGGTCGGTCTTCCCTCCCAGGCCCGCAGTCAGGGCCCTGCGCCTCCGGGCTCCGGGCCCCAGCACGCCTGTCCGTGCCTTGGCCTCACTTTTGCTCTCTGGGGACAGAACTTCCGCGTGGGCCCTCTTCTCTGTCCCCTCCCGGGTACCCCCACACAGCCTGCTGTCCCTGACCCCTGCCATGCCCGCCCCCTGGGACCTTGGCTTCTCAGTCTGCCCAGAGTCTGCCCCTCGCCTGAACTGCCACGGACCCCATTCCTATCCAGGCGAGGCCCGGCCGTGGGAGGCCCAGAAGGTGGGCGTACGCCTGACTCGGTGCTAGTAGGAAGCCGGTGGGTTCCAGTTTGGGCCCCTCTCCACCAGCCTGGGCTCCTTGGTCAGGTTCACAAGCCCTGCTGGGGGAGAGAGGATCAGAGCCGGGGGGCAAGGGTCTGAAGGCCCCAAGGCCTCTGTCCCTTGATTTCTTCGTGTCTGCAATGCCACTCAGCGGTTGTTGGGGGGCTGCAGGGGGCGTGGCGTGAGGCTGCTCTTCTGCCTGTTACCCTTTAGCCAACAAAACACCCGAGGGCGCGGCCCTGGTCTGGGCCCCCAGTCCTGCCTTATTCCCTCCTTGTGGGCCAGAAATTGAGGGAATTTGGGGCCCCACGGTCCCAGGAGGTCTCAGCCTTGACCGCAAGGACACTGCGCGTCTAAAGGCATTCTATGGAAACCTGATGTTCCAGAATATACCCAGCCCCCCTCCCTGCACCTCCCCACTCGCAGTTTGACGCCAGAGGGAGCACTCGCAGGCATCTTCCCAGCCAAGTGGTCTTCCCCAGATGCTGGGGGTGGGATCTCTCTCTCAGTCCTGGGAGCTGGCCTGGAGCCCACCCCTGCCCCGAGCAGTATGGGGTGGTGATCGCCAGCCTGTGCTCCAGCCAGGCAGCTGGGCTCAAGGCCCAGCTCAACCACTGAAGAGCTGTGTGCCCTCAGGCAGTTTACTCAGCCTCTCTGAGCTCTCCCTTGGTAACCTGGGTAGAATTACGATAATGTCAACATCAGGTCATGGGGAGGCTGCTTCCAGGCACTTGGGGCACATCATTAGCTGTCATTACCTGTTGCTGGCTTTGCACTGGGGCGTGGCCCTGCCCTCCTGTATGTACTCCCCAGCCCACACAGTGAGGCCTCTGGTTTTGCTTCGCCTCCCTGGCATTGCCCACCTGTCCTGGCCGTGTCCCTGTTCAGACAACGGGGCCGGGCATGGGGCAGAGCGGGCGGGCCGCTGTGCTGCCCCGCATGAGATTTCCATCAACTCATCCCGTCAGGACCGGCCACGGCCTCACCTCCATGGATCTAGTGAGGGTGAATGGCCCATCAAAGGGCGGGACAGTTTCTTTCTGGGTAGGAAACAGCGCTTATTGCCTTCACTCGTGCCTGGAGTGGAAGCCTCAGTTTCACTGTCTAGGAAGTGGGGTTCCTGAAAGTTACCTGCCTCAAGGGCTGTTGGGAGGAACCAGTGCGTAAGGCCACACCCAGTGCCTTGCCCACAGAAACCCGCTCAGCACGGGCTGGTTGCCACAGCCGTAGGGTGACTGGCCTCATGAGTTCTTGTGTGCTGGGCACACGGCGTCTCTTTTTTAATCTTTACAGCTGTCCCATAAGGGAAGCGCTGTCCCCGCTGTGCAGACGGGGCATGGAGAGTTTGAGTTAGCGGTGGAGGTCACCCAGGGCAGAATGGTGCGCTGGGATTTGAACCCAGGTCTGTGTGGTGCCAAGACCCTGATATTTATCCACGAGGTTAGACATTTCCCTGCCCCAAGAGGGTCCCCTCATCCAAAGCTGGAATTCTGCCGCAGATTCAGCCCTGGGGACGCCTGCGCCCCATACTGAGCCTCCTTCCCACCGATGTCAGGGGGCATTTCGGGGGGAAAGGAGGTGGGGGTCTGTGAGGGGGCCTGTCTGTAAAGCCCGCGTGCCAGGGCCCTCAGACGTAGACTCACCCGTCTTCCCTCTCTCCTCACCAGACCTGTTCCAGCTGCCAAGAAGCCGGGGCCACCATCGGGTGCTGTCACAAAGGATGCACCCACACCTACCATTACCCGTGTGCCAGCGATGCGGGTAAGAGCCAGCCCAAGGGGACAGGAAGGCCCTGGAGGCCACCTGAGCAGCCCGGGGGGCGCTGGGCACCACCGCTCCTTGAACCCCGTCCCATTTGACCCCTTGGCTTCCCTCCCCTCCTGCCCCAGCGAATTCTTTATTTTCTCTGCTCTCTCTCTCTCTCTCCGGGGACCTGTGATGGACAATGCTAAGGCCACAGAGATGAACCAGTCCTGAGCCACCCGCCCGAGGGATGCCAGGGACATGCATTACAGGATGGAGAGCTGGCCCAGGACGTATCGGAGCTTAGGAGTGCCAGGGGCTGGGGAGGCTCTCAGGCAGGCAGGGGTACTGGGGCTGGGCCTTTGAAGGCTGAATAGGAGTTCACTGAGTAAAGAAAAGATGGGAGGTATACACTTCAACAAACACCAAATGAGGTAGAAGGAGATGGGGTTCAAAACACTCCTACTGGGGGGCATCTGGCTGCCTCAGTCACTAGAGCACAGGACCCTTGATGTCGGGGTTGTGAGTTCCAGCCCCACGTTGGGCGTGGAGCCTACTTAAAAAAAAAAAAAAAGAAAGAAAAAGCCAATCGGCTATCGGCAACAGTTGTAAGTTTTAGCAGGACACCGGGCTCTGGAGGCACCCTCCCCCACCTCCTTCTCTCCTCTTACTTGTTCGTCTGTTGGGTGAGCGTTCGTGAGCACCCGCTGTGACCAGGCACAGAGTGACAGACCACATGGGCCGGAGAGATCCGGAAGTCCACACCTCATGGGGCACGCAGGGAGACTCAGGCTCACACACGGTCCCGACTGCGCGCACAGAGACTGCCTGTGGTGGAACTGTAGTCCCCGAGAGGCAGCTCTGGCCTGGATTCAAACCCCCGTGGCCACCTTCTTACCGCGTGGATTTGGGCGGGTGCGAGGACCCCTCTGCACAAGGGCGCCCGGTGTGTAAAACAGAGATTAGGATCACCTCTCCTTGCTGCGGCTGTTCTTTTCGGAGCGGCGAGCGAAGTCAAGAACGCCGCCCAGGAAGTGCAGCCCTCAGCCCATTTGGGGCCAGCCCCCAGGAAGGTGGCCCCCTCCCCAT